>NW_022146107.1:2668224-3268224 GCF_002938485.1 Sitophilus oryzae
TGGCCCTTGTCTTATGGACGATATGCTACCACTACGACGAGTAACTTCCCTACCCTCTATAAATGTTTATATCACATATAATTGGATCAGATCAAAGGCATAGACAACTGGATATATTTATCTATAGTAGAAATTAGTGATGAGTGAAATATCGGTAACTGTGACTTTGTCACTGATATTCTATAATCACAGTCACGGCCTGTGACTGATTTGAAAATAAACGGTGACTTGCTAAAGCGTGACGATTACAGTTAATTGTGATTTCTCTGGTAACGAGAAAATACTTCACAGAGCGGGACGTCGGCGTCGCTCGTCGCGAACGCAGCTTCCGATGGCGCCGGTCGCCAATCAGTTCACAGTCACGAGTCACGGCGTACGTCTCATAGGATAGATATTTGACAAAGTGATCTAAAGACAGTGACTGTTAGAATTGATTTAATTTTTATGTATTTTATATTTTTATTACTATTTTTTATCATTACGAATCGGTTTGGTTCCTTTTAGTTTAGCAGGTTTTAAAGCCAAACATAAAATTTTACCTTTATACTGTTTATTTTTTTGAAACTTCAATATATTTCGTTTATTTTAACAAGGAAAGCGTTTAATGTATTACTTATCTCGTGTTGTTATGTTTCGTTCGTTATGGTTATGAGCATATTGCATATTTTATTCTTTTTCCGTTGGTTTCGCTAAATAAAAAATTGTTTTATTTTATTTTAATAAACCTTTACCCACTGTTTGGTGTTTTCTATTTCAGCGGCCTTGGATAAGGGACAAATAAAAGTGGAATAACAACATTGTCGTATCTTATATTTAAGCCGTGATTGTGCTTTCGGATTCATAATCATAAAGTCGCAGTCACAGTTAAGAGTCACAGATAATACAAAGTCGCTGTCACAGGTAAGCCTGTGAACAGAAAATCACGGTTTGGCTCATCACTAGTAGAAATACTATAGACTTATCTATAGTATTTCCGAAATCAATTGGAATTACTGAGACTCTAAGTCCCTTGTCCAGCTGACGCCGACAAAGAGACGGTTAATCTATTATTTCAACTGACTTTACCAAGCTTCATAACAGTTTATACATAATTTGTTTCGGGTATCACACTCAAGGAAGACGCCAAAGGGAATTTGGCCCAACCCATTGAGTTGCATAATTGCGCGTGAATATTTTAGAAACGGTTAGTATCCCACCTTCTGACGTTTTTAGGTTGAGTAATATGTGGGTTATCCATGTGTGCCAGAAAATCGTTTTAAAAATTAATTGGTTCTTGAATTTTTAAAGCGTAAAGGTTTTGTGCATTTCAAGTGACAAAATAAAATGGGTTCCAGTAAAGAGATATTTGTCGCTTTCATTTTATTTTAATAACATATAAAAAAATATTTTTTGTTTTCTTTTGTGAGATGTAAGTGATATGTTGGTAGAGGAATTATGATAACAAAATAATCCAGGTGTTTGTATCTAGCGTGTTTTTGCACGTTATTCGTGCGTGGGATACAAGAACGAGTGCTCGAAGGGGGTTAAGCGGAGTTATGGCTGCTCAACCAGCGCAGCGGATGGAGCAAGGCCACGTCAGCAAGCTTACGTACGATCACGTCGGAGCTCGTGTAACGACTTATTTTTGTAAAAGTCAAAAAAATTAATCAAGTTTAATTTCAAGGTTTGCAAGCACGATGGGATAATTATTAAATATGGGTTCCATAAAAGTAAGATATTTATTTTCATTTATTTTGTATATTCGAAATTTTTTGGTTTTTTTTTTTTAATATAAAACTGAAAATACCTACCAATTTGGTAGAGGAATTATGATAACAAAATAATCCAGGTGTTTGTATCTAGCGTGTTTTTGCAGGGATACAAGAACGAGTGCTCGAAGGGGGTTAGGCGGAGTTATGGCTGCTCAACCAGCGCAGCGGATGGAGCAAGGCCACGTCAGCAAGCTTACGTACGATCACGTCGGAGCTCGTGTAACGACTTATTTTTGTAAAAGGTAAGCAACAAATTAACAGTTAATTTCAAAGGTTTGCAACAGATGGGATAATTATTTAAAATGGGTTCCAGTAAAAAGTAAGATATTTATTTTCATTTTATTTTGTATATTCGAATATTTTTTGGTTTTTTTTGTGAGATGTAAGTGATATGTTGGTAGAGGAATTATGATAACAAAATAATCCAGGTGTTTGTATCTAGCGTGTTTTTGCACGTTATTCGTGCGTGGGATACAAGAACGAGTGCTCGAAGGGGGTTAAGCGGAGTTATGGCTGCTCAACCAGCGCAGCGGATGGAGCAAGGCCACGTCAGCAAGCTTACGTACGATCACGTCGGAGCTCGTGTAACGACTTATTTTTGTAAAAGGTAAGCAACAAATTAACAGTTAATTTCAAAGGTTTGCAAAACAGATGGGTTATAATTATTAAAGGATGGGTTTCTCAGTAAAAAGTAAGATATTTTATTTTCATTTTATTTTGTAATTTCGAATATTTTTTTGGTTTTTTTTGTGAGATGTAGTTGATATTTGGTAGAGGAATTATGTTAACAAAATAATCCAGGTGTTTGTATCTAGCGTGTTTTTGCAGGGATACAAGAACGAGTGCTCGAAGGGGGTTAGGCGGAGTTATGGCTGCTCAACCAGCGCAGCGGATGGAGCAAGGTCACGTCAGCAAACTTACGTACGATCACGTCGGAGCTCGTGTAACGACTTATTTTTGTAAAAAGGTAAGCAACCAAATTAAGCAATTAATTTTCAAAAGGTTTGCAACAGATGGGATAATTATTTATTAATCAAGTAAATATGGGGAAAGAGTATGCTAATTCTGACATTATAGAGCTATTATGTGAGAATAGTAATAGATATGCTCTTTTTTTGAACTGTCAAAATCCCAAGATAACGGAGAATGAAATGAAAGCCTTTATAGGTATCCTTTTAATATCGGGTTATGACTCAAAACCTTCAAAAAAGAGTTATTGGGACTCTGGAGATGATCTACGAAATATGGCCGTTTATAACTGTATGCGCCGGGACAGATTCGTACAGATTATGAGGTTTATGCATTGCGCTGATAATACTAAATTAGACGCCAACGATAAAATGACCAAACTTAGACCACTTGTAAATAAGATAAAAAGACATAAACTTTTAAAAAAACTACGAACCAGATCGAGATTGCATATGATGAAAGTATGATCGAGTACTTTGGAAGACAAATTTTGGTAAAGCAATCCGTTTTCGATATAAAGTTTGGTGCATAAATTCAATATGGCTACCCTGTATAAATTCTTGAAGTTTTACCAAGGCTCTATAACCTAATTCGAAATGAAGAACATAAAAAAAATGGTTAAGGAACATCCCAATTATCTTCATAAAACCTTCCCAAACCAAATGAACCCCTTGTGGCCAGAAGGTTCCACGAAGAATTGCTAGATAACAGAATTTCTTAAAGGCCCTTGTCTTATGGAACGATAATGCTACCACCTACGACGAGTACCTTCCCTAAACCCTTCTATATAAGAAGTTTTATATTACACTATAATTGGATCAGATCAAAGGCATAGACAACTGGATAGATTTATCTATAGTAGAAATACTATAGACTTATCTATAGTATTTCCGAAATCAATTGGAATTACTGAGACTCTAAGTCCGTTGTCCAGCTGACGCCGACAAAGACAGTGCCAAAATTAAGAGTCCAATCTATTTCAAACTGACTTCAAAAAAAACTATATTTACATAACAGTTTATACATAATTTATTTCGGTATCACATACTCAAAATATTGAGAGAGCATAAAGGAATTTGTATTTAACCCATTAGGTGCATAATTGCGCGTAAGTAATATTTTTAGAAAACGGTTTACAAATCCCAACCATTCTGACGTTTTTAGGTTGAGTAATATGTGGGTTATCCATGTGTGCCAGAAAATCGTTTTAAAAATTAGTGGTTCTTGAATTTTTAAAGCGTAAAAGGTTTTGTGTGCATGTCAAGTGACAAAATAAAATGGGTTCCAGTAAAAAGTAAAGATATTATTTTCCAATTTTAATTTTGTATATTCGAATATTTTTTTGTTTTTTTTTTCTTGTGAATATGTTGGTTAGAGGAATATGGATAACAAAAAATCCAAGTGTTTTTGTATCTAGCGTGTTTTTGCAAGGATACAAGAACGAGTGCTCGAAGGGGGTTAGGCGGAGTTATGGCTGCTCAACCAGCGCAGCGGATGGAGCAAGGCCACGTCAGCAAGCTTACGTACGATCACGTCGGAGCTCGTGTAACGACTTATTTTTGTAAAAGGTAAAGCAACGAAATTAACAATTAAATTTCAAAGGTTTGCAACAGATGGGATAATTATTTAAAATGGGTTCCAGTAAAAAGTAAGATATTTATTTTCATTTTAATTTGTTATATTCGAAATATTTTTTTGTTTTTTATTTTTGTGAAGATGTAAGTGATATGTTGGTAGAGGAATTATGATAAACAAAATAATCCAAGGGTGTTTGATCTAGCGTGGTGTTTTTGCAGGGATACAAGAACGAGTGCTCGAAGGGGGTTAGGCGGAGTTATGGCTGCTCAACAAGCGCAGCGGATGGAGCAAGGCCACGTCAGCAAGCTTACGTACGATCACGTCGGAGCTCGTGTAACGACTTATTTTTGTAAAAGGTAAGCAACAAATTAACAGTTAATTTCAAAGGTTTGCAACAGATGGGATAATTATTTAAAATGGGTTCCAGTAAAAAGTAAGATATTTATTTTCATTAATTTTGTATTTGAATATTTTTTTTTTTTTTGTGAGATGTAAGTGATATGTTGGTAGAGGAATTATGATAACAAAATAATCCAGGTGTTTGTATCTAGCGTGTTTTTGCAGGGATACAAGAACGAGTGCTCGAAGGGGGTTAGGCGGAGTTATGGCTGCTCAACCAGCGCAGCGGCTGGAGCAAGGCCACGTCAGCAAGCTTACGTACGATCACGTCGGAGCTCGTGCAACGACTTATTTTTGTAAAAGGTAAGAAAAATTATTTACAGTTTAATTTCAAAAGGTTTGCAACAGATGGGATAATTATTTAAAATGGGTTCCAGTAAAAAGTAAGATATTTATTTTCATTTTAATTCGTATATTCGAAATATTTTTTTGTTTTTTTTTTGTGAGATGTAGAGTGAAATATGTTGGTAGAGGAATTATGATAACAAAATAATCCAGGTGTTTGTATCTAGCGTGTTTTTGCAGGGATACAAGAACGAGTGCTCGAAGGGGGTTAGGCGGAGTTATGGCTGCTCAACCAGCGCAGCGGCTGGAGCAAGGCCACGTCAGCAAGCTTACGTACGATCACGTCGGAGCTCGTGCAACGACTTATTTTTGTAAAAGGTAAGCAACAAATTAACAGTTAATTTCAAAGGTTTGCAACAGATGGGATAATTATTTATTATCAAGTAATATGGGGAAAGAGTATGCTAATTCTGACATTATAGAGCTATTATGTGAGAATAGTAATAGATATGCTCTTTTTTTGAACTGTCAAAATCCCAAGATAACGGAGAATGAAATGAAAGCCTTTATAGGTATCCTTTTAATATCGGGTTATGACTCAAAACCTTCAAAAAAGAGTTATTGGGACTCTGGAGATGATCTACGAAATATGGCCGTTTATAACTGTATGCGCCGGGACAGATTCGTACAGATTATGAGGTTTATGCATTGCGCTGATAATACTAAATTAGACGCCAACGATAAAATGACCAAACTTAGACCACTTGTAAATAAGATAAAACATAACTTTTTAAAAAAACTACGAACCAGATCGAGATTGCATATGATGAAAGTATGATCGAGTACTTTGGAAGACAAATTTTGGTAAAGCAATCCGTTTTCGATATAAAGTTTGGTGCATAAATTCAAAATATGGCTACCTAATAAATTTTGAAGTTTACCAAGGCTCTATACCTAATTCGAATGAAGAACATAAAAAAAATGGTAAAGCAGCAGCCCAATTACTTCCTAAACCCCCAAAAAACCAAGAACCCTTGTGGGTGCCTGCAGGAAGGTTCCACGAAAATTGTCTAGATACAGATTTTAATGGCCCTTGTCTTATGGACGATATGCTACCACTACGACGAGTAACTTCCCTACCCTCTATAAGAGTTTATATTACATATAATTGGATCAGATCAAAGGCATAGACAACTGGATAGATTTATCTATAGTAGAAATACTATAGACTTATCTATAGTATTTCCGAAATCAATTGGAATTACTGAGACTCTAAGTCCGTTGTCCAGCTGACGCCGACAAAGACAGTGCCGGAATTAAGAGTCCCAATCTATTTCAACTGACTTCAAAAAAACTATACCTTACATAACAGTTTATACATAATTTATTTCAGGTATCACACTCAAAATATTGAGAGAGCATAAAGGAATTTGTATTTAACCCATTAGGTGCATAATTGCGCGTAGTATATTTTAGAAACGGTTACTATCCCACCTTCTGACGTTTTTAGGTTGAGTAATATGTGGGTTATCCATGAGTGCCAGAAAATCGTTTTAAAAATTAGTGGTTCTTGAATTTTTAAAGCGTAAAGGTTGTGTGCATTTCAAGTGACAAAATAAAATGGGTTCCAGTAAAAAGTAAGATATTTATTTTCATTTTATTTTGTATATTCGAATATTTTTTTGTTTTTTTTTGTGATATGTTGGTAGAGGAATTATGATAACAAAATAATCCAGGTGTTTGTATCTAGCGTGTTTTTGCAGGGATACAAGAACGAGTGCTCGAAGGGGGTTAGGCGGAGTTATGGCTGCTCAACCAGCGCAGCGGATGGAGCAAGGCCACGTCAGCAAGCTTACGTACGATCACGTCGGAGCTCGTGTAACGACATTTTTGTAAAGGTAAGCAACAAATTAACAATTAATTTCAAAGGTTTGCAACAGATGGGATAATTATTTAAAAATGGGTTCAGTAAAAAGTAAGATATTTATTTTCATTTTAATTTGTATATTCGAATATTTTTTGTTTTTTTGTGGATGTAAGTGATGTATGTTGGTAGAGGAATTATGATAACAAAATAATCCAGGTGTTTGTATCTAGCGTGTTTTTGCAGGGATACAGAACAGTGCTCGAAGGGGTTAGGCGGAGTTATGGCTGCTCAACAAGCGCGCAGCGGATGGAGCAGGCCCGTCAGCAAGCTTACGTACGATCGTCGGAGCTCGTGTAACGACTTATTTTTTGTAAAGGTAGCAACAAATTAACAGTTAATTTCAAGGTTTACACAGCAGATGGGATAATTATTTAAAATGGGTTCCAGTAAAAAGTAAGATATTTATTTTCATTTTAATTTGTATATTCGAATATTTTTTTTTGAGATGTAAGTGATATGTTGGTAGGAATTATGATAACAAAATAATCCAGGTGTTTGTATCTAATGTTTTGCAGGGATACAAGAACGAGTGCTCGAAGGGGTTAGGCGGAGTTATGGCTGCTCAGCCAGCGCGGCGGCTGGAGCAAGGCCACGTCAGCAAGCTTACGTACGATCACGTCGGAGCTCGTCCACAGCTTGACTTATTTTGTAAGGTAAGCAACAAATTAACAGTTAATTTCAAGGTTTTGCAACAGATGGGATAATTATTTAAATGGGTTCCAGTAAAAAGTAAGATATTTATTTTCATTTTATTTGTATATTCGAATATTTTTTTGTGAGATGTAAGTGATATGTTGGTAGGAATTATGATAACAAATAATCCAGGTGTTTATCTAGCGTGTTTTTGCAGGGATACAAGAACGAGTGCTCGAAGGGGGTTAGGCGGGTTATGGCTGCTCAACCAGCGCAGCGGCTGGAGCAAGGCCACGTCAGCAAGCTTACGTACGATCGTCGGGCTCGTGTAACGACTTTATTTTGTAAGGTAAGCAACAAATTAACAATTAATTTCAAGGTTTGCAACAGATGGGATAATTATTTAAAATGGGTTCCAGTAAAAGTAAGATATTTATTTTTCATTTTTAATTTATATATTCGAATATTTTTTGTTTTTTTTTTGTGAGATGTAAGTGATATGTTGGTAGAGGAATTATGATAACAAAATAATCCAGGTGTTTGTATCTAGCGTGTTTTTGCAGGGATACAAGAACGAGTGCTCGAGGGGTTAGGCGGAGTTATGGCTGCTCAACAAGCGCAGCGGATGGAGCAAGGCCACGTCAGCAAGCTTACGTACGATCGTCGGAGCTCGTGTAACGACTTATTTTGTAAAGGTAAACAACAAATTAACAGTTAATTTCAAAGGTTTGCAACAGATGGGATAATTATTTAAAATGGGTTCACCAGTAAAAGTAAGATATTTATTTTCATTTTTAATTTGTATATTCCGAATATTTTTTTGTGAGATGTAAGTGATATGTTGGTAGAGGAATTATGATAACAAAATAATCCAGGTGTTTAATATCTAGCGTGTTTTGCAGGGATACAGAACGAGTGCTCGAGGGGGTTAGGCGGAGTTATGGCTGCTCCAGCGCAGCGGCTGGAGCAAAGGCCACGTCAGCAAGCACGTACGATCACGTCGGAGCTCGCAACGACTTATTTTTTAGCCAAGGTAAGCAACAAATTAACAGTTAATTTCAAGGTTTGCAACAGATGGGATAATTATTTAAAATGGGTTCCAGTAAAGTAAGATATTTTTCATTTAATTTGTATATTCGAATATTTTTTGTTTTTTTTTGTGAGATGTAAGTGATAGTAGTAGAGGAATTATGATAACAAAATAGTGTCAAGGTGTTTGTATCTAGCGTGTTTTGCAGGGATGGAGGCAGGTGCTCGAGGGGTTAGGCGGGTGGCTGCTCCAGCCAGCGCAGCGGATGAACAAGGCCACGTCAGCAAGCATTACACGATCACGTCGGGCTCGTGTAACGACATTTTTTGTAAAGGTAAGCAACAAATTAACAGTTAATTTCAAAGGTTTGCAACAGATGGGATATTTAAAATGGGTTCCAGTAAAAGTAAGATATTTATTTTCAATTTTAATTTGTATATTCAGATATTTTTTGTTTTTTTGTGAGATGTAAGTGATATGTTGGTAGAGGAATTATGATAACAAAACAAAATCCAGGTGTTTGTATCTAGCGTGTTTTTGCAGGGATACAAGAGTGAGTAGCTCGAAGGGGTTAGGCGGGTTATGGCTGCTCAGCCGCAGCGGATGGAGCAAGGCCGTCAGCAAGCTTATGTACGTCACGTCGGAGCTCGTGTAACGACTTATTTTTAATAAAGGTAAGCAACAAATTAACAGTTAATTTCAAGGTTTGCAACAAATGGGATAATTATTTAAAATGGGTTCCAGTAAAAAGTAAGATCTTTATTTTCATTTTAGCATTTGTATATTCCTAGAATATTTTTTGTTTTTTTTGTGAGATGTAAGTGATATGTTGGTAGAGAATTATGATAACAAATAATCCAGGTGTTTGTATCTAGCGTGTTTTTGCAGGGATACAGAACGAGTGCTCGAAGGGGTTAGGCAGGTTATGGCTGCTCAACCAGCCGCGGATGGAGCAAGGCCACGTCAGCAAGCTTACGTACGATCACGTCGGAGCTCGATGTAACGACTTATTTTGTAAAAGGTAAGCAACAAATTAACAGTTAATTTCAAGGTTTGCAACAAATGGGATAATTATTTAAAATGGGTTCAGTAAAAGTAAGATATTTATTTTCATTTTAATTTGTATATTCGAATATTTTTTGTTTTTGTGAGATGTAAGTGATATGTTGGTAGAGGAATTATGATAACAAAATAATCAGGTGTTTGTATCTAGCGTGTTTTGCAGGGATAAGAACGAGTGCTCTCGAAGAGGGGGGTTAGGCGGGTTATGGCTGCTCAACCAGCGCAGCGGATGTAAGGCCATCAGCAAGCTTACGGCCACGATCACGTCGGAGCTCGTGTAACGACTTATTTTTGTAAAGGTAAGCAACAAATTAACAGTTAATTTCAAAGGTTTGCAACAAATGGGATAATTATTTAAAATGGGTTCCGGTAAAAGTATTTATTTATTTTCATTTTAATTTGTATATTCGAATATTTTTGTTTTTTTGTGAGATGTAAGTGATATGTTGGTAGAGGTATGATAACAAAATAATCCAGGTGTTTGTATCTAGCGTGTTTTTGCAAGGATATGCAAGAACGAGTGCTCGAAGGGGGTTAGGCGGAGTTATGGCTGCTCAACCAGCGCAGCCCGAGATGGAGCAAGGCCACGTCAGCAAGCTTACGTACGATCACGTCGGAGCTCGTGCTTAACGACTTATTTTTGTAAGGTAAGCAACAAATTAACAGTTAATTTCAAAGGTTTGCAACAAATGGGATAATTATTTAAAATGGTTCAGTAAAAAAGTAAGATATTTATTTTTCATTTTATTTTGTATATTCGAATATTTTTTTTTTGTGAGATGTAAGTGATATGTTGGTAGAGGAATTATGATAACAAAATAATCCAGGTGTTTGTATCTAGCGTGTTTTTGCAGGGATACAAGAACGAGTGCTCGAAGGGGGTTAGGCGGAGTTATGGCTGCTCAACCAGCGCAGCGGATGGAGCAAGGCCACGTCAGCAAGCTTACGTACGATCACGTCGGAGCTCGTGTAACGACTTATTTTTGTAAAAGGTAAGCAACAAATTAACAGTTAATTTCAAAGGTTTGCAACAAATGGGATAATTATTTAAAATGGGTTCCAGTAAAAAGTAAGATATTTATTTTCATTTTAATTTGTATATTCGAATATTTTTTTGTTTTTTTTTGTGAGATGTAAGTGATATGTTGGTAGAGGAATTATGATAACAAAATAATCCAGGTGTTTGTATCTAGCGTGTTTTTGCAAGGATACAAGAACGAGTGCTCGAAGGGGGTTAGGCGGAGTTATGGCTGCTCAACCAGCGCAGCGGATGGAGCAAGGCCACGTCAGCAAGCTTACGTACGATCACGTCGGAGCTCGTGTAACGACTTATTTTTGTAACAAATTAACAGTTAATTTCAAAGGTTTGCAACAGATGGGATAATTATTTATTATCAAGTAATATGGGGAAAGAGTTTATGCTAATTCTGACATTATAGAGCTATTATGTGAGAATAGTAATAGATATGCTCTTTTTTTGAACTGTCAAAATCCCAAGATAACGGAGAATGAAATGAAAGCCTTTATAGGTATCCTTTTAGTATCGGGTTATGACTCAAAACCTTCAAAAAAGAGTTATTGGGACTCTGGAGAGGATCTACGAAATATGGCCGTTTATAACTGTATGCGCCGGGACAGATTCGTACAGATTATGAGGTTTATGCATTGCGCGGATAATACTAAATTAGACGCCAACGATAAAATGACCAAACTTAGACAACTTGTAAATAAGATAAAACATAACTTTTAAAAAAAACTACGTACCAGATCGAGAGATTGCATATGAAGAAAGTATGGTCGAGTACGTTGGATGACACGGATGCAAGCAATACATCCGTGGTCAACCAATCCGTTTTGGATATAAAGTTTGGTGCATAAATTCAAAAACTGGCTAGGTACCTAATAAATTTTGAAGTTTACCAAGGCTCTATACCTAATTCGAATGAAGAACATAAAAAAATGGTAAAGCAGCAGCCCAATTACTAAAATTCATAGAAGAGATGCTGCAAGAAATTAGATCTCTGCCATTTCGTTTTTATTTTGACAATTTATTTACGTCGATTGGCCTGTTGCATCGTCTGAAAGAAAATTATGATGGAACTGGAACAATGAGACAAAATAAGGTGCTAAGTCCTGTAAACACCTGAAAAAACCTGACCTGACCTGACCTGTAAACAACTGAAAAAAAACAGTTAGAGGAACATACGACTATGCTCTGACTAATAAATGACAAAAAAAATTGTAATTACTCGCTGGATGGACAATTCAGTGGTAACAGTTGCGTCAACTGTGCATGGAATTCAACCTGTAACAAATGCTCTACGTTACTCATTCAAGTAGAAAAAGAAAATCGGCATTTCAAGACCACACTGTATTGGCAAATATAATGAGTTTATGGGTGGGACAGATCAAATAGACGCAAATTTTAACGTATACAGAATCGGAACCCGAGGCAAAAAATGGAGGTGGCCAATTTTCACCTGGCTACTAGACACTTGTATACAAAATGCTTGGATAACATACAGAAAGCATAATCCGGACGTTTCTCAGTTAAAATTTCGGAGGGAAATTGCTCAAATTTATTTGAAAAAATACCAAAACCTTCCGAGATCAGCTGGCCGTCCTTCGACTTATTCATCAGAAAGTAGAGTACCTGTTGATATTAGATACGATCATCTCGGTCATTATACAGACCGGACCACCGTAGTAGTAACATAGGCAGAACCGGACGAATTAGCGTATACCCGTCCCAGGATAAAAAGCAGGCGAAAAAATGCGATAAAATAAAAATAGGTAGATATGTGATAAGAATGTTTCAGAATTCGTATTTATTCGTGTTTTAATAGCCAAAACGAATACATAGGTTCTCGCGACAGTTCTCGTGTAAAATTTATTTTTTAAGTAAAATAATGGATGTTTACGAAGTTCGTGAGAAAATTCAAATTGTAAAATGGTATTTCCAAAATAGGTTTTATCGGGATATACAAACAATTTTTCCACAAACTTTTGTAGACAGGCCAATTCCATCTTTACCTACTGTATCAAGAGTTATTAATAATTTTGAAACACATGGGTGCGTGTTCCCACAAAAACACAAAAGGGCTGATGTGTTGATTAATGAAGAACAGGAGTTAAAGCAAGTGTTCATTTGTGATCAAAATCCCACGTTTTCAAATAATCAAATTGCTGAGGTGGTTGTCCTGCCCACAATGCCCGTATTGTTCACGAATATTTGAACAATACTTTTCCTAACCGTTTAATTAGTGAATATGGAACTATTTTGTGGCCCGCTAGATCACCAAATCTTTCTCCCAATGACTTATTTTTGTGGGGTTATGTAAAATCCAAAGTGTATGGTCATATTAGGGCTAATAATCTGGATGAGCTTCAAGTAAAAATACGAGAGGCTTTCCAAACTATTAGCCCTAATATGTTAGCCAATGTCAGACGGGGATTTTACGACCGCCTAGGCTTTTGTCTAGCACAAGAAAATGGTCTTTTTGAACACTAAGAATAATATTTTAGTTTTTTTTGGGGGTTTAGAGAATTTATTTATTTTTATTTTTGGCTTGTAAACACACACAAATAATAAATATTTAAGTATTTTCATTTTAAATGTTACCTTAAGTGAAGGTAAACACTTAAAATGAAAAAAATAAATACTCGGCACTCCTCGAGTCGTATTCCTAGTCTGTCATGACCGACCCGTCCCAGCACAACTGCAACTGCGTACTGCCTGACCAGCCGACTAGCCGGCAGTGAATCTCGAGTACGAACGCAAAACGGGTAAACGTAAATTCGTCCGGCAACTTGCTATGTTACTAGTAGCCTGGTCTTCTCTGTATAGAATTTGTCCCCAACAACAAAACGAAGGCGATGTGCGGGAGATCACACTCCATCCAGCGCTGTTAGGACACAATGTGGCAATGTTGGATTATGTATTCAGTATTTTATTATTTACCATACAAGATAATTTGTGTATTAAGTTATTAACTATAATTTTATTATTATTATAGCTATCAAAATATAAAATATAAACAATTTTGCATTATATTGTGTTTATTTTTCACACCTTAAGGTACTAGTGTGCCATATATGACAGTCTCTATTTGTTAAAATTATTAATTATAAGTCATTTTAATATACATACAGTTAAAAACACCTTCAAATAAAGACTTTTGTAAATGCAGTCCCTAATGGGTTAAAAACGGGGGCTTCCGCATGCCCACATTATGGTCTGTTTCCGGCCAGAAGATAAGGTGGATACGATTGCCAGAGTCAATCCCGTGATATGGGCCAGAATACCGAATCCGGTGCTCGAACCTATACTAACCGTGGTCCTCTCTGACAATCAAATTCATCGTATCTGCGGCAGAGACAATCCAGGTGCGACTTGCATGCGGGAGGGCGTGTGTTCGAAATTCTACCCAAAAAACCTCTGCGAGACCTCTTCCGGCGACGAACGCCCCGTTTATCGGCGACCGGACGATGGTCGAACAATCGACGGTAAAATTTATAACAACAGTCGAATCGTGCCTTACAACCGATACGCCACCCTCAAGTACAGGTGTCATATCAACTTTGAAGTGTGCGGGTCTTTATCCTCCATGAAGTACCTCTTTAAATACGTGCACAAAGGAGTTGATAGCGCCACCATTAAGGAGCACAGGGGAAGTCGCGTAGCGGAATGGAACGAAATCCGCAACTACCAGGATTGTAGGTATATGAGTTCAATGTAGACTGTTCGAATTCCCATTGACTCGAAGGTCCCATTCAGTCGTGTGTCTACCAGTTCATTTGCCTCTGGAACAGGATATCATTTTTGATCCAGATTTGGATGAACTAGAGCAATTTTTAGCCCGTCAGTCGAAATTGATGGCATATTTTGATCTAAATGTGACATCGTTTGAGGCTCGTCAGTACAAATATGTCGATATTCCGGAACATTTTGTCTAGCAGAATCGAAACGCATCTTGGATCGCGCACACCGGAAGGCGGACTAAAGTTGTTGGCACAATTTGCGAGCTGTCCCCTATTAACGTTGAACAGTTTCACTTAAGGCTCTTACTGCAACACGTCCGAGCTGCCAGCATCTTCGATTCCTTAAGAACTCTCGACGGTATCCTATGTGTCCATTTCAGAAGGCGTGCAGGAAATTAAGACTACTGCAAGATGGCACAGTTTATCGATCGACAATGTCGGATGCGGCTCTTCACATGCCTCCATACAGTTTACGGCGCTTCTTCGGCTTCTTGTGTCTCATATGTGTCGACGACACGTACGGGGCACAGTTGCCGTTGTTGTGACAGGAGTTTAGGGAGCCTCATCTGATCGCGGATTTTATAGGTCAAGGTTTTTCTCGATCCGTAGCAATCCGAAAAGCTATGGATGCGATCGAAGGTGTGTGAAATCATAGCCAACCGAGATGATCTCGATCTAATCGGTATAAGCGATATTGAAGCTGCGTCCAGGGACGTAGCCGACGCTGCGCGACCGGATCGACAACTTTTAGACAACGAAAACGATGTAGACGAGAGAGATTTGTGCCAACGTACCGAAGCGGAATTTCTAAATTAAACGCGGAGCAATTGGCCGTGTATCAAGACGTGGTATTTCGTGTTGTCGCTCTGAACGGATGGCTTAATAATCAGGAAATTTTAACACATTGAGATAGAGGATTACGAGGAGTCCCTAGAACAACCGTCTAACAACAACGAACACGTTCTCGCATTCTCAGAGATCCGACGCAACGACTATCGGCCAAAATCGTCGACGAGAACTTACTGTTCGTAAACGGTCAGAGAGACACCGGCAAGATCTTCCTTTTTAATGCCATCATTTCCAAGTTTAAAAGCAGTCCCGTACCGATTTCGGTTCTCGCGGTAGCTTGGACCGGAATCGCCGCCTCCTTAATGATTGACGGCAAAACGTGCCATCTTACATTCCGTTTGCCCTTGAACATTAAGGGGACGACTGCCGTTAGCTGGCCTGTAGAATAACAATTATGTGTTTAAAAATTATTAAAACCATGATGAACGAACAGAATACCTTACAAAGATCCAAAACAGACCAGCAAAGAGCTCCAGATTGTCAGGCAATAGACGCGCTCCGAAAGCGAATGGCTGGCCACCCGCTGAAAAAACTAGGGCATTTAGTTCATGAGCCACATCGTTCATGAGAAAAATAATGTTATCAGAGCCTGTGAATATATTAACGGTTTTACTTGGCATGAATTTAGTGATTTTCGACAACCAAAAATATCCAAAGCAATGATAAAATTTCCCGCTGAACAAGCTACAATTGCATTGCGTGGGGACGCTACTGACATACTACATACACGACCACCATAGGAACAGGGAGACTATGAACAACTTGTTCGACATTTGGAAGGCCAAGCTCATTTGCAGCATGTTTACCACTCACAGCTCAAGAACCGCGCTGCGAAAGCCAATGGCTGGCCACCCACTGAAAACGCTACCGCATTGTAAATTGCACTGCGTGGGGACGCTACTGGCATACTGCAGACACAGCCATCATCGGAACAAGGAGACTATGAACAACTTGTTCGACGTTTGTAAGACCAAGAACGAGACTCTAAGTCCCTTGTCCAGCTGACGCCGACAAAGACAGTGCCGGAATTAAGAGTCCCAATCTATTTCAACTGACTTCAAAAAAACTATACCTTACATAACATTTTATATATAATTTGTTTCAGGGTATCACACTCAAAATCTTGAGAGAGCATAAAGGAATTTGTATTTAAGAGAAGATCAGGTACTGAACACGCCGGCGATTTTATTCAAGAGTTGACGAATGACATCCACCGTAGGATTGGATGGAGGCTATATCAACTTTTAATGTATTTAAATATGAGAATTGGCTATTTAATTTTATTGAATTTATCGTCAGCGGTGCAACAAACGAAACGGAAGAAGCATTTCAAATCTTAATAAGAGAACGATTCCATAAATATAATGTCTATCTTTATTTAGAACATATCGAGGGAGATGATAATAAAAGGGAAGCCACAACAAACGTAGAATCAAATTGTTGGAGCATTTTGGTGTTATTCAAAACATGAAGTCATAAATGGACAGATGAGTGGATAATTGATAGATCCCGTAGCGTTGGATGGAGGTTTCGTTGTTCTGCTAAACATACCATAAGCACAACAAATGGCACATTTCTGAAGAGAGAACTCGGTTCAATGATGTTAGAGCTGATATCATAACACGTATAATGCTTTCGTGGCAGCTAAAAACTCCAATTAGCTTAGCATCATTGTCGACGAAACCGGAGTAGCCCTTGACACAGCTGTGGCATGATATTAATAATATTACCATGATGTCGGCGAAAAAAGTGGCTTGGTGCAATTTTTTGCAAATTGGTGGTGCAGATGACATTGTTGAAGTAGATGAGACCCATTTAACCAAAAGCAACTACAACAGAGGCCGTGAAATGACTCGGCGACATTGTTGGTTATTTGGTGGATTCAGCCGAACCACCAAGAAACTCTTTGCGATGGTAGTTCAAGACCGATCGGCTAATACACTATTACCAATAATGCAACAATGCATTGATAATGACAGTTATCTGTTCAGATGAGTGACGAGGTTATCGTACGTGTTATCCGACCACGGTACGGTAAATCATTCCCGGAACTTTCTAAACCCCGCAAAAACCAAGAAGCCTTATGGGTGCCTGCGAAAACGTTCCACGAAAATTGGAAAAATTGTCACAGGTATTATGGACCATATGCAACCACTACGATGAATAGTATATACTTATCTACCTTTAATAAGAGTTTATATTACATATAACTTGTTTCATACTGAAAATATTGAGAGGGCGTGAGGGAGTTTGAAAGATGTATTTGAGAGGACTGACCCTCTCAAAAAAGTCGTCGGAGTGTTCGTACCTGAGTAATCCGACGATTTTATTGGAGAGTGGACGAATGACATCTCCCACCGTGTAAGAGAATAGTGGAAACAAATTATTGCTTATTATTTTACCTCTTCTTCAGTATCCACTGCGTCTTAACGGTTAATATCCTATAATATTATAACTAAAATATGTTACAAGGGCTAGATTTAAAAATAATTTCTAGTTATGTGGATCAAGGTGCCACTAATCAAGCCGCCCTTAGAGCTCTTAATTTAGAAAGAGCAGAGCTTCAATACAGCATCTATTTTCTGTAAATAACGAAGTTATTTGTATTATTTTTGATGTCCCTCGTTTGCTTAAAAATACCAGAAATACGGTTATGGGATATTTTGGAAGTCGATAAATATAAATTTGCAGAATTGTAGTATACAAAATCAGCTTTTTATTTAGACAAACAAACTAGAATATTTGGCCAGTTATCATACTTAAATAATGAACATTTCAATTTTAAAAATAGTTATAATAAAATGAAAGTAAAAACAGCTGCACAGCAACTTAGTCAGTCAATGGCTGCCTCTATAGACACTAATACTGTGTTAAAAAAATTCGATTTGATGCTATTTCATAATGCAGCGTCTGCTAAATTAATGGATAGGCTATTTGACCTATGAAATTCTAATAATCGATATTCCAGTAAGAAAATCCTACGGATGTGCCTTTTCAGCTAGTTCTCCACTTCTTGATATTTTAAATGACATGTTAAATTAGAATTTTGGAAAGTTTATTAAATTGGTTCAAATGATATTATATTCCTAAAAATTCTGAAACAAGAGTTTAAAAATCGTGGGTGAAAAATCACCATTAAGTTAATTTTATATATATGCGATAAATTAAACAGTAGACTTATATTTTTAACTAGGAAGACATTTAATCATGACCCATTACCTTACTAATTCAAAATTCCTTTGGATTAGCAAGGTCGCATGGAAAACTTAATACTCTTCCCTCTAACTATCAATTCCTTGTTGCCTTAAAAAGGGAGCTGTCTAAAGTTAATATATAATTAATTATTTAATTAATTAATATATAATTATAACGTATATCTTTTATTAACAGACTGCGACAATGAAACTGGAGAACAAACTGACACTAATTTTGATAATAGTGCCAAATTGGCATGGAATACTTAATACTCCTCCCTCTTCCTATCAATTTACTGTTGCCTCAAAAAAGATAAATTTAATATATAATAATTATTTTACTAATTAATATATAATATATAATTTTAACTTATTTATTTTATTAACAAACATTGCCGATACGACCAATATTTTTGATGACTGCTATGAAAATTAAACTGAAGAACAAATTAACATTAACTTTGATTATAGTAACAAATTGGGAACTGCTTATACTACTGTCTATTTAATTTCAAAAATATCAATACCTCAGTATACCAATTGTATTATTAATTTAATTTTTGTCAAAGATATAGAACCAGAGCATGTATTTATCCAGTTTAAAGAGTACGATAATCAATCTCGATTGAAATATGCCAGCCCAATAATTACAGCAGACCAAAAGCGGTTTATAATCTAAATCGCTATAATAGCAGCTATATCGTTCCTTTGACCCAGAAAATGTCCACTCTACAAATGATATTATTGCTGACCTGAAAGCTCATGTATCCGCTTCTAAAGCACATTTGCTTGGAATTAAACCCTTCCAAATCTCAAGTAATGATATTTGGTAGGACAAATGCAAAAAACTAGTTTGAAACTCAACTAGAGTTATCCATTGAGGGTAGTCGTCGAATCGAATTGCATTAGAAGAGCATTTATTAATTTAAAAATTAGTATTCTCACTGTAAAGTTTTAAATTTACAGCTTAAAAAATGCTATGTGAGTCATTGGTGTTGGCTGCTTTTAATTTTGCGGATTCTGGTGTATATGGAACCTGTTTACTGTCAGTAGATTGTAAAAGAATACAGTTAATGCAGAACTCGTGAGTGAAATTAATATGCGGCTTAAAGAAACACGAACATAGAGTTAGTATCACATTGAGAGAGCTGAGTTGGCTCATTATTAGAGAACAAACATAGCTTATATACAATAAAATTATTATAGTAGAATCACAAGAATAAGAAACTAATAAACAATCTACCAAACAAAACAAAAAAAATAAAATAAAATAAATATTTACCAATGTATCCAAAACTTTTGGATCCCAGTTTATTTGTTTAGGTACTGCACCTTTCTCTGCATTTAAAACAGTCTTTTTAGGACTACCTTGGACTCTCTTTGGAGACTATTTTTTTATTATCAGAACCAGAATGTCTATAGACAAAGACAAAACTATATCCAATTCGTTACTTTATCGCACCTGTTCTCTGCCTGATTCGGAGTGGGTGTCCTTGTGTCCGGATCGGTCGTGGTAGCCTAGCGATATCGAACAGATTCGGGTACAGCCTGCCCGGATAGTCCCAAAAAAAATATATTAACGTAATTTCCATGTTTCAATAATAATTCACAATAAAATAATAATATTCTATAAATTTCATATCCCTTGTGATTGAAAGAGCAAAAAATAAATCTGCTGTTGAAATCCATTTACCCAAAGAATGGTATCAGTTTTTTCCTGTTTATCCAAAGGAAATTGAACATTTTTATGCATTTTGTGATATACCAGAGGACCACAAAAAAAGTTAATTTTAAACTAAGAGAGGCAAGCTGATTAAGATATATTAAAACTAGTACAGTCGCTTATAAAGAAAGTTTGCTCGATGAGGAACTAAACTACTCCAAACAATTATCGCATATTTTCTAAAAAAAATCTTTTTATTATTCTTTATTCTTTTTACTTACATAGCTTATATACAATAAAATTATTATAAATAAATCTTAATCTTAACCTTTTTAATAATATCAAATCTCTGTCCAATTAGACACAAGTTTTAAATAACGCATATTGGATTTTTACTGTGTTGGTTCATATCTGGTTCATATTATTGTAATGTTTTTTAGTTGAATTGTAACTCATATATTTATTCTTTTTAATTATAAGTAATTGATATTTTTTTAGTTCAGACTATGGTTATTACTAATAATTAACACTGTTATATATTTCAAAATTAATGTTGGTTTACTGATAATACTATATTTTTAGTGTGATGGTTGTAGAATAATTTTTGGTTGAGTAAGAAAGCCTGGCTTCAATTCCGCCGTTTGTAATTTATGTTTCTTAAATTGCAATAAAGACATTTATTATTATTATGTACAAAATATGATAAACTCTGAAGCAGAAAAGAAGACGATTGCATGATATCATAAAGTACACGAACTTATAAATGTCCGTACGTGATAAGGTCATGATGTTACGACCGTTGACATATTGAAGTTAGGTCATGTTATTAGGGAATGACTAAAGCTACATTCGTAATGAATTCGCTGGCCGAGTGGCACTTTGGCACGCATTCCAGCACGAAATTTGCCATTCATAATGCTTGCATTGGCTATGCTTCAGGATTAATGAAGTTAGGTTAGAGTCACAGCGGCTTTTGGATTTTGTTTTTTTTTTGAAAAATCAAAACACGGAATGTAATAGTTGTGTAAATGACGAATTCTTACTGCAGTGTGTTGCCAATTATAAACCACTGTACGACAAAACAGACAAAGGATATAAATCTATTTTACAAAAAGAAAATTGTTGGGCCTCTGTAGCCAAGAGTCTATTTTGCACAGGTTTGTTGGTTGTTGTGATACGGACGAGACGTAGAGCGAACTGTTTTTTGTAATTATGGCATGATATTTGATTTAATCGTATTTGTCTTTAGTTCCTGAAGCGAAAGCTCGATTTAAAAGCCTTAGAGAGAAGTATAGAAGGGAATTGCAAATAATAGAAAAACTAGGAAGAAGTGGGGCTCCTGCTTCAGCAAGACCAGTTTGGTCCCTTATGAGTTTTTTTAAATACATGTATAAATGCGGTGAAGAATCCCAGAGGCATACAACATCAAACATTCCTGTTCAAGTTGATGAATCACAAGCCAGTCAATCATCAAGTCTTGTTAATTCAGATGAAGAAAGCATCATACTTCAATTTGAAGAGGAAGATCCTAATACAGTTGCATCAACAAGCACTATACATAATACACGCTTAAATGCACCTACACCAAAGAAACGCAAAGGAAAATCTACAATGGAAACAGAGATAAAACAAATCGACAGAGTTCTGCTGGATGTTTCTACAGCGATTACAACATTACGATTACATTTTTGTGGGACAGTTTGGTAGTTCTTCTGATTGTGGTATATCCAGGTCATCAGCCAATAACTTTTTGCCAAAGGAAGAATTATTTAATACCCCACCGTCACTGTGAGACCCATATGCACCAATGTCTACACAAATGAAATTATACTTGGCATCACAAACTGCCAATAGAATGATACTAAATGATTTCTTATAATTATAAAACAAAGATCCGATGTTGGATGGCGCCTGCATAATGATGTGCTTGCCATCAATTGCTCCCACACAGTTTGGTAATGACCACAAAGACAAGAAATTTTCAGAAATACTTTTCCACTCTTTTTTTGTCAAAACAGGCAACTGTAAAGGCTGTAGTAAATTCCAAATAATGCAACATGTTTCTTTAATTATCTCACATATTGTAGATACTCCAACTCGGAAACCATATGAAAGACTCGGATAACTGTCACCAGTAGCCAAAAATCGTAATGTAATGGCTAATCTGAAACAAAGAAACCATACAATGTAACATTGGAACCAGGTGTTTATAGTAGCTAATCAGCGCTGGTACTAATTATTAATCATACCTACAACCTGGAGAGATGGGTTCTCTGTTGGATCCCTTTTTAATATTTGGACCTATTATTGCTAGCAGTTTATCGAAGCTAGTTGCTGACATCCTTGTAAAATTATAGAAAATATATGGATCACTTAAACGGGCTTCTTGTAAAAGATTTTCATAATATCAAAACTTTTTCGTGCCATTAACATTGGACGAATGCCCCATCTTTTTGGCCTTATTGGACAACTCTTTTTGTCAAACTGCATCAATAATTGTCTTCTTTTTAGTAGCAAAACTAGCATTGTGGCAAATAAAATTGAAAGACTGTTTTCTTCAGCCATTTTTTCCAAATGTCTTTAACTTTGGTCTTTAATTAGAAAAAACCATAAGAAAAAACGCAAGAGAAGCGTATCTCATCTCAAATTTACAAGAACAAGTACAAAGGGCTGCAAAGGGCACAAAGACAAATTGTAAACACCACCGTAATATTAAATTTGAAATGTCAAAACATCAAACAAAAGCAATGCGCATGTCCTATAGCCGGGACGAAAGCGCGAGTCGAAGTGAAAGTTTGCAGCTTGCAAGAAATATTTTCCACTCCAACTTCAACGCTGGCGTCGAATTCCATTACGAACGAAAACATATTGAAACCAGTGTCCTAGCTTGCGTGCCAAAGTGCCACTCGGCCAGCGAATTCATTACGAATGTAGCTTAACACATTTGAAATGGTAAATTGATTGTCTTTACTACAAAATAATATGATTATGCAATCGTCTTCTTTCCTGATTCAGAGTATACACTTGCCGCACGAGAAAAATATACAGAGAATGAAAATGAAAAAAATGCAATATCGTAAAGAGTGGGAAGAACACCAAGCTGCGGCGGAAAAAGCATATAACTCTAAAGCAATGGATAAACAAAAAGACCCAAAATAATTCTCACATAACTTATGTTTTTGATCTTCAGCAAGTTCTACCAACACCTTTTCTAACTAAATAAAATGTTTTATTTAAGACAGCTTTCAACTTATATATTAACGTAATTTCCATGTTTCAATAATAATTCACAATAAAATAATAATATTCTATAAATTTCATATCCCTTGTGATTGAAAGAGCAAAAAATAAATCTGCTGTTGAAATCCATTTACCCAAAGAATGGTATCAGTTTTTTCCTGTTTATCCAAAGGAAATTGAACATTTTTATGCATTTTGTGATATACCAGAGGACCACAAAAAAAGTTAATTTTAAACTAAGAGAGGCAAGCTGATTAAGATATATTAAAACTAGTATAGTCGCTTATAAAGAAAGTTTGCTCGATAAGGAACTAAACTACTCCAAACAATTATCGCATATTTTCTAAAAAAAATATTAATTTGAAAAACAAGACACTTTGAATTCCCTGACTTACATTTTTAAATAGATTGGAGACTGTGAAGAATTATCGCATATTTAAATAAAAGTAATTATTACATATTTCTAAATGAAGCATTTTCTAATAAAGAACTCTTCGTGTTTAGCTTGTGTTTGCTATCATAGCGATGCCGAGTTGGGAAAGATGCAGAAGGTGTAAAACGTTCTCTAGCATGACTTCTATGCTTTTTTTCTAAATACATAATAAAAATATAAAATTAAGAGATAGATATCCGTATTTTTTAATAGTTCCCTATCAATTTTTGAAAAAAAAATTGCCGCAAATAGGACAAGTCATATTCTTTAGTGATTAAGATGGGAAGAATATGAATACAATTACAAAAAAGTTATCCAATTAGTTGTTTTAATTCGAAAAACTTCATGCTTGTCTCCTTGTCGGTGCTTGTTTGATCCTTCAGTGAGAAATGGGTAAGAGTTGATAGGGCGAGCCATCGGGAGGAAGCTTAAAAAATTGTACAAGCAGCTCGACGCTCATCACTACGTCACCGGCCTTTTGGTTAGGTCTCGGTACTGAAAACAAAAAACTAAATTTAAATGTTTGAAACAAGCATAACATTGATATGGGTACTTATAACAACTGATATGGTGTGCCAAGTTTTAACAACAAACAAAACGAAAGAAGCATTTCCAATATTAAAGAGAGAACGATACCATAAATATAGTGTCCATCTTTATTTAGGCCATAACGATGATAAAAGGGAAGCCAACAAAGGCGAATTTATAGATTATTAGATCGATCCCGCAGCGTTGGATGGAGGTTTCGTTGTCCTGCTACAAACGTAGAATAAACGTAGAATCCAATTGTTGGAGCATTTTGTGTCATTCAAAACATCAAGTCATAAATGGACAGATGAGTGGATAATTGATCGATCCCGTAGCGTTGGATGGAGGTTTCGTTGTCCTGCTAAACATACTATAAGCGCAACAAATGGCACATTTCTAGAGAAAGAACTCGGCTCAATGATGTTAGAGCAGATATCATAACGATTTCATAAATATAACGTCCATCTTTATTTAGGACAAAACGATGATGAAAGGGAAGCCAACAAAGGCCGAATTTATAGTTTATTAGATCGATCCCGCAGCGTTGGATGGAGGTTTCGTTGTCCTGCTACAAACGTAGAATCAAATTGTTGGAGCATTTTGGTGTTATTCAAAACATCAAGTCATAAATGGACAGATGAGTGGATAATTGATCGCTCCCGTAGCGTTGGGTGGAGGTTTCGTTGTCCTGCTAAACATACTATAAGTGCAACAAATGGCACATTTCTAGAGAAAGAACTCGGCTCAATGATGTTAGAGCAGATATCATAACGATTTCATAAATATAACGCCCATCTTTATTTAGGACATAACGATGATGAAAGGGAAGCCAACAAAGGCCGAATTTAGAGATTATTAGATCGATCCCGCAGCGTTGGATGGAGGTTTCGTTGTCCTGCTACAAACGTAGAATCCAATTGTTGGAGCATTTTGTGTCATTCAAAACATCAAGTCATAAATGGACAGATGAGTGGATAATTGATCGATCCCGTAGCGTTGGATGGAGGTTTCGTTGTCCTGCTAAACATACTATAAGCGCAACAAATGGCACATTTCTAGAGAAGAACTCGGCTCAATGATGTTAGAGCAGATATCATAACGATTTCATAAATATAACGTCCATCTTTATTTAGGACAAAACGATGATGAAAGGGAAGCCAACAAAGGCCGAATTTATAGTTTATTAGATCGATCCCGCAGCGTTGGATGGAGGTTTCGTTGTCCTGCTACACGTAGAATCAAATTGTTGGAGCATTTTGGTGTTATTCAAAACATCAAGTCATAAATGGACAGATGAGTGGATAATTGATCGCTCCCGTAGCGTTGGGTGGAGGTTTCGTTGTCCTGCTAAACATACTATAAGCGCAACAAATGGCACATTTCTAGAGAAAGAACTCGGCTCAATGATGTTAGAGCAGATATCATAACGATTTCATAAATATAACGTCCATCTTTATTTAGGACAAAACGATGATGAAAGGGAAGCCAACAAAGGCCGAATTTATAGTTTATTAGATCGATCCCGCAGCGTTGGATGGAGGTTTCGTTGTCCTGCTACAAACGTAGAATCAAATTGTTGGAGCATTTTGGTGTTATTCAAAACATCAAGTCATAAATGGACAGATGAGTGGATAATTGATCGCTCCCGTAGCGTTGGGTGGAGGTTTCGTTGTCCTGCTAAACATACTATAAGCGCAACAAATGGCACATTTCTAGAGAAAGAACTCGGCTCAATGATGTTAGAGCAGATATCATAACGATTTCATAAATATAACGTCCATCTTTATTTAGGACAAAACGATGATGAAAGGGAAGCCAACAAAGGCCGAATTTATAGTTTATTAGATCGATCCCGCAGCGTTGGATGGAGGTTTCGTTGTCCTGCTACAAACGTAGAATCAAATTGTTGGAGCATTTTGGTGTTATTCAAAACATCAAGTCATAAATGGACAGATGAGTGGATAATTGATCGCTCCCGTAGCGTTGGGTGGAGGTTTCGTTGTCCTGCTAAACATACTATAAGCGCAACAAATGGCACATTTCTAGAGAAAGAACTCGGCTCAATGATGTTAGAGCAGATATCATAACGATTTCATAAATATAACGTCCATCTTTATTTAGGACAAAACGATGATGAAAGGGAAGCCAACAAAGGCCGAATTTATAGTTTATTAGATCGATCCCGCAGCGTTGGATGGAGGTTTCGTTGTCCTGCTACAAACGTAGAATCAAATTGTTGGAGCATTTTGGTGTTATTCAAAACATCAAGTCATAAATGGACAGATGAGTGGATAATTGATCGCTCCCGTAGCGTTGGGTGGAGGTTTCGTTGTCCTGCTAAACATACTATAAGCGCAACAAATGGCACATTTCTAGAGAAAGAACTCGGCTCAATGATGTTAGAGCAGATATCATAACGATTTCATAAATATAACGTCCATCTTTATTTAGGACAAAACGATGATGAAAGGGAAGCCAACAAAGGCCGAATTTATAGTTTATTAGATCGATCCCGCAGCGTTGGATGGAGGTTTCGTTGTCCTGCTACAAACGTAGAATCAAATTGTTGGAGCATTTTGGTGTTATTCAAAACATCAAGTCATAAATGGACAGATGAGTGGATAATTGATCGCTCCCGTAGCGTTGGGTGGAGGTTTCGTTGTCCTGCTAAACATACTATAAGTGCAACAAATGGCACATTTCTAGAGAAAGAACTCGGCTCAATGATGTTAGAGCAGATATCATAACGATTTCATAAATATAACGCCCATCTTTATTTAGGACATAACGATGATGAAAGGGAAGCCAACAAAGGCCGAATTTAGAGATTATTAGATCGATCCGCAGCGTTGGATGGAGGTTTCGTTGTCCTGCTGCTACAAACGTAGAATCCAATTGTTGGAGCATTTTGTGTCATTCAAAACATCAAGTCATAAATGGACAGATGAGTGGATAATTGATCGATCCCGTAGCGTTGGATGGAGGTTTCGTTGTCCTGCTAAACATACTATAAGCGCAACAAATGGCACATTTCTAGAGAAAGAACTCGGCTCAATGATGTTAGAGCAGATATCATAACGATTTCATAAATATAACGTCCATCTTTATTTAGGACAAAACGATGATGAAAGGGAAGCCAACAAAGGCCGAATTTATAGTTTATTAGATCGATCCCGCAGCGTTGGATGGAGGTTTCGTTGTCCTGCTACAAACGTAGAATCAAATTGTTGGAGCATTTTGGTGTTATTCAAAACATCAAGTCATAAATGGACAGATGAGTGGATAATTGATCGCTCCCGTAGCGTTGGGTGGAGGTTTCGTTGTCCTGCTAAACATACTATAAGCGCAACAAATGGCACATTTCTAGAGAAAGAACTCGGCTCAATGATGTTAGAGCAGATATCATAACGATTTCATAAATATAACGTCCATCTTTATTTAGGACATAACGATGATGAAAGGGAAGCCAACAAAGGCCGAATTTAGAGATTATTAGATCGATCCCGCAGCGTTGGATGGAGGTTTCGTTGTCCTGCTACAAACGTAGAATCCAATTGTTGGAGCATTTTGTGTCATTCAAAACATCAAGTCATAAATGGACAGATGAGTGGATAATTGATCGATCCCGTAGCGTTGGATGGAGGTTTCGTTGTCCTGCTAAACATACTATAAGCGCAACAAATGGCACATTTCTAGAGAAAGAACTCGGCTCAATGATGTTAGAGCAGATATCATAACGATTTCATAAATATAACGTCCATCTTTATTTAGGACAAAACGATGATGAAAGGGAAGCCAACAAAGGCCGAATTTATAGTTTATTAGATCGATCCTGCAGCGTTGGATGGAGGTTTTCGTTGTCCTGCTACAAACGTAGAATCAAATTGTTGGAGCATTTTGGTGTTATTCAAAACATCAAGTCATAAATGGACAGATGAGTGGATAATTGATCGCTCCCGTAGCGTTGGGTGAGGTTTCGTTGTCCTGCTAAACATACTATAAGCGCAACAAATGGCACATTTCTAGAGAAAGAACTCGGCTCAATGATGTTAGAGCAGATATCATAACGATTTCATAAATATAACGTCCATCTTTATTTAGGACAAAACGATGATGAAAGGGAAGCCAACAAAGGCCGAATTTATAGTTTATTAGATCGATCCCGCAGCGTTGGATGGAGGTTTCGTTGTCCTGCTACAAACGTAGAATCAAATTGTTGGAGCATTTTGGTGTTATTCAAAACATCAAGTCATAAATGGACAGATGAGTGGATAATTGATCGCTCCCGTAGCGTTGGGTGGAGGTTTCGTTGTCCTGCTAAACATACTATAAGCGCAACAAATGGCACATTTCTAGAGAAAGAACTCGGCTCAATGATGTTAGAGCAGATATCATAACGATTTCATAAATATAACGTCCATCTTTATTTAGGACAAAACGATGATGAAAGGGAAGCCAACAAAGGCCGAATTTATAGTTTATTAGATCGATCCCGCAGCGTTGGATGGAGGTTTCGTTGTCCTGCTACAAACGTAGAATCAAATTGTTGGAGCATTTTGGTGTTATTCAAAACATCAAGTCATAAATGGACAGATGAGTGGATAATTGATCGCTCCCGTAGCGTTGGGTGGAGGTTTCGTTGTCCTGCTAAACATACTATAAGCGCAACAAATGGCACATTTCTAGAGAAAGAACTCGGCTCAATGATGTTAGAGCAGATATCATAACGATTTCATAAATATAACGTCCATCTTTATTTAGGACAAAACGATGATGAAAGGGAAGCCAACAAAGGCCGAATTTATAGTTTATTAGATCGATCCCGCAGCGTTGGATGGAGGTTTCGTTGTCCTGCTACAAACGTAGAATCAAATTGTTGGAGCATTTTGGTGTTATTCAAAACATCAAGTCATAAATGGACAGATGAGTGGATAATTGATCGCTCCCGTAGCGTTGGGTGGAGGTTTCGTTGTCCTGCTAAACATACTATAAGCGCAACAAATGGCACATTTCTAGAGAAAGAACTCGGCTCAATGATGTTAGAGCAGATATCATAACGATTTCATAAATATAACGTCCATCTTTATTTAGGACAAAACGATGATGAAAGGGAAGCCAACAAAGGCCGAATTTATAGTTTATTAGATCGATCCCGCAGCGTTGGATGGAGGTTTCGTTGTCCTGCTACAAACGTAGAATCAAATTGTTGGAGCATTTTTGGTGTTATTCAAAACATCAAGTCATAAATGGACAGATGAGTGGATAATTGATCGCTCCCGTAGCGTTGGGTGGAGGTTTCGTTGTCCTGCTAAACATACTATAAGCGCAACAAATGGCACATTTCTAGAGAAAGAACTCGGCTCAATGATGTTAGAGCAGATATCATAACGATTTCATAAATATAACGTCCATCTTTATTTAGGACAAAACGATGATGAAAGGGAAGCCAACAAAGGCCGAATTTATAGTTTATTAGATCGATCCCGCAGCGTTGGATGGAGGTTTCGTTGTCCTGCTACAAACGTAGAATCAAATTGTTGGAGCATTTTGGTGTTATTCAAAACATCAAGTCATAAATGGACAGATGAGTGGATAATTGATCGCCCCGTAGCGTTGGGTGGAGGTTTCGTTGTCCTGCTAAACATACTATAAGCGCAACAAATGGCACATTTCTAGAGAAGAACTCGGCTCAATGATGTTAGAGCAGATATCATAACGATTTCATAAATATAACGTCCATCTTTATTTAGAACATAACGATGATGAAAGGGAAGCCAACAAAGGCCGAATTTAGAGATTATTAGATCGATCCCGCAGCGTTGGATGGAGGTTTCGTTGTCCTGCTACAAACGTAGAATCCAATTGTTGGAGCATTTTGTGTCATTCAAAACATCAAGTCATAAATGGACAGATGAGTGGATACTTGATCGATCCCGTAGCGTTGGATGGAGGTTTCGTTGTCCTGCTAAACATACTATAAGCGCAACAAATGGCACATTTCTAGAGAAAGGACTCGGCTCAATGATGTTAGAGCAGATATCATAACGATTTCATAAATATAACGTCCATCTTTATTTAGGACAAAACGATGATGAAAGGGAAGCCAACAAAGGCCGAATTTATAGTTTATTAGATCGATCCCGCAGCGTTGGATGGAGGTTTCGTTGTCCTGCTACAAACGTAGAATCAAATTGTTGGAGCATTTTGGTGTTATTCAAAACATCAAGTCATAAATGGACAGATGAGTGGATAATTGATCGCTCCCGTAGCGTTGGGTGGAGGTTTCGTTGTCCTGCTAAACATACTATAAGCGCAACAAATGGCACATTTCTAGAGAAAGAACTCGGCTCAATGATGTTAGAGCAGATATCATAACGATTTCATAAATATAACGTCCATCTTTATTTAGGACAAAACGATGATGAAAGGGAAGCCAACAAAGGCCGAATTTATAGTTTATTAGATCGATCCCGCAGCGTTGGATGGAGGTTTCGTTGTCCTGCTACAAACGTAGAATCAAATTGTTGGAGCATTTTGGTGTTATTCAAAACATCAAGTCATAAATGGACAGATGAGTGGATAATTGATCGCTCCCGTAGCGTTGGGTGGAGGTTTCGTTGTCCTGCTAAACATACTATAAGTGCAACAAATGGCACATTTCTAGAGAAAGAACTCGGCTCAATGATGTTAGAGCAGATATCATAACGATTTCATAAATATAACGTCCATCTTTATTTAGGACATAACGATGATGAAAGGGGAAGCCAACAAAGGCCGAATTTAGAGATTATTAGATCGATCCCGCAGCGTTGGATGGAGGTTTCGTTGTCCTGCTACAAACGTAGAATCCAATTGTTGGAGCATTTTGTGTCATTCAAAACATCAAGTCATAAATGGACAGATGAGTGGATAATTGATCGATCCCGTAGCGTTGGATGGAGGTTTCGTTGTCCTGCTAAACATACTATAAGCGCAACAAATGGCACATTTCTAGAGAAAGAACTCGGCTCAATGATGTTAGAGCAGATATCATAACGATTTCATAAATATAACGTCCATCTTTATTTAGGACAAAACGATGATGAAAGGGAAGCCAACAAAGGCCGAATTTATAGTTTATTAGATCGATCCCGCAGCGTTGGATGGAGGTTTCGTTGTCCTGCTACAAACGTAGAATCAAATTGTTGGAGCATTTTGGTGTTATTCAAAACATCAAGTCATAAATGGACAGATGAGTGGATAATTGATCGCTCCCGTAGCGTTGGGTGGAGGTTTCGTTGTCCTGCTAAACATACTATAAGCGCAACAAATGGCACATTTCTAGAGAAAGAACTCGGCTCAATGATGTTAGAGCAGATATCATAACGATTTCATAAATATAACGTCCATCTTTATTTAGGACATAACGATGATGAAAGGGAAGCCAACAAAGGCCGAATTTAGAGATTATTAGATCGATCCCGCAGCGTTGGATGGAGGTTTCGTTGTCCTGCTACAAACGTAGAATCAATTGTTGGAGCATTTTGTGTCATTCAAAACATCAAGTCATAAATGGACAGATGAGTGGATAATTGATCGATCCCGTAGCGTTGGATGGAGGTTTCGTTGTCCTGCTAAACATACTATAAGCGCAACAAATGGCACATTTCTAGAGAAAGAACTCGGCTCAATGATGTTAGAGCAGATATCATAACGATTTCATAAATATAACGTCCATCTTTATTTAGGACAAAACGATGATGAAAGGGAAGCCAACAAAGGCCGAATTTATAGTTTATTAGATCGATCCCGCAGCGTTGGATGGAGGTTTCGTTGTCCTGCTACAAACGTAGAATCAAATTGTTGGAGCATTTTGGTGTTATTCAAAACATCAAGTCATAAATGGACAGATGAGTGGATAATTGATCGCTCCCGTAGCGTTGGGTGGAGGTTTCGTTGTCCTGCTAAACATACTATAAGCGCAACAAATGGCACATTTCTAGAGAAAGAACTCGGCTCAATGATGTTAGAGCAGATATCATAACGATTTCATAAATATAACGTCCATCTTTATTTAGGACATAACGATGATGAAAGGGAAGCCAACAAAGGCCGAATTTAGAGATTATTAGATCGATCCCGCAGCGTTGGATGGAGGTTTCGTTGTCCTGCTACAAACGTAGAATCCAATTGTTGGAGCATTTTGTGTCATTCAAAACATCAAGTCATAAATGGACAGATGAGTGGATAATTGATCGATCCCGTAGCGTTGGATGGAGGTTTCGTTGTCCTGCTAAACATACTATAAGCGCAACAAATGGCACATTTCTAGAGAAAGAACTCGGCTCAATGTGATGTTAGAGCAGATATCATAACGATTTCATAAATATAACGTCCATCTTTATTTAGGACAAAACGATGATGAAAGGGAAGCCAACAAAGGCCGAATTTATAGTTTATTAGATCGATCCCGCAGCGTTGGATGGAGGTTTCGTTGTCCTGCTACAAACGTAGAATCAAATTGTTGGAGCATTTTGGTGTTATTCAAAACATCAAGTCATAAATGGACAGATGAGTGGATAATTGATCGCTCCCGTAGCGTTGGGTGGAGGTTTCGTTGTCCTGCTAAACATACTATAAGCGCAACAAATGGCACATTTCTAGAGAAAGAACTCGGCTCAATGATGTTAGAGCAGATATCATAACGATTTCATAAATATAACGTCCATCTTTATTTAGGACAAAACGATGATGAAAGGGAAGCCAACAAAGGCCGAATTTATAGTTTATTAGATCGATCCCGCAGCGTTGGATGGAGGTTTCGTTGTCCTGCTACAAACGTAGAATCAAATTGTTGGAGCATTTTGGTGTTATTCAAAACATCAAGTCATAAATGGACAGATGAGTGGATAATTGATCGCTCCCGTAGCGTTGGGTGGAGGTTTCGTTGTCCTGCTAAACATACTATAAGCGCAACAAATGGCACATTTCTAGAGAAAGAACTCGGCTCAATGATGTTAGAGCAGATATCATAACGATTTCATAAATATAACGTCCATCTTTATTTAGAACATAACGATGATGAAAGGGAAGCCAACAAAGGCCGAATTTAGAGATTATTAGATCGATCCCGCAGCGTTGGATGGAGGTTTCGTTGTCCTGCTACAAACGTAGAATCCAATTGTTGGAGCATTTTGTGTCATTCAAAACATCAAGTCATAAATGGACAGATGAGTGGATAATTGATCGCTCCCGTAGCGTTGGGTGGAGGTTTCGTTGTCCTGCTAAACATACTATAAGCGCAACAAATGGCACATTTCTAGAGAAAGAACTCGGCTCAATGATGTTAGAGCAGATATCATAACGATTTCATAAATATAACGTCCATCTTTATTTAGGACATAACGATGATGAAAGGGAAGCCAACAAAGGCCGAATTTAGAGATTATTAGATCGATCCCGCAGCGTTGGATGGAGGTTTCGTTGTCCTGCTACAAACGTAGAATCCAATTGTTGGAGCATTTTGTGTCATTCAAAACATCAAGTCATAAATGGACAGATGAGTGGATAATTGATCGATCCCGTAGCGTTGGATGGAGGTTTCGTTGTCCTGCTAAACATACTATAAGCGCAACAAATGGCACATTTCTAGAGAAAGAACTCGGCTCAATGATGTTAGAGCAGATATCATAACGATTTCATAAATATAACGTCCATCTTTATTTAGGACAAAACGATGATGAAAGGGAAGCCAACAAAGGCCGAATTTATAGTTTATTAGATCGATCCCGCAGCGTTGGATGGAGGTTTCGTTGTCCTGCTACAAACGTAGAATCAAATTGTTGGAGCATTTTGGTGTTATTCAAAACATCAAGTCATAAATGGACAGATGAGTGGATAATTGATCGCTCCCGTAGCGTTGGGTGGAGGTTTCGTTGTCCTGCTAAACATACTATAAGCGCAACAAATGGCACATTTCTAGAGAAAGAACTCGGCTCAATGATGTTAGAGCAGATATCATAACGATTTCATAAATATAACGTCCATCTTTATTTAGGACAAAACGATGATGAAAGGGAAGCCAACAAAGGCCGAATTTATAGTTTATTAGATCGATCCCGCAGCGTTGGATGGAGGTTTCGTTGTCCTGCTACAAACGTAGAATCAAATTGTTGGAGCATTTTGGTGTTATTCAAAACATCAAGTCATAAATGGACAGATGAGTGGATAATTGATCGCTCCTGTAGCGTTGGGTGGAGGTTTCGTTGTCCTGCTAAACATACTATAAGCGCAACAAATGGCACATTTCTAGAGAAGAACTCGGCTCAATGATGTTAGAGCAGATATCATAACGATTTCATAAATATAACGTCCATCTTTATTTAGGACATAACGATGATGAAAGGGAAGCCAACAAAGGCCGAATTTAGAGATTATTAGATCGATCCCGCAGCGTTGGATGGAGGTTTCGTTGTCCTGCTACAAACGTAGAATCCAATTGTTGGAGCATTTTGGTGTTATTCAAAACATCAAGTCATAAATGGACAGATGAGTGGATAATTGATCGATCCCGTAGCGTTGGATGGAGGTTTCGTTGTCCTGCTAAACATACTATAAGTGCAACAAATGGCACATTTCTAGAGAAAGAACTCGGCTCAATGATGTTAGAGCAGATATCATAACGATTTCATAAATATAACGTCCATCTTTATTTAGGACATAACGATGATGAAAGGGAAGCCAACAAAGGCGAATTTATAGATTATTAGATCGATCCCGCAGCGTTGGATGGAGGTTTCGTTGTCCTGCTACAAACGTAGAATAAACGTAGAATCAAATTGTTGGAGCATTTTGTGTTATTCAAAACATCAAGTCATAAATGGACAGATGAGTGGATAATTGATCGATCCCGTAGCGTTGGATGGAGATTTCGTTGTCCTGCTAAACATACTATAAGCGCAACAAATGGCACATTTCTAGAGAAAGAACTCGGCTCAATGATGTTAGAGCAGATATCATAACGATTTCATAAATATAACGTCCATCTTTATTTGGGACATAACGATGATGAAAGGGAAGCCAACAAAGGCCGAATTTAGAGATTATTAGATCGATCCCGTAGCGTTGGATGCAGGTTTCGTTGTCCTGCTAAACATACCATAAGCGCAACAAATGGCACATTTAATGATGTTAGAGCTGATAACATAATGATTCCATAAATATAATAATAGTGTATAATAACATATAGTGTCCATCTGTATTTGGGACATAACGATGATAAAAGGAAAGCCAACAAACGCGAATTTAGAGATTATTAAATCGATCCCGTAGCGTTGGATGGAGGTTTCGTTGTCCTGCTAAACATACCATAAGCGCAACAAATGCCACATTTCTAGAGAAAGAATTTGGTTTAATGATGTTAGAGCTGATATCATAACACGTTTAATGCTTTCGTGACAGCTAAAAACGCCAGTTAGCTTAGCATCATTGTCAATGAAACCGGAGTAGCCCTTGACACAGCTGTGGCATGATATTAATATTACCGTGATATCGCGATAAAAGTGGCTTGGTGCAATTTTTGTAAATTGATGGTGCCGATGACATTGTTGAAGTAGATGAGACCCATTTAACCAAAGGGAACTACAACAGAGGCCGTCAAATGGCTTGGCAACATTGTTGGGTATTTGGTGGATTCAGCCGAACCACCAAGAAACTCTTTACAATGGTAGTTCAAAACCGATCGGCTAATACACTATTGCCAATAATGCAACAATACATTGATAATGACAGTGTCTGTTCAGACGAGTGACGAGGTTATCGTGCGTGTATTCTACGGCTGCGGTACGATAAATCATTCCCGGAACTTTAACTCCCCAGAAATCAAGAACCATGGGTGCCTGCAGGAAGGTTCTCCGACAATTATATCGACACAGGTTTTGTAATAATAATAGCTCCCGTATATAGCGTTTAACACCTTGGGAGTAGCAGGGTACAGCTTGCCAAACTAGAGCCGTTCGGTATATTAGGAAGTTAATGTGGCTAGCACTACGCTTCAACCGCCTATTATTACATCAGTATTGTGAATCCCAGGTACTCATTTAAGGCTGAGTCGACCTAGGTGCCCAAACTATTTTTATTTTAATAAAAGATAGTCGGCTGATAAAATGCCGGCTGTAGGATTCGAATCCACAACCTTTGAATTAGTAGACGAGAGCTGTACCTCTAGCCATGCCACCAGGCACCTCGACACAGGTTTAAATGGTTCTTATTCTATGGACCATATGGCACCACTACGATGAGTTGGTTTATTTACCTTATATAAGAGTTTTTATCATATATCTTGTTTCAGGTGTCATATCCAAAATATTGAGAGGGCGTGGAGGAGTTTGAAAGATGTATTTTATAAAATCGTCAGTGTTCTGTACCTGTATACTCCGACGCACAGTGGGCCAGGGATAGCCTTAGCGATTGAAATGGACCCAGAACCTATTTCGTCCAAATTTTTTCTTTCTTATCGCAGACTGATTAACTATACCATGAAACATCAGAAAACAAACAAATGAACTCGCTCCGTTGTCATGGTGCGAGTGTCAAAAATAATTTTAAGTTTGTTGACGCGACATTTCGTGTTGATTAATTTATAGAATTTTGCCTGTTAAAACTGGAGCTGTTTTTCAAAGTAATTGTTTTTTTAAAAAAAGTAAACATGCAAGAAGCCAGGGAAGGTAAGTTTTCATATTAATTTTATGCTGATAAAGTTACTCTGAAACACAACTATCCTAAAGAAATTCTACATTTTAAGTAACACCAAAAAAAATTGCCAAATAAAGGTTTTTTTAACTTTGTTAAGCGATATGTTAAAATTTTAGCATCCTTTAGGGCCACCGTTACTACTGTGTATTTAAGAAACATCTTATAATATTTTCTGGAAAACAAAATCTTGCTCCCAGCTGCTCCATTTTAAAAAAAATATTTTTAAATAATTTAAACCGAGTGACACAAAAATCGAAACACAAGTTTTTCGTTAATTTTTTTTAACTCTATGATCAATTTTTAATGCAACAAATCTCTTTTTACATTCAATTGATCAGGGCTTTTGAGTTGAAGTATTTATTTGCCTGTCACCTTGAAAACTAAGATGGTGGCGAAGTTCAAATGAAAATAAAATTTCACATCCGGGTCTTACTTTTTGCGTAATTTTATTTTGGTGTTTTCAAGTAACAACTGAACTAAAAAGTAGCTTTTTTTCAGAGTTCAAAAATCATTCAGTTCCTATAAGTTTTTTATATGAAGTCTGCCATCAAAAACTATTGATAAAAGAAACTTTATATAATAGTCTGTGTGAAAGCTGTAAAAATCAAAACCAAAAACTTATAGGGTCTTTGGCAAATAATTATTTTTGTCAATTTCGAAAAAAATGGCAGATTGCTAACCGAAATAAAAATAGATTTTTGGTGAGATACGCAGCATGGCTGGAAACAAGTGTAACCATACCTTGCAACAAACCAAGAATGTCTAATGTTGGTCCACAGAAAGTAAAATTTGACAATTTAAGTTATGCTGGAAAATATAAAAGAACAAAAAAACTCCGAGAATTTGAAACCAGTGAGCTTGTGTTTGCTACAGAAATCGATTTAAGAACTTCCGGTAAGCCAGCAGCTGCAAGTTTATTGGCTCAAGTAGCAAACTCATCAAATGAGTCAGTCAAGCATTTGAAAATATCAAATGATTCAAATAATAACCAAAAAACAAGTTTTCAAATGTCTCCAGAGAAAGCGCTGTCCCTAATAATAGATACAAATCTTTCTAAGCGACAGTATCAATTGTTACGAAATAATGCGAAAGAAAACAATTTAAATTTATATCCACCTTATAATACAATAAGAAACGCCAAACAATTATGTTACCCCTCAGATATCACTGCTACAGAACACTGTTTGTGTTACTTTACAGTCATTACTAGATCACACTGTATCCAGATTATTTTTAGTACTTGAGCTTTCTTCCGATAATTTTATCAAACTAACAACAATTTGACTTTGCTAAGTAAGTGGGGATGTGACGGCAGTTCAGGACAAAAAGAGTATAAACAAGGTTTTCAGGAGGGTGATTTTATTGATAGTAATTTATTTTTGTCCTGTTTGGTTCCCTTAGCATTGTACTCGAAAGATTTAAAAAACAAAAAAATTCTTTTATGGCAAAATCCACGACCTTCGTCAACTGTTTATTGCAGGCCTATAAAAATTCATAAAGATAAAGATGTACGCCACTGATTTTTCTCTTTATTCTTAATTTTTTTTGGAGACAGAGGCAAATTAAATACAACTTTTTTTATTTATTTTTAGCACCTTGCCTCATCTTCAAGAAAAAAAAACTCTCTATTACATATTCCTGATTATATACAAATCCATTTAATTAGTTATCATTGACACTCTGTATACCAAAAAAGAGGAGAAACTCGAAAAAATGTTATACTACATCTTCATTTTAAAATTAAGTGAGGATTCGCGCCTTTGTTTTGTTAATAAAGTGATATCCTGTATAGGGAATTTACGGAGTACCCTGTATAGCAACAATTATAGTTTATTAAAGTCCGATGTTCGTAAAAATTGTATTTATTCATTTTTTAATACATATTTAGATAAAAGTTGTTGACATACAAAAAGAAATTGAATTAGTCAAACTCCTAGTTACTTCCTGGCCCACTGTGCGGCGTATAGTAAACGCAGGTTAACGACCGTTCTTCAGAACTATTCGCATTGGAGAGTACCAAAGCGGGTCGGCATGCCAAGGCCGGCCACTTGCTACACAGTACCGCGGCCGGTAGTTCCTCAAGCCGCGACCGACGGTACTGCTCTGCTATTACATCGGTAGGGCAAAGAAAGCGTCGCTATCACTCTTTTTTAGCCGACCATACCAACAGGTAGGGTAGGCTATATTAAGATCGGCAAAAAGTTTTTTAATTTCATTCAAAATGAATTATTTGGGTCATACATGACTTAAATACATAATATTTCCATGGTGTCTGTCTGTCCGTCTGTAACACGCTAACTCAAAAACCGCTAAACCGATTTTAACCAAATTTGGCACAAAAATACTGTGGCACCCGAGAATCTGGCTATTAGGTTTTGGTGGGGGTGGGGGTTGGTAAGGGGGTATGGGAGGGGGTTAAAAATTTGAAAAAATCATAACTCCAAAATTACAGTAGCTAGCGAAACGCGGTTTTCAATTTAAGATTAGGGATAATATTTGCAATTGTATATATAACAAATTGCTTTTTATTAACATATTTTAGAATGGGCGGCTATACGTGCCTCCCGGCGCCAATTTTTAGTCAGTGAAATGCAGCAGATTTAATGCGAAGTACATATTTTAACTTTTAGTACGCATTTCAACATTGAAAATGTATCTGTTATCTTAAGAGTCTAATACGCTGTACTGTTTGACCAGCGGATCTGTAGCTACGGAAGGAATGCGAGAAAAAAAAATCGATATTGCCACGTTTATCTATAAAATTGCAAAATTGCCAGACATGAACTATAAATTTAATATATTTTTATTATATATAATGTGTTAGTTATTTTCTGACGTATATTACTAAGGAATTTTAACGTAGTTCATATTGTTCGATATTTTTTATTTAATAAGTTATTTCTTTCATTCTGTATAATCTGCTTATTATGAAAGTTGAAGATTTTTCAACGATATCATTGGCAAACCGGCATCGCCGCGCATGGCCGCCTATTCATTGAACATGATTGGCGAGAGTACGTCACAGGATTTGTTACCACGCGGTTGCCATGTCTTTTACGCCTTTCCTATTCGCTTGCTTTATGCCCAACTTCACGATCTCTTCTGAAAAGAGTAGGAATATTGAATACTATTGAAATATCCAGTGGCGGTGTCATTTTTTTGATCATTATTACTTTATTTCATTATTTTATACCGGTTATCCTAAACTTTATTCCTATATTTTTTGTATATTTGATAGTTCAGTTGTGTTTTATTGTTTTGTTATCTTGTTATAATGTTTTTCGTTCGTAGTTTTTAATTATTAATATCAAGTTTGATCGTATATTTGTGTTTTAAAATGAATAAATTTGTTAAGGGTAAGACACTACATAGTCAGACAAGAGAAATAATAGCTAATTTATATAAGTAAGTTAATAATAACGTGGAAGAAATATCATTTGGTTTATTTCCTTGTGTTCATAATAGGGTTTGCGATGAAGAAGCTACAGAGAGTTCGCTTAAGTTGCTGCTTAAACGTAAACTTGTTAAAAACACAGAAGTTAAAAAAAGGCTTAAAACTAACCCCGATAAAATGATATCCAGCTCTGGAAAGAAACGACCACGTGAGACTGCTGTCGAAAAGCTCGACGACTTTTTCGAAGTGGTCAGGAATTTGATAAATAGATTTTATCTCGAATTCAAACTCGTCCTCACAATTAGAAAGCTTTTGCAAAAATTGCAGGAAGAATCGAATTTTCCTTTTGCAGGGAAACGCTTAGGGAGTTATTAAAATCAAATGATTTTTTTTGGCGTAAATGTCAAAATAACAGATAAATATTAATGGAGCGGCCCATTATATTACAGAGAGGGATATAAATATATACGCGAAATTCGAAAATATAGCCAAGTATTATCTATTTGGATGAAACATATGGGTATACAATGACCTAACCTTTAAAAACTGCTGCGGAGCGATACCATATCTGGTGTAATAGGCAATATCAGATCTACTGATGAGTAAAATTATGTTTTGTTTGCGCTTCCAAAGTTAACTATTTTCAAGATTTTTTTTTGCTGGAAATAGTTATATCTAAAATTATGTATTATAGAAAAAAATATAGTTAGTACAGATATATAAATAAATATACCTCAAGACTCAGTCTTGATCATCTGCTGATGGCAGACATGGTTAGCGAAACGTGGTCCAGTGTAAAATTAAAGTGTTTTGGTGTATTGTACTGATTTAGTGTTTTATTTTGCTGTGTAACACCAAAGGTTCCAACCCCCAGCTGTAATTATTTCTTCTATTATATTAACAACACAATAATAAAATGATTCAAAATATTTAAGGGATCTTTAATAAAAAGCTTTTTAGTGTTTATCTGCTAACTCCAACAGTAACGATTCAAACAGCATAAAGTTTTTTGAAAAAAATTATTAATCTGAGTATTATATTTATGATACACATTATTTTCATATAACACCGTACGCCCATGCCTATTTTATGAATGAAATTGGGCGTGTTTTGTTTACAACTGCGTTCCCCTGCCGATACCCCGTAGCTACAGATCCGTTGGTCACAATATACAGGGTGTTTTAAAAAACATGTGCCATCTCTCGTGGGGAGATTCATCACGTAAAAATAAGATTTTTTTTTCATATCAACATAGGGCCGAATCTGCTTTGTTTCCTAGCTACAGGGTGTTAAAGTCTTAATATTTTTTCGATTTATTATACTTTTCTTTCCAAGAGCTTTAGCGGTTTGAATGAAATTTTGAGGGTAAAAGTTACTATAAATGCGACATATTTTAAGGCTAAAAAAGTGTCGCCATATTCACCAGGGACGTGCATATGGGTTATCACTGGAATATTTTTCTAAAAAAAGCATGTACGCCACTGACTTTTTTTCTTGTTAGCGTTATAGTGTAACCAGTTTAATGCCGATTAAAAGTTGTCTCTTGATATTTTGTCGGTTTCGGCCTTCTTGATGAGATAAACGCCATTTCATTAATTTGCCTTGATCCAAGCCTAATAGCAACCTTAAAAAATTTAATATCATTAACTTGTAAAAGTTAAACTTTAAATAAGTACTCGTTGATTCTCGTTTGATAGTTACAAGGTGTTAAAACTTTTTAAAATTAGGCAATACATGTTATTATAGACAAAAAATAAATATGTTGACTGAAATGATAAACTTGGGAACTTTTTATTTTTTTAATTAATCTTAAATTTTTCTTCAAAAAAATGACGATAAGACAGTTTCTGTTGAAGTTTTGGAACAAAAACATTATAATTTATGATTTCAGTCTAATAACTATTTAGTCAACATGTCTGATTTATGTCAATTATGATAGACATTGATAATTTGGATTCCATATATCTCGAGAACCATTACCCGGTAGCGATTTTACCAAGAGACCTTTTTTTACGCAAAAAACGTCGTAAATGTAAGTATTTTTACTTAATAGTTTTATACAGGTACGGACGAAAAGTTATTACTCTTTAGACCAGTTAAAAATATGTAGGTGGCGCCCTCTACAAGTAAGGAGTCATATTGACATCAAAATCCAATTTATCATGACAAAAACTCCCAGATACCAATTTTCATCCAAATATTAACGTTACTTTAGAAATTATTTGGAAAAAATCGAAATAAAACTGAAATTCCTACACCCTGTATCTCCGATACTAGGGATCGGCAAGACAAGAAATCTTGTCTTGACAAGCAATTTCTTGTCTTGTCTTGAAATATTTTCAAGAATTAAAAAAAAATCTTGTCTTGACCATTTCTTGAGAGTTGATTTCTTGTCTTGATTAAAGAAATCTTGAAATTTCTTGATATCTTGACAAAAGGGGAACCCCCGTTTAAAATTCGTTTATTAAAAAGGGGAACCCTCTGTTTAAAAGTAGCGATGAGATTGGTTAATGTGATGTTTATGCTTTATGCGTAAAATTGAGGGTCAGGCAACTAATTTTCAAAAAATTCAAAAACTTTGGGCTCATTATACTACAGTAGCCAAAATCACCAGATTTACATAATTTTGTTAATTATTATTATTATTATCTAACATTAAAATGAGTGATTGCGATGGTTCGTTGAGCAGCAAATCTGAGCCGTTCGTAATTGAATCTGGTTCAGAATACCTACTAGGGTTCCCAACTTGAGCATCGGCTATTCCGGGACAATTATTTTTAAGTTTTTAAATAATTGAAACAAAACGTTAAATATTAGAAATTCAAATATATTATATGTAAATGTGATTTTTTTGGTCCCGGCCAAGGCAAAATTTTCCGGGACAAACTTTCTGATTCCTGGTTAATCCCGGTTAAACCGGGACGGTTGGGAACCCTAATACCTACCACCTCAGACACCTGGACGTAGAAGTTTAATTAGTGACTTTGACAGTATATAGTGACGGTGATATAATACTGTTACCTTTGAATAAGAAGACTAAGGAAGGAGCATAATGCTATCCATGTATTCATGCATGGTGGGCGGAAAAAGCGCCATAAAAGCACTCTAGGGTGGGGATCCTTGACAGTTCTGTTTGACGATTCATTTGACACATTTGAATTTGATTTGAAATTTTGTGGATTGTCAGTCTTTATGGAGCTTATTTTATGTTATTTATTATTTATTCTACTACTGATAGTTGTATAAAGGTAGTAAATCTAGATGGAAATTGTGGCAGAACTTAAATTAACAGTGACACTATCGCGATTTATCGAAAAAGACTCTAAAATAGTTGGTTGTGTAGCGTGCGGTAGATCTCGGCAAAAATTGAGTGAAATAATGGAACAACTTTTCGCTAGTAAGTGACTATATAATATACATACGTGTAGTAAACCGATCATTTATGAAATTCACTTAAATTAACTAAATTATATATTTTTCTTGCATTTTAGCTTTTATTTATTACTTGTCTAAGATTAGATGTCAAAGAATTTAGATACGTTAATTTGACTTACCTGCTTCAGTAGCGTATCGGATGTTTGTGTTAATAAATACTTATTATAACTTATCTATTTTATTAGAATTATATATTTTTATAACAATTTTAATAACTACCAACATTTATTCACAACGTAAAATAAAACAACAAATTATTGAGTCTACCCCACGTCTACCCTACATCATAGTTTTACATTTTTTAAATAAAATTAGAACGACACTGATAAACCGGAATTTAAGTCGGCCATATTTGAGGCCCATCGCGGTGTACCTAAGATTTTTGATATGCTCCTTCCTTAGTCTTCTTATTCAAAGAGTGCTACAGATAAAAACAGTCAAAACAACAATGATAAAAGCTACTTTACTTCAGTGGCGTACATTAAAATGTATTATTTTTTTTTATTTTAAAAGTTTTACCTTAATTCAAAAAGTCTGTATGCCACTGAAGTAGACCCGCTTTGCAAAGTTTTTTTCTATTCTAATATCGTAGGCCATAACATATCCAAAAAATTAAAAAAAAAACAGTTAAAAATTAAAAAATTATTAGACATTAAAAAAGGTTTCAATTTAATTTGGCCCACAGTATGCCAACTTTGGACATCCGATTTTAGACGTACTTATGTCAACTTTGGACATTGGGCATCCGAAAAAGTGCCACTTCGTACAAATATTTTTTGCTTAATAATTTTTGTATCCATCAATTAATGGATGTTGATATATAACAAATTACAATATTTACAAATACCTAAGTAAATGAGTATTTTTTTTATTTTATATTTTCAAGAAATTTCAAGATTTTCTTGATTTCTTGTCAAGAAATCTTGATCTTGAGAAGTAATTTCTTGTCTTGCCTTGAAAACCAAAAATCATTTCTTGTCCTGAAATCAAGACAAGATCAAGAAGTTGTCAAGAAAATGAAGGGGTCGTCATTTTCTTGACAGCCGATACTAAGTATTTTAGGACATACGAGGCATGATTTTTAAGTAAGTGCCGTTTTGCGATTCCGCCGCCGCAGCGCTACGGTCGGCGTTCCGCGCATGCGCGCTGGTTACCTACATCTCTTGTCTATGCACAGACGCCAGTACAGTCTGATTCTTCATTGTATACGTTGTTTATTGAGTGTTTAAGATGCCTCCGACAATCGTGAGCCCCGCCGATTGTGAAGTACGGGCTGTCATACGATTTCTTAGTGCTAAAGGCGTATAACCGATCGATATTCATCGTGAGATCTGTGAAGTTTACGGACAAAACATTATGAGTGATGGAATGGTAAGGAAATGGGTGAGAGCATTTAAAGATGGCCGCACAAATGTGCATGATGAAGAACGGAGTGGGCGTCCTTCGGTCGTTAATGAAGATTTGGTGCAGAAAGTGGACGAAAAGGTGAAAGAAAACAGACGCTTTACAATTTCATCATTGTGCGACTACTTTCCTCAATGTTCTCGTAGTGTTTTGTATCGCATTGTGACCGAGAACTTGAATTACCGGAAATTGTGTTCACGTTGGGTTCCGAAAATGTTGACGGATTTGCACAAAACCCAACGTTTAGCCGGTGCATAGACTTTCCTTGAGCAGTACCACAATGAAGGTGAAGATTTTTTAGACAAAATTGTTACTGGTGACGAAACATGGGTGGCCTACGTCACACCAGAATCGAAACAACAGTCCATGGAATGGCGACATTCATCATCACCCAAAACAGTGAAGTTTAAGCAAACAATTTCTGCCCGGAAAATCATGTGCACCGTTTTTTGGGACAGAAAAGGAGTATTGCTAGTGGAGTTTCTGCCTCGTAATGAGACAATCAATGCAGCATCTTATTGTGAGACATTGAACAATCTGCGCCGTGCAATCCAAAACAAAAAGACGTGGCAAGTTGAGTAAGGGTATTGTTTTGCTGCATGACAATGCCCGTCCACATGTGGCTAATCGGACCAAAGATCTCATCAAATCTTTTAAATGGAAACTCTAGATCATCCTCCATACAGCCCTGATCTGGCGCCCAGTGACTACCATTTATTCCTGCACTTGAAGAAACACCTGGGCGGTCAGCGTCTTCAAGACGATAACGAAGTCAAAACAGTTGTGATACAGTGGTTAACCAGTCAGGCGGCAGAATTTTATGAGGAGGGTATTGGAAAACTGGTGCCACGTTATGACAAGTGCCTCAATATTCACGGAAATTATGTAGAAAAGTAGATTAAGGTACAGGCTTTCATGTAAAAATAAAATTATTGCGATATCTTTGCACGTTTTTTTTTAATTCCAAAACGGTACTTACTTAAAAAACATGCCTCGTACTTTTATATGAACTTTTTTACTTATTTCTTCTTATTTTTATCTGCAGAATATGCTGCCGAAGTTTCCGGAATACAGTTCGGACCACCCTGTATTATAAAATTCTTCGTATACTCGCTCGGTTGTGTACGATATTCTCCGATGGTGGCAGCACCGGCGGAGAATGCACCAAGCCTATAAAAACCTGGTTCCGCTAGTACCTAGTATTACATAAATAAATCAAAATGGAAATTAATTATTTAATTCTTGTGTTATCTCATTTTTACTGCGTAGAGACCCAAATTCGACGACTTACGACGATAATTATATTAAAAAAATTCACCTACTTGCCGTGCGCGTGTTAAATAACAGGCGACCTAAAAATCCGAAGCCGAAATTCCATTTTGTGTGGAGATTTCGATTTTTAATTACGATTAAATAATACTTTCACATTCGGAATGAGCAACGGCAGCTTTAATCACCGAACAAAATAAATTGTAGATAAGCTAAGCCAAGATTCGTTATTGTTGTTCTAGATTCTAGATCATAGCTTTTTAAAAAGGAAATAATGTTTATATAACTTTATAAAAAGATAATAAATTTATAGATAATATACAGGATGGTCCGAACTGTATTCCGGAAACTTTAGCAGCATATTCTGCAGATGAAAATAAGTAAAAAAGTTCGTATAAATGTATGTCCTAAAATGCTTAGCTTCGGAGATACGGGGTGTAGAAGTTTCATTTTTATTTCGATTTTTTCCAAATAGTTTCTGAAGTAATCTCAATATTTAGATGAAATTGGGTGTGTGGCAGTTTTTTGACATGAGAAATTTAATTTTGATGTGTCAATATGACTCCTACTTGTAGAGGGCGCCACCTACATATTTTTTAACTATTTTAAGAGTAATAACTTTTTATCCGTACCTGTAGGTAAAAAATCGTTACGAGTAATGGTTGTCGAGATATTTGGAATCGAAATTATCAATACCTCTCATCATTGACATAAATTAACCACGTTGAGTAAATAGTTATTAGACTGAAATCACAAATTTGAAATGTGTTTGTGTCAAAAGTTCAACAGAAACAGTTTTTTCATCATTTTTTCGAAGAAAAATTTATGAATAATTTAAAAAATAAATAGTTTCCAAATTAATAATTTCAGTCAAATGACTATATATTTTCAACACGTTTATTTTTTTTGTCAATAATGACATGTATTGACCATTTCCATTCTAAATATCTTAAGAACGGTTGTTTGTAGAGATTTTTAGCAAGAGACATTTTTTGCGTGAAAAATCACGGAAATGTATATTTTTTCGCTCAGTAGTTTTATACAGGTACGGACGAAAAGTTATTAGTCTTCAAAACAGTTAAAACACACGTAGGTGGCGCCCCCTACAAATATGAGTCATATTGACATCAAAATAAAATTGCTCATGTCACAAATCTCCCAGATACCAATTTTCATCCAAATATTCGAAATATAAAATCGAAATAAATATAAAATTTCTACACACATAAGAAGTTTTTTACTTATTTTTATCTGCAGAATATGCTGGCGAAGTTTCCGGTATACAGTTCGGAGCACCCTGTATAATAGTTTTTGAATAATCTGTTGATCATCTGTTGATTGTCAATAATTGAGGCGTCAAGTTTAATAACCCATCCGAAAAACGTTGTTTCGAGATAATATGCAAAAACTTTTAGCAAATGAAGCGTTATTTTACAAAAAACGTATCCACTGAGTGGAATCATTGTTTTGTATCTTGTTTTTCTAAAAATAAAAATTAATATTTAATTTTTTAAGAGAAAAAAAACACAAAAATATAGTAGAGTTTGCTACAAAGAATAGATCCCTCGACTATAGTTTGTTGGTGAAAGCCGAAAATCGTTCTCTTGAGAGTGTCGACTGCAGCAAATTCCTGGGAGTGCATCTAGATCAGAAGCTAACATGGAGAGGCCATACCAAGTCAGTAACTGCAAAGTTAAGTTCTGCTTCCTTTTTGATTAAAAACTTGAAGCATACAGTTTCTGGCGAAAACAATAAAACTGATTTATTATGGATTGGTACAATCTGTGTTGGCGTATGGTCTGGTGTACTGGGGACACTCCGGTGAAGTGTGTTCGGTTTTTGTGGCCCAAAAAGAAAATAGTAAGAATCATGGCTGGGAGGGGTCAGAAAGACTCATGCAGGCCATGTTTTCAATCGCTAAATATTATGACTTTATATTCTTTGTACTTATATTCAATTATTGTATTTACAATTAAGAATGAGGAAGAATTATCCCGACGGCGGGAAGTTCACAGTCACAACACCCGCTACAAAGATGAATTTGATATCCCATATACGCGCCTTACTATGGGGCAACACAACCCATCAATATTTGGGAGAAAGTGTTTAAACAAAATGAGAAGAGTGTCCGTAGAGTTTAACTCTCTAAACCTAAACAAAAAAATAAGTTTAATTTAAAGAAATTTTTTATATCAAAGGAGCTATTACACTCTAGACGAATTCTTCCGGGAGCCGGAAATTCCAGGCTTGTCAGCACATATATAATAATGATTCTTCTTTACAATTGTTTTTTGTTTGTGTATAAAAACATGTATAGTTGTTTTATATTTGTATTTGTATGATTTTCTGTCAAAAATTGTTGTTTTCTGTATATATATTTATCGACGATCCTATAATCTAAGTACCATGTATTTATATTAAAAGGAATTAATAAACTAAACTAAACTAAACTAAACTAAACTATGTCAGATAAGGCGGATATTCTTGCAGTATGATGCACATTGCGGATTTTGCTACAGCTAGATATTTGCAAAATTAGGTAAGGATTTGAAATGAATCAGACGTGAGTAGTATTATTATACTTGTGTAGAAAGCCTATGAAAAAATGCAGGATTTGCAACAATAATGACAGTAAAATGCAGATCTAAATGGATAAGACGGATCTTGCTGCAGTAACGTAATTTGTAGCTAATTTTATATAGGAACTAGCGTGTACCAGCGACTTCGTTCGCGTCGAATTAATTATTTGTAATGGTGAAGATAAAGCAAAGCAAGAATTTCCATTAACATACAAACTGGATAAAATTTTCTCACATCTATGTCAGCAAGAGAAAAAACAATATGGCGATATTATTATATAACTTGGTAATATTTGAGGGGTAGATTCATCTCGTTGGAATTTGATTTTCGAAAAATCCGTTTGCCAAAAATAAGCTTTTTACGTCAAACAGTTTAAGCAGAATCGTGGTTAAGAAATTACCCAACTTTTTGGAGCACCCTGTATGATTTTTTAAAAAATTTCAAAATATGTAAAAAAACAAATAAATTATGCTTGTCCAAGCATTTTCCCGAAAGACTAACCGTTTTTAAAATAACAGATATTGTAATATTTGAGGGGCGTTTTTACCCTCTTGGAATTTGAGATTCGAGAAACCCCTCCTTATCGAACCTCTACACCCCACAGTCAATCCGTTTGCCAAAAATCAGCTTTACACGTCAAGCAGTTTAAGCAGAATCGTGATTACTCAATGGTCATATTTTATGAAACACCCTGTATAAATTTATAAAAAATCTTAAAATATGTAAAACAACAAAATAAAATATACGTGTTTCAGAGTTTTTCCGAAAAACTCACCGGTTTTTAAATAAAAAATATTTTAATATTTGAGGGATATTTTCACCCCCTTAGAATTCGAGTTTCGAAAAATCCCTTCTTATCGAACCTCTACACCCTAAAGTCAATCTGTTTTCTTAAAATCAGCTTTTTTACGTCAAGCGCTTTAAGCAGGATCGTGATTAATCAATGACCAGATTTTTCGAAACACCCTGTATACATTTTTAAAAAATCTTAAAATATGTAAAAAAACAAAATAAAATATACGTGTTTAAGCGTTTTTTCGGAAACTTTACCGTTTTTAAAAAAATAAAAAATATTCTAATATTTGAGGGGTGGTTTCACCCCCTTGGAACTGGGATTTCGAAAAATCCCTTTAATCGGTATGTCAGTCACTTAAGGATTTTATATATTAGTATAGATTATACTTTTGCAGATTTATTTGGGAGTGGGGTTGTTAATCATATTATAATTAAAAAACATTATATTTTTTTTCGTTTTTTTCAGAGAAGACATGGAAAAAGTGAACATAAGATTTCACGATAATGGAACGGTATCATATCAGCACAAGAAAATTCTCAGATTTGTACCTGAACTAAGTGTAGATAGAACACATAAAATTACAGTGCCTAACATCCCTTTGCTGGTAAGTATCTTTTTCTGTTCTATAAAATTAATTTGAATATTTATGCAGGTACAGAGTACGAAAAAAAAACGGCATCCAGTTGGCTTGAAAATGACGATCGATGGCATTCCTCATATAATTTTACATATAAAAACAGCGAATTTAATTATAGCGCTTATTTTTTAGCTATCAAAATAAAACATAACGCCGATTGACCAAACCATACAAGTAAATACATAAAGAAATTAGCATCTTCAAGGTTATTTTACTCTTGTAAAATTTCATTTCTTTATCATTGCTTTAGAAATTTCGCCTAATATTTTGTAATGAGAGATTATTTAATGTTGCCCAGTCAAACAGGAAATTACATTATATTTCGCTTTTTATGTACATAGTACCGTCCATTTTGTTGCATAGATGTTTGTAATTTCTTTATATCTTAAGCTGAAATGGGTGGTTCTTCTGGCTGTTACATAACAGGTATTTAAAATAAGTTAATTAATATGATATTCAGTAATGTATTGTATTATATTGTAGTCTAGTTATGTATAGATTCAAAGATTTTCCTTGATTTCAAAGATTTTTCTTGATTTAAGCACAGATTATACAGATTATAAACTTTGTTTTTTCTTGATTGTTTTTCGTGGTTCCAATTTTCGGAATCGGGTACTAGTTAGGTTACTAGTTTGCGCACATAGCACGCCCACTTATGGCTTCTAAAATTGTGCACAGCGCCTGACCGGCACAGTTATTAGAGAGATATCGGAAAACCGAATAGCGTCATGCAGTATTTACGCGTATGGTTACCTTATCATGGTTACGATATGCGCGAGTCAATTTTTAACGCAACACCCGCTAATAACTTTACCGCCTGACGTAATTTGCGGAACAATTACACCAAGCGCTATTTCTAAATAACGTTTAAGAATTGCTTAAATGGGCATGTGCGGGTATTTGATAACCGGGGCCGGCCGGCGAGATCTTTTATTTTAGGTTATATTTGAATTGATTTGAATTATTACTTTAGTTTTATTAGGTAATTTGATATTTAAGTAGCTGGGATTAGTTTTAATAAAAATAAACATGGCCCAAAATATGAATTCCACATCTTCCAATATTAAAAAACCTATAAAGAGGCTTAGGTTTACAACAGAGAATTTGTTGCTTGTTGCCCTTAACCCATTGACAGACGTTGAACAATAAAGCACTGGAAATAAGCACTTTAGCCCTTTAGTTTTAAAATACCTAGTAAACAAAACAATTTCAAAGTTTTAAATTCAAAGTTAGGTTAAGTTTAAATAGCGGACGCGACGCGAACAGAATTCTTTCCGATCCGATAACTATAAATGAAGAGAGTTAATACTACCTCACGTAAAGGAAATAACACCTGGCCTTATTAACGTCCATGCACGCTATTCGGTTTAGCGATATCTCTCTATTACGCTGTTTATTGTTATTTTACGCGAGTTTATTTTTGCGCACAGGAAATTTTACTCGTTTGCACATTATCATAAAAAACAATTTTCGTACCATGAATTAGTGATAAGATTTTTATCTGTATACATATAGTATACCTAATCTGTGATTTAAGTAAGAACAATCTTCGGATTGTTACGGGGTTTTGAACAGGACACTGTCTCCTGAACGAACACCTTGAAGCTGAGAAACAACTTCGAATGCAGATTCTGTGGGGGAAATGGGGAAACACTAAAACACCTCATTGAATGCGCCGATGGTACGACTAATATCGGAGATGGAGAACTAACCTTTGTAAAACCGTCTAAGATACTGGCTTTTATCAAAGCCTTAAGCCTGTCTGATAAGTTATAACTCAAGAAAGATACTCTGGATCTACAATAAGGTTCAGAACCGGGAAATCCCGGTACCGAAAGTACCGAGAATTCCCGGTTTTTTTGAGACATCAAAGAACCTTGGGACGGAAATTTTCGGGACTCGTAATAATAATTAAAAACATATTTTTTGTTACGTACGAAAGAATTTTGACACTTTCTAGCGGTCGAAATCAAACTCTTCTAAGTAAGTAATGATTCTTACTCCTGAACTTATTTTGAAGTTTCTATAATGTGTATTAGCATTGAAGTTTAAATATGTTATTTTATTATTTAGTATAATATTGCTGAATGTATTAGTTATATTTTTCTGTGTCATGTTTTTATAGGCATTTGCATTTTTAATTGAAAATGTTAAGTTTTTTTTCTAATGTGGTAAATTTAGTATCGAGGTTGGTTGATGTTGTTTGATGTAATTTTTAAGCTACCTATGTGTTTTCTTTTTTTTTTTCGCTGGTGTTTATGTTTACTTTATCATGACTTAATAATTTGATATTATTTTCATTTGAAACTCAATTTTTATCAGTTTTTCTTTTGAAAACCATCCCTTGCTTGCTAATTTTTGACGAACTCCACAATCGTTGGAACGAAAATATTTTAGTACTGTTCTGGAGACTCTAATTAATACCACCAATTAGGGTTCAAATCTTTTTGGCCATCACAGAGCCGGGTCTTGGTAACAATAATTAAATAATTAATTTATTGTTACTCGAGAAAGTCCTTTGATACTTTCTATATATAGCGGTCGAAATCAAACTCTATTAAATTTTGTATGATTTTCATTGTTTTCATTCATTGTTTTCATTAAATTTTGTATGATTTCAAATTTGACTCATTAAATAAGTAATGATGCTATTTCTTATCAAGAACGCTAACTTCTTTTCTCTTGAAGTTTCTATAATATTTGTTATGTTATGTTTTAATAGATATTTGAATTTTTAATTCAATATTTTTTAGGGCTTTTATCTCAAATTCAGTTAAGTTGGTTTATGTTGTTTCATGCGAAATTTAAGTTACCTATACTTTTTCGTTTACTTGTGTTCATGTTAATTTTTTCATGACTGATTACTTAATAATTTGATATTATTTTCATTTAAACCTCAATTTTTTATCCATTTTACTTTGAAAAACCATCCCTTGTTTTCTGATTGATGAACTGCACCACCATTGAACAAAAACTACATACATACATACTGCCATTACACGCTGACGAGTAGTTGACACACATCAGAAGATGGTCACGCAAGGCGTTTTCCTTCATGAGCTTTTCTATGACTGAAAAGCCCGAAACGTGATGTTATCTGCCTACCGCACTCCGGACATTCAAAAATCTCATTGCTTTGTTGTCTCTTTACTTTCTGGTTGCCGCTGTTAACTGAGTTTACAATTCTTCTCCATTGAGTTCTATTGCGAGCTGCTTCCTCCCACTCATTCTGCATGTTAAGTTTTCGTGGAAAATGTCTTTGTACCATTTGAGTTGTCCACCCGGCCTCCTCTTACCGTCTGCAAGCTCACCGTAAAGCAGAGATTTTGGTAAGCGGTTTTCTTGCATTCTGCATACGTTCTGCCCATCTTAAGCGGGATTTTGTAACCATGACTTCATTACTCTCGCAGTTAGCTTTTTCAAAGACCGATACGTTTAAGACATGATGGAACCACCGGATTCTGTTGCAACTTGTTTAATGCGTTCATGTGTCGGCGGTACGGCACCCAGGTTTCGCTCCCATATGACATTGTGGGGATTATAATTGCTAGGTACACTGCAAGTTTTGTTTTTGTACACAAGTCATGATTGTAGAAAATCCTGTCTTTTAATTTCCAGAATGCTCTTGAGGCGCTGCTAATCCTGTGCTGAATTTCATAGTCGATATTGGCCTTTTCCGAAATCAAACTGCCGAGGTAATTGAATTCCGTTATATGTTCCAATAGTTCTCCGATTTTTATAAAACAACGATTTTTTTAACAAAAATTAGTCTGTGCGGAAAGTACTGAAAAAACGGGAAATCCCAGTTCCTAGGAGGCGCGGTCCCGAAATTCCCGGTTCAGAAAAACAGATCCGATTCCGGAGACCCTAATATAATAATAATAGCTCCCGTATACAGGGTTGTTCACCACATACGACACGGAGTATTGTAGCTAAACGATGAGATTTTTACAAATTGTAAGTTTGGGGTTCGTTGAAGGACTATTAGAGCTACAATTTAAAAATATTTTTACAAGATACAGAGTGTCCCAAATAAATAAAAAATATCAAAGTTGTATTTTTTAAATGGAACACCCTGTATATTATTACATTTTTAGTTTCTACGATTAAAATAAAGGTAAATTTGATTAAGGTTTATTATACTTAAACCTTACCGTTTTTAAATATTTTCAATTTTGTGAAATTGCAGTAAAAATTTTAAAGCTTCATTTCTCCAAGGGTATCAATGTTTTTAATACTAAATATTTAATGAAGTTTATTTATTGATCAGTTATTGTGTTGCAATAATAAAAACTTTACTACCTTATACAGAGTGTCTAAAAATTTATTTTAAATAATTATTAGCTTCAAACGGCAATAACTTCTTTAATTTAAATGGAATGCCCCGTATATTTTAGGAGAATCAGATGCACAATTAAATTGTCTATCAAATTGTATTATGCCATTTTTTACCTATCCCTTCAAGTTTTCGTAGAAAATGCATTTCCTTATAATTTAGACCTCATTTATCAATATATCCATGGAATATTGACATTTTAGATTGTTTTTAAAGCAACAAATGTACAAAATGTACAGACTAGTAATATTATCGTTTTTAGCAAAACGATAATATTACTACCCATTTGTATGCAAAAAGAAAACTATTTAAATCTTTATAAAAGAGTATACCATTAATTAAATATAACACCATTATTTGCGCCCATATACTAATTAATTACATACTTAATTGTGTTCGTTATTAAATTATTATAAATAAATGTGGATTTGAGTCAGAAATCAATATAATAATAAGTTATCAAATTAAAGTCTCTGTAGTTATAAATAAGCATTTATTAAAAAATGAAATATCATTTTTAAGGTGTTACTTTTTATCACACTGTCTAATGCCCATACAAAATTCAGTTTTTTAGTATTTGGAGCAATTATTATTAATCAAAGCAAGCAGTCATTTAATGTAGTTTGAATACTGGAATCATATTAATTGGTCCTCTTTAACAAATATTTAAACAATTTTTTTTAATTTTTTAATGAAATAAACGAATTATATCGACAATATTAGTATCTGTACTCTTTAAAAATTTGGTACATCTTTAAAAATAATCTAAAATGTCAATAGTCCATGGATAAATAAGTTCTAAATTACAAGAAAATGCATTTTCTACGGAAACTTAAAGAGATAGGTAAAAAATGGTATAATATAATTTGATAGACAATTAAATTGTGCATCTGATTCTCGTAAAATATACAGGATGTTCCATTTAAATTAAACAAGTTATTGCTGTTTGAAGCTAATAATTATTTAAAATAAATTTTGACACTCTGTGGTAGTATTATTTTATTATTGCAACACAATAACTGATCAGTAAATAAACTTCAATAAATATTTAGTATTAAACTTTGATACCACTTGTTTTCATGAAGCATTAAAATTCTTTTTGCTGCAATTTCTAAAATGGCAAAACGGTTAGGTTTAATAATAAATCTTAATCAAGCTTACCTGTTGTAGAAACTAAAAATGTAATAATATACAGGGTGTTCCATTTAAAAAATACAGCTTTGATATTTTACTTGCCTTGGGACCAGCCTGTATCTTGTAAAATTGCTTTAAATTGTACCTCTCTAGTCATCATCAATCCAAAACTACTTACATCTCATCTCCAATACCTGTGTGTATGTTCAACCCTGTATAGCGTTTAAAGCCTTGGGAGGAGCAAGGTACAACTTGCCATACTAGAGCCGTTCGGTATACAAGGAAGGTAATGTGACTAGCACTACGCTTCAACCGCCTATTATTACCTCAGGATTGTAAATCCCAAGTACTCATTTAAGGCTGAGTCGACCTAGGTATCCAAACTATTTTTATTTTAATAAAAATAGTCGGCTGATGAAATGCCAGGCGTAGGATTCGAACCCACAACCTTCAGATTGGTAGACGAGAGCCTGTACCTCTACGCCACCGGGCACCCAACCCTAATCTAAAAGACCAAAAAATTTGTGCTTTTTTATTTAAAGACAAACCTTCTTTCCCAGAAAATGTACCCTGTGTAAACTGAAAGCAAAATTCTTTGTTCTACCGTCTAATTAAACGAGACCAAGCAAAAAGCGAACTTAAAAAAGAAACTCAAACTCTGTTGACACCGTTTCACTTGCGTTTTCCGTTCCAAGGTCGTCGCTAATTTAATTTCATCTCGAACGCGTGGCGTAACCGCAAATAAAGGATGATGATGATGGTTCTCTCTTCGCTTACTCGTTATAAAAGTAAAACACTTAAATCTTTAGAAGAGACATGTTGCGTGTCTTTGTTTGCTATTGTAATTTGCAATAGTCTTGCGTACAAGAGCATATCTAACTGTTTGTACATATTATGTATGTAAATTGATGGTGTTATTACATATTTAGAACTTTTTTGAATGCTAATTAATTTAATATATATAGTATACAGGGTGTCCCAGGCTGAGCGTGCATTAGAAGTTTCTAGAGAACTACAACATCTAGAAGAAGGAGATTTCTTGCACATTATTGTTTCAAAATGAGATCTATCGATTAAAAATATTTTTAATATGGCGACACTTCCGGAAATACCGGAAGTTAACATCAACTTCCTTATTTTAAATGGGTACCTCCATTTTTTATTGTATACTTAAATTATCCGTAAAATTTTATGAATTTTGATGTCAAACACCCTATATCTAACATTAACCGTTTTTTAGAAAAAAATATTTAAAATTTTTGGACGAAAAAAACTTCCTGTCAAAAAAATGTGTATAGTCTAAACCATAGGTCTAAACATCAAAAAAAAAAATTAGTGATTATCACAGCCACTGTGACAAAAAGACAAGACATTTATTCGGCTATCTTGTAGCGTTTTTTTAAAACATTATCATTGCGAACGGCAGCTTTTCGTTGGTAGAGCAGTCGTGGATAAGGTATTTCACTGGAAGGAAACTAATTAACAATAATAACTCGAAATTATAAATATTGGGCGCCAGGCATGTACAGAGAAAGAAAACACAGTTGTATATTACTTAAAACTAATGACTATATTTATTCATGACGTTCTTAGATGGTACATGACATTGTAGAGTTCTAATAAATATATAGTGGTTATATGTCAAAGAAAGTGGTGGTAAGAGTCGTACTAAATATCAATGAAAACAACTACGATAAAATACAAGACATGTAATGTTTAAGAGAATATATGAAATGTAGCATTACTTTAATTAATTTGATATATTCCATATGATGCTAAATCGAAGATGTTGCAACCTGTAGATTCTAGAATCTATGTTTGGTTATTCATCTGTTAAATAGTGCGATAATAATATCTATAAAAGTAATACCATTACAAGATGTAATGCAATGAAACCTAAGATCTAAATTATATTTAGTATTAATTATTATATTAAATATTAAATCGACATGAATGTTCTTAACAATCTAACCACTAAACATAGTCTGTACGATATTATTTAAGATGTACGTTATTGTTTAAGACTGTAAATGTTTTAAATGTTAAATGTAAAACTAGAACTTAAATCTACACTTAGCTGTTCTTTATGTAATCTTGCTTTAAACAGTAACAGCGTGAGGTGGTCTCGCATCTCTGTACTCAGCCATCCAACACAACCAAAGGGGCCAGAATGAGGACACCATGAATTGACACAGCCGTAACTAACTAGCTTATAGCTGGGAACGAAGCAGCATGGGACTCAAGCTACATCCACGCTGTGGCACTTATATGTAAGAGAAAATCGTTCTTACTGGGGACACTCGTCCACAGGACATCCGTACATAAGATAATGTCCGTACATAAGACACTATCCGTACCTTGGACCTTAAAAATATGAGACTCTTGTTTAAAACCAAACAAGGTCTAATAAACAAAATAAACCTACCTCGAAATACTTCCGAGGGCTCAATAAATAATAAACAACCTGTCCTTTCTTCCATGTGACATTCTGGAGGACAAAAGAAAAGGAACACGTGCCAGCAAAATACAAATACAAGTTGGGACATCTGTAACTCTAACCTAAAAATATTCAATAATAATATCGAATCTATAAAAGGTAATATGTAGCCTCGAAATAGCAGCTGATTCAGATTATACAGCAAGATTTAAATAATCACCATTTCTAAAACTGGGATACAACAGAGCATCAAAACAAAGTGAGGTTAAGCACGGAGAGGAGTTGACAGAAGCTTGATGTTGACAGCGCCTCCTCAGAGCGATAACAGGGTTGTGTCGAACGATAACAGGGTTGGCGACTAGGGGAACGTAAAAATTACGCGTCAGATAAACTATCCGGCCTGAACGAGAGGGAATCCGGTGATGATAGGCCAGACATCATATATTATATATAAAAAAGACATGTAACGAACTAAAAACGTTACAATCTATTTAAAAAAGTAAATTGATTGAATGTCATATAATATTGGCCGTAGCTGTCATGGAATTGAGCGATTTTAGGCTGTATTCCGTTGCAAAACCAGGCGAACCAGACCGGTAAACTACGGTAACGAGCGGGTCCTGAAAAACATCGGTTTGATACGGAACGGTTTGGTAAAATTAAAATACTGGAAACGTCAAATTTTGACGTTTTCTAAATTTCAGTACCTCTATTATAAAATTTATTTTTTATGTATTTTTAATTTACCTGTTCTCTGCTTTTACGTTTGCTTCTTCTTTTCAATGGAGTTTAATATTGAAAAGTACTTTATTAATAAACTGTTAAACTCGTTAGACAGCTCAAGTGAAGATTTGCAGGTCCAATATTAAAACAGATCAGTAATAAATAAACAAATCTAATCAATATTTATATTTTTATAGCTTACAAAACATTCACGATTACTTGTTGTCTTGTTTTTCATGTTTTCTTTAAATAATATTCCTGACTTTAAGAAACAGTATATATTATTAAGAAACAAAAATATAAATTCAAAAAATTTTACAAAAAATTTAAGTAGGTATTTAATAAAAAATAGATACCTATGAGATATCCATTTAAAATAATTGATAATGGTCAATACTAAAACATTGTCCACCACATTCAAAGAAATATTTTAACTAACTCAAAATTTATAATTTTCAGACTTTGTCGACTCAGTCCAACAACATGGGCTACTGGTTGCAGAAAACGATATCAGTACTGCTGGCCATGGGTTCCAGCAAACCGTTCGTCAGCGTAACGGCCGATGAACTGGTGTTCGGATACGATGACAGTCTGGTGTCTCTAGCCCACAAATTCTATCCAAAAAGGAAGAAACCATCCAATAAGATGGGTCTTCTTATCAGTGTAAGTTAATTTCCCTATAAACTATATATTTATTGAAAACTGATGGGTTTTGTTTTCATTACATGCAAACTTTAAATCAAATGGTAAGTCATTTATTTATATCTTATATATTTATATCTATTCATCCAGCAGTAGGTATGTCTACTGCTGTGCGAGCCCCTCAAATAGTGCTGTTCGGATTCGGCAATTAACTCTATGTCCCGTGTACTTGTAAACACTAATGACACACATCAATACATGCAAGACGTCGCCAACACTCTGTATAAGGTACTGAAAGAAGAATAAAGCATAACATAGAAAGCTACCGATTTTATTAATCATTTTTCATTCTGTACGAATACTTACAGACATTTTATATCATAAACTAAAAATATCACAGAGTAAAACTTCTTTCATAGTTTTTATCCACTTTACATTGGTATTCTACGTATTGTATCATTATTTGATCCCACTTCTGAAGTTATCATCAGGTAGACATCAGTTATAATATTTTTGGATATGATTGTTATTTTCTTTTATTTGATGTGTGTCTAGTATTTTCTAACGAAAGGCTCGTTACTATATTCTGGACAAAACAAATGTTTTTGTTAATAATAAATTAATAAAGCTCTAAAACTAGTAAATAATTCTGCCAGTTATCTTCATAATATACCAAACCAAATGTTGCAATTAGATATATATATATATACACTTCATACCTAATTAACTTTTAGTCACGTGATTAAGCTTGACCGGTACAACGTTGCCCACTTTTAATTAACACCAAAAATTACTTAATTATTACAGTATATTTGTATATTAAAAAATAGCAATTATACGTACTATTACAAACCATTATTCATATACAGCGAAACGGTACACTGGCAGAAGTACACAATATGTATACCGGGGAAACAGGAATGCAGGAATTCGGACTTTTGGCAAATCTCAACGGAAAGGAAACGTTACCGTACTGGGATGAGGCTCCTTGTAACGATTTGACAGCTAGCGAAGGATCTTTCTTTCCACCCCGGTATTTCACGAAGAGGGATGTGGTTTACTTGTATGACAAAGACTTGTGTCGGACGTTTCCGTTTCAGTACAGAGAATCAGGCGAGAAGCATGGTAAGTTTAAGTTTAGATGTTTGATTGATTTTTATATTTTATATATACAGGGTGTCCCACTTAAGATGGATACAAGCCAATATCTTGTTTATTTGTTGAGCGATCTTTTTCATTTTTGGCAGGCTGCTGTATGGCTATAAGACGTACATTTTGCCCAGGGTAAGAAATGCGATACCTCATAGACCTACGTTTTATATTTTTCGAGTTAAGAGTAAACTACTCTTAGGACAGTATTTATTTCAAATCTGATAAATTATATTGAATCCTCCTTACCTAAGATACTTAAGTTCTAATTTTGATAAATATTGATACAGGGCGTGTCGTTAAAATAAGACATCTTTATTTTTATTATTATTTTTTAAGTACTTACGACGCCACTGGATAAACAACTGGTTTATTATCAATAACCAATTATATACAATTATGAATTAATAATCGATTTAAGTTTTCAGATAGTTTACATAATAATTAAGATACGATTCAAAAGAAAACTAAATATTTTCAATTTATATTGTTTACTTTAAAAAATTGTCTTTGAAATTTGCTTTCAATGGAATCTGAAATATGGTTTTTATTCGTTTTATTGAGGAATATTTAAAAAAGTCCAAATAGTTAGTTAATTTAATAGATATTTAAAACAATCACTATTAACTTTGAAAAATATGCTCTAAACAAAGATTTATAAAACCAAACCAAATCATCCTTTTGGAAACGTTCGAGAACGGATAACTTTCGTCGATTTTAGTTCATCTCGGAACAAAATCAGCCGATTGGCGTTTATTTTCGGGTTTGTAAGAGTAAATTCAGGATTCATTACCACTGACAATATAGTCTGTACAACGAGAAGATCCTTGACAGTGATAGATGTGTCTGTCAATTTAATTTCAAAGTAGTTTATTTTATGTTACAAAGTAATAAGTTGGTACAACTGGAACGCATAGCAGGACATTTTGATACAAAATATTGTGAAAAAAACTGTATAAAACTGAAAAAATGTAATCGAGTTATTTAATTTAATAAAAACGGTATGTGTTAATACAAAACAAACAAGAACAAGACACCACATACCAAAAAAATATAAAAAAGAACTATTTCTTACTTTCAAGCTTTATGAAACTTCCCGCATTTATGATTATATTTATCAATATAACTTATGTACAAATACAAACTTGTAATATTCCGCAGGAATAAATAAAACAACATAAATAAAACAAACTATTTTATTAATAATAACATTTACCAAATTTTATACCTTAAAGGTTAGTTAATTAACTTTAATCTTAATTTTTTTAAACCAGTACCTTTTGACATTATTTTTCTCTGCAGTACTAAAATCCATTATTTACCTATCGTGTGATGTCGATATAGCTACTCCAGTTTTTAGTACGTGTTTAGTATGGTCCTTCTACCATATTCGAGATGCACTTATCTACGACGAGATGGTATACGAACTTTAATGATGGTAACTTTATTGGTGTATAAGACTTTTTGCCTGGGCAGCGAGTATTAACCATAAACTGTGCTCTGGGTCTACAGTTAATTTTCGCTCGATTTTTCCTCCACTTGACTTCAAAAGACACAAAACACACGTAATAACACGAATCAAAATGCATCATCTTCCAAAACGCAGGGTATTTGACAAAACTGACAAAAGTTGACACAGAATTATAACCTCTAATTTGGCAAGACTTTGACAAGCGTCAAAAATCTAAATGCGAGTTCATACGCATCGGCGCCGGCGTCCGTTTGTCGTTCATCGTTCCGTCAAACCAATAAAATTGAAATACGATCTGCCATTTTTGAAATAAACCAATAAAACTGGTTAAAAACAACAAGAGACGACACATGACGGATTTATATTTAAACCCATCCATAGTTAACTTAAAAATTATTAGAAACTTTTTTTAGTAAAATAAATAGATTGGTATGGGACGTCATCTGCTTTTCTTCTGTCATCGTCTGTCGAAATCTTACCTGGGGAAAAAAACAGAGTATACTGTATATCGTCAGCTTTATGACGAAAAGACTTGCTTTCTGTTCTTCCTTCAACAGATGTGGTATGCAACGAGAAAATATTTTTTTACAGATAATTCTTCATATATTCTTTTTTAATTGAGGTTTTTGAAATACCCAATGATGCTTCAATTTCACAATATGTGATATGCAGATCTTCTTGGATCAGCTTACGTACAGCACCGACGTTTTCCTGGGTGACTGCCGTTGTTGGTGGACCTGTTTGTTCTTGAATCCTGTTGTTCTAAGACTAATCCGTCGATATTTAAATTCTCCTTACCAGCGAGAAATTGTCGACTGATGTAGTGCTTCATTGCCGAAAACAGAAACCAACTCGGCAAGGTATTCTTGTTGAGACAAATGTCTTCAAAAATTTTAAAAAATTATTGTGCGAAAATTAATCAAATCTAAACTCTTCTTTTTCTTTAGGTTTCTCTTAGCAGCATTAGGCTCGTTTTTCTCTATATCAACACTACATAATATATGTTAAAAATGTTTATATTTTACAGGAATTCCAGCTGATTTGTACACTCCTCCCGAAGATGTTTTTGAAGACGTTAGGCAAAATCCGGAAAATAAATGTTTTTGTCCCGGAAATGAATATTGTCCTCCAAAAGGATTGCAAAACATCAGTCCTTGCCAATATGGTAATAATTTAAATATGTTTAATATTGTTGTTGTTAAAAGTGTTTTCAATATCTCTTAAATTGTTTTTATTAACTTTGAAGTTACAGTACAACTATTATATTTATTCTTCGCCATTTATCATCTTCAAATATAACTCTTCTTTTTCAGATGCTCCTGTATACCTATCTTTTCCTCATTTTTTGGATGCCGATCCTTCACTTATAAACGAAGTGGAAGGCTTGAACCCAGTAAGGCAGAAGCATCAATCGTATTTCAGAATACAACCAGTAAGTTAATGATCTCAGTTAAAGATAGTTAATTTGTCACATAAAAATCTATTTGTACCAGTGGCGCATCTAGAGATTGGGTCTGGGAGAGGCAGCAATATTTAAAAAAAGTACAAAATTAAATTAAATTTTCTCTGAAATGTACCTATTTTAGCTGTGGTAAAAGTAAACTCGGATTGGTCTGGATTTTCTACTTTGATTGGTATTATTAATTTCTTTTGTAAAAATTTTTGTTTTATACGACATTTTATCACTTAAAACTTCTTCCTGGGAGGGGTAATTACCTCCATTACCCCTCCCGTATATGCGCCCGTGATTTGTACAGAAACTTAATAAAACATCAAGGTATAGATCATACCCTTTGAATAAGAAGACTAAGGAAGGAGCATATCAAAAATCTTAGGTACACCGCGATGGGCCTCAAATATGGCCGACTTAAATTCCGGTTTATCAGTGTCGATCTAATTTTATTTAAAAAATGTAAAACTATGATGTAGGGTAGACGTGGGGTAGACTCAATAATTTGTTGTTTTATTTTACGTTGTGAATAAATGTTGGTAGTTATTAAAATTGTTATAAAAATATATAATTCTAATAAAAATAGATAAGTTATAATAAGTATTTATTAGCACAAACATCCGAAACGCTACTGAAGCAGGTAAGTCAAATTAATGTATCTAAATTCTTTGACATCTAATCTTTGACAAGTAATAAATAAAAGCTAAAATGCAAGAAAAATATATAATTTAGTTAATTTAAGTGAATTTCATAAATAATCGGTTTACTACACGTATGTATATTATATAGTCACTTACTAGCGAAAAGTTGTTCCATTATTTCACCCTATTTTTGCCGAGATATACCGCACGCTACACAACCAACTATTTTAGAGTCTTTTTCGATAAATCGCGATACTGTCACTGTTAATTTAAGTTCTGCCACAATTTCCATCTAGATTTACTACCTTTATATAACTATCAGTAGTAGAATAAATAATAAATAACATAAAATAAGCTCCGTAAAGACTGACAAATCCACAAAATTTCAAATCAAATTCAAATGTGTCAAATGAATCGTCAAACAGAACTGTCAAGGATCCCCACCCTAGAGTGCTTTTATGGTGCTTTTTCCGCCCACCATGCATGAATACAGGGATAGCATTATGCTCCTTCCTTAGTCTTCTTATTCAAAGATCATACCAAATAAAGTTTTAGTCACGTGATTAAGCTTGACCGGCACAGCGTTGCCCGCTTTTACATATTTTCTTTTAATCAAAATATTTTAGGAAACAAAAATTAATTAATTATAAATATATAAACAGTTATTATTTACATCAACATAACTCACCTCTTTAAGAGCACTTACGGGACATAAAGGGTCATTACTATATACCGCTGTCCCGTTTAAAATATTCTAATAAAATTGCGTTGAGTTTTTTGCAACGGTTATTAAGCTATCTCAAACACTTTGCACTAAAAAGGTTCAAAAAAGAACAATGTTCGACTGCAAGGTTTGCTAGTAAAAATATTTAAGCTTAAAATATCACAACACAATTCATTTAAACCAAAAACACGTAATACAACACTAAAATGTCAAAACGATTCAAAATGTCTGGAAATAAATAAATAAATATGGCAACTTGACATTTTTTACAGCAGAGCTACCACCTGAATCCCCAGCGGGAAATTAAAATTCCAGTTAGTCAGCCCGGCGCGACGAATATGTCCACGGTTGGCAACAATGGATTTAAAAACCGCGCCCTCGATTACGTAACTAAAAGTTTAATTGGTATCGCTTATATTTAAACTTTTTCCAGAAACTTGGTGTTCCTGTTGAAGGGAAAGTTCGCGTTCAGCTGAACTTGCGGATTCAACAAGCCCCCAATATCAACCCGGTCAAGGATTTTAAAACGATGGTGTTTCCTGTTATGTGGCTAGAAGAGGTAGGTTCGAATCCCATATTTCTTTCACAAAATTTAACAGAGTTTAAGATAACAAATTATTAACTGGGAAAAGGCGATTTTAGGAAATTTTCGTACCTTAGAAAGGCAATATGGAGGCTGAAAGTTTATGGTGTGAAAATTCTTTACTACTTTATACTTGTCTAGAAGTATGAATTTCTGTAACAAAAATCTTAATTAAGTGATCTTATTAAAATCCTTATTAATTTAACCTGATCAAACAACGCGAAGCAATTTTTTGGAAAAAATATCTATACCTATGTAGCGGATTCATTTCTCCAAAAAATCCTATATGAGTATATTATATATTTTCAGATCTAATCACAGTATAAGTGTAAAAAGGTGTTATAAAAAGTTTATTTTTTGTTGATAGGGCAAAAATAATATGTTTAGACGGCATTTCACTAAACAGAGATATAAACCACATAAAAAATACATTAATGAAAAACGAATATCCACCATATTTTATTGACAAAACATTAAACGGAATACAAACCCCAAATCATAGACACAATGATAACAATACACAATATAGACAACTTACAATTCCATACATACGAGGCGTTTCGGAAAAAAATACGAAGGATAGGAAAACAATCTTTCAAAAAACAAAATACACTTAGATCCATTTTATCACATACTAAACCAATAAATATAGAACAACAAATAAAAAATGTAATATACCAAATACCATGTGAATGCGATAAATTTTACATTGGTGAAACATCTAGACCCTAGACCAACTAGAGATTTGTCAGCATTCATGGGACAGAGGGCACAGAATAAATTTTAATAACGCCAAAATTATAATGAAAGAAGCGATTGTCTCTAAAAGAAAAATAAAAGAGGTTTTTTTTAATACAATCTAATAAAAATAAATGTATTGCTCATGCATCTGTAAATGTTAGTAATGTATGGCAATCGCTTCTTTGATTTTAAAGAACATACCATAAATAAACATAACATACGTAAAAATTAAAAATAATCATACAGAAAGTTTGGGGCGTTTTGGTTTTACTTTATTAAGTAATTGTTATCAGGTAGTAATTGTTAATTTCGAAGTTTAACTTGGATATAATGTCATTTTAACAGAACGTCAACGGTTTTTGTAGACGTATCTGTTTAAAAAAAAACTAAAGTGTTCTCGAATAGTTGGATTTAAATATTTTAAATAGTTTTTTTCTTTATTCTTTGTATTTTTTTTTGCTTCCGACGACGGAAAGAGATAAACTTTCCGAAACATTAAGCATCTGTAAATCTAACTTTTGATAAGTAGTTTCCGTTTGGGATTAAGGCAGAAGTGTTTACAAAAAAATAACTATTTTATCTTAAAGATTTTCTTGCAGTGGCGAAATACCCATATAGCATTTTTTGAAGAGAATTTTTTGTAATGCATCAATTTTATTTCAAATATATACATTATACAAACAACTTTTGATCAAACTTTATATGATAGGATGTTGTTTCATGTCTCAATGATTATTTTCTAAATATATATTGACAATTAACATTTTTCAGGGGATCGATGAACTGACACCACCGATCCGGAGATGGTTGTACGTGGCCACTACGTTTGCCGATGTAGCCTGTCCTCTAATGACCTACGGCTTTATCATTTTCGGCAGTTGTCTGATCATAGCTGTCTTTGTTAACGCCTACAAGTCGATCATGTTCACGAAGAAAACAATTCAAATCGGTATGAAAAACTTAAGAAGGGGCAGTCTACTGATCAGTTCTAACAGGTAAGTAACTTACTTGATTGTAAAGTAAATAGGTACTCCGAATCAATGGGCACCTACCCCAGCATCTTACGTATAACTTATCTTGGAGAAAAACTATCGAAAAACAAGAAATAATAATCTTATCCGATAGTCAAGCAGCTTAAAGGCGGCCGTCTTTGCGAGCAAAACTAAACTAAGCTAATATAGAAAGAAACGGTAACTAAACGGAAATAAGTTTCATCGGCCACTGGGAACGATTTTTGCTTAGTAGTCAGCTAACTTAGCTGCGTTTTCGTATTGTGTCTCTGCTATCATAGAACTAATCGCTGCGAAAAATTCGCTGGAATCTGTCACGAACTAAAACGAGCGAAACTAAACTACGATTTGAATCTTCGTTCATATATTTTCGTTTAGTTTCGCTCAAGTGGCCGCTGGCGCATTTTAAAAGTATGGGAGCTGATTTTTACATATCTTATCTTCGCTTGGCTTAGTTAGTTGTTGTTTAGTTGTTTAGTTTCGCTCGCAGTGGCCGCCCGCCTTAAAGACAGGCGGCCACTGCGAGCTTAACTAAACTAAGCTATAAATAGTAATAATAATAGATAATAGAATATAAAAAAACGGTAACTAAACGAAAATAAGTTTCATCGGCCACTGGGAACGATTTTCGCTCAGTAGTCAGCTAAGTTAGCTGCGTTTTCGTTTTTAGTTTTTAGTTCGTGACAACGAACTAAAACGAGCGAAACTAAACTACGATTTAAATCTTCGTTCATATATTTTCGTTTAGTTTCGCTCAAGTGGCCGCTAACGCATTTAAAAGTATGGGAGCTGATTTTTACAAATCTTATCTTTGCTTGGCTTAGTTTAGTTTCGCTCGCAGTGGCCGCCCGCCTTAAAAGCGATCAACTCAGCTAGTAGAAAATACCGTATGATCGAATAAAAACGGCGTCCAGTTGGCTTGGAAATGACGATCGATGACATTTCCCATATAAATTTACATATGAAATGACAGCGATCTTTATTTCATAGCCATCGCTGACGCCGTTTTTATTCGAGGTGGCTTTATCCTGACGAAAGTTCAAACTGTCGAAACTTTCGTGTAGTATCGGGGGCGGTCGTGCGGAACCGACTGTAAACCGCCTAAGCGCCTCCTCCTTTCTTCGTTTAGGATATGTCTAGGCCGAGACAGAATAAAAACGTGTTCTTCTTTCAAATTTTTGGGCAAATAGACAAAAATTTGACGTTTATCCCTAGATCATATATATATAGAAATACATTTTTAAGATATTTGTATATAAATTATATATGATCTGGAGATTTATCATGTTACGAGCAGATTTTATTCAAATATTAAATTAATTTTCAATAGCATTATGTAATAGCCTTGATTATAGATGATTATATATAGACAAGGGTAATAGTTAATATCTTTTATGGGTAATTACCCTTTTATGTAAAAATTTTTTAACAATGAATGATTTTGAATGTAATATTGATTTTGATTTAGTGCTACATTTATGATGTTTTCATAATGTTTTCCGTCAAAAGCAATTTATATTTATGAATTAGTTTTCAGCGGAGGGCTTTAGTAAAAAATTCGAACCTTAGTAACCGTTTTCTTTTTGCCAAAAAGGTAGATATTTTTTTATGTTAGAAGTTATAACTTAATTGGGCATTAGGCATCAAAATAAACATATGAATATCTTGCCTTGGTGTTTGTTGTCTACTTTAAGTGGTACTGAATTTATTAAAATAAACGTTGTTTTCTACATTTCTGTTTTATTTCAATAACAAAATACTGGTCCTACACTAGTGTAATAACAAAGACATCTAAATTTTAGCCGAACACACGCTGACCATTTTATAATCTGATTTGGTCGATTTATGATAGAATTGCAGGAATTGTATCACCTTCAACGAAATCAGCTAAGAAGTATTTAAAATATTAAAACAAAACCTTAGAGGGAAAAAATAAAAGGCAAAACCGATTTTTAAAAGAATTTAATATAAGTATTCCAAAAAAAATATTTTAACGCCACATGATGTAACACAAAAAGTAGGTAAACATCAGTTATAAAAAAAACATTAGAAATTTATACAGTATCCTTTAAGCTAGGCTCACGTTTTTCTGCAGAAATAAGTATTTCAATTCAACACATTCACTATCACAATAACTACACTAACTATATCAACTGGTTAAGCTCCGCATTATGAATATTCTTCACCCGGTCCTATTTTCAAAGTGAAATAATGTAATTTTGATCCTGATTTATAAACAATATTATTTCAATGAAACTTTTGCTTTTAATTTTCCTGTCATGCTGGTAATTGCTTTGGATTTGTATTAACATTTTCAGGGTTAGAGTTCAGTATAGTTTGATGTTGAAACCCTTTCTAACACAATCTCAGCTTCAGGTTTACATACTATTCATACGCTGTAGATTTTTGACCTAAAAGAATCACTAAATATAGAAAAACTATGGGGAAAAAGTGTTTATCATAAGCCTTACTTTTTGCTTTGATAAGGATATGGCCTGCAACTTTAGGCTTCCATAATCACTAACAAAATCTTGCTTTAAAATATTTGAACACACGTCTCCTATTTCCTTTTAATTTCTGGAAATTTGTAAGATTTCATGGTGAACACTACTAATAATTTCCTCCGTGTTTCTTATATCTTTGAAAACTCCACCGGGCAGTCTGGGCTAGCATTTAAAATAGATATCAAAACTAAGGGCTTCTATTTTCTATGTTATTCACAAGTTAAATGTTTGGTTTGTACCGATTCCGCATTTCTAGGCTTTCAGGTTCTAATTTTGCAAGATAACTTTACATTTTAAAGTATTTTAAGTGTACATTTCAACCAAAAACAAATTGCGTTGACTTTTGTTTACAATTTAAAATACAAATAGCGAGGGGAGGAGCCGAGATTCGATAACTTCCAATCGGGACCATTCGGTCTACCGTTCGCTTGCGTTCGGGTTTTCGATAACTTGGGCTTTCGAGAGTTTATGGTTCTCCCTTTTATTCGATCATACGGTACTTATAATAGGGTTTGCTGTCTAATCGAATGTTGATGTCTTCATAAGAAAAACAGAATTCGGCAATAGTTCGTCGGGTATTTGTAGAAGAATTTAATTTGTCTTTGTTTTATACTATTTTTGTGCGTCCGGATTTGACACTTAATAGAATAAACAAATAATAACTTGTTGTCATATAACATATAAAGTGTCAATTGGATTTCCAAGGCAAACTTGATCTTTTCAGCGAATTTTTAAAAAATCTAATTTTTAGTGAATTTACATAATAATGAATAAAAATTAGATACCACCGTATAGATTATTTTTTGCTCTAATAGGATAAAAATTCAAAATGGCGGCCATAAGAAAACAAAAATTTGACTGTTGTGCGAAATCTAGAAGGCTTAGAAATTTTCTGAAAACGGCATTTAATTGGCGGAGGTCAATAATATAAAACTACCAACTTACATTGCAATAGATACAATAGTTCTGAAGATATTGTTATTTAAAATAAACGTATTTTTTTAATTTTTTTGACATAAATCCGAAACTAATCAGGATACCGGGGTTTTCTTCATAGGTATTCTTTAAACTTCTAATTATGCAACTTTTGTCACATTCGTATTTCTCGTAGTGTCTGAGATGCCAATGTTAAGTATCGAAATTGTCACCACCCTGTATAATCTAAAGTATTATCACAGCTTAATCATACCCAGCCTGTCGACTCACTATCATTTGCATGGAAACCTGCGTAATACCTAAATATAGTTCATACCAATTAAAACAGGTAGAATTTTTAGTCACGTGATTAAGTTTGACCAGCACAGCGTTGCCCAATTTTACATATTTTCTTTTAATCAACTGAGATTTAATTTTTTAAATAAATATTTTAGGAAACAAAAATAAATTAATTGTAAATATATAAACAGTTATTATTTGCATTAATAAAACTCGCCTCCTTAACAGCACTTAAGGCACATAAACAGCCATTATTTCTCATTTAGCATTTATTCCTCATTGCGATGAGTTTTATACAGCGGCTGTTAAGCTGTAATTTTGTACACTTTGCACTAGAAGAGGTTCTAAAAAGAACAATGTTCGACTGCAAGATCTGCTAGTAAAATATTTTAAGCTAAAAGGATCACAACACAATTCGTTTAAACATAAAAATCGTAATATAAAACTAAAGTGTCAAAAGAAATGACAATGTCAGGAAATAAATAAATAAATGTGGCAACTTGCCATTTTTTACAGCAGAGCTCTCACCTGAATCCCCAGAGGGAAATTTAAATCTCAGTTAGTCACTCCGGAGCCGGCGCCGAATATGTCCATGGTTGGCAACAATGAATTTAAAGATCGCGCACTCGATTACGTAAACAAAAGTTTAATTGGTATTGCTTATATTTGCTTATCTTTACAGCTCGCATTTGTCTACGAAAGTACTAGAAAAAAAAACGAATACTGAAAAGCAAGCTAAGACGACCAGCTGGTCGTAAATAAGCTGTGGTCTTTTTTGAGAGGTGTTTTTAATATGGTGTGTTTTTCTTTTAATTTCAGGTTAATATCCAGAAGAGAGACTTACACGCTTCTAGAATTTCCAGATGTTGACGCTGACGGTGAAGTATAGGAATAACAAGTCATAGATCGTTTAAATTTGAGGGAGTAGACTAATAAAATGCATCTAGCGCAAAGAGTTCGGATCGTCTCAGCTATTGCAGATTCTTGCCGACAATGTATTTTTTTCTTTATATGTGATCAATCGATGGGTTACCTTATTGTTTTTATCGCGCGACAAAACTTATTTGGGACGCTTGTGTAAATATTTAGTCGTCTAAACAAGGCGCGTTTTCAAGTCAGCTGATCAAGTCTGTTGAATTTATTTCGCATGATCGTTGAATAAAAAGATAAAGAAGGAGCATACCAAAAAACTTTAGAATCTAAATTCTACCAATAAAATTAATATCGTATCAACGAATCGTCGGACAACGGATGCAAATCAAGCTTAACGGATGCATGAAAATCAAGCTTAAACACCGATTATTTTTTCAAGTTAGTTGAATTCCTGTGACTTGATCAGTTTACTTGACTCCTGGAAACGCACCTTAAGTCATACTTGGCATGTACAAGTCGAGTTTTCTTATACAGAGGTAGATATTTTAAGTTTAATTGACCAAAAAGTTGTTCTTTTAATTAAAAAAAAAACTTTCTTTCTTTGGAACGAGAGAATGATAAAATATTCTAGAATATTTAAGTTTGTATTTATATAATTTTAAATATAGTTAGGTAAAACTTACTCGAATTGGTAATTACTTCAAAAATGTCTTATTGTATGTAGTATGAAATTATGTACAGGGTGGGCCAAATTGGACACTTTTAAAGAGAAACACTCTTTTCTATAGGAGATAGACGAAAACTAATATCGATGTCTGGAGCTCAATTTTTATCAAAAACCATGATGGGAAAATCCGTACATCGAAATCTATTAACGTTTCGGAGTTACGGGGTGTTGTTCAAAAATGTGCGTTTTTAATAAATCGCTGTAATTTTTTTGGTATGGAAATTTTTAAATTTTTATGAAAACATTTCCAAAGCAGCTTTTTAAGTACCTTAAGTACAATTTACTGAAAAACTTTAAAAGTGTTCAATTTGGTCCACCCTGTACAGTTTATTTTATCAATAGCTTTTACTATATAAAAAAGTAAACTGTATTACTTTGGGTTATACCCAAATACGTTTAAATTAAAATTTCTTTAAACGTATTTGGTTATACCGTATGATCGAATAAAAACGGCGTCAGCGATGGCTATGAAATGAAGATCACTGTCATTTTATATGTAAATTTATATGGGAAATGTCATCGATCGTCATTTCCAAGCCAACTGGACGCCGTTTTTATTCGATCATACGGTATTTTAGACTATTCCAAATTTTTTGGATGCAGTGATTGCAGAAAATGCAGTTTGACAGGTTAAAAAAATATCATGCCTTTTATTAAGATATTTTTTATTAATAAAATACATACATATAAATTTTAGTCGTTGCGAAGAAAAGTATTTTGTATTTTTGTAATCTCTTTCGTTATACTTCTATAATTTTTATTCTTAAATCTGTTTTTCTAAACAAAAGACAATTATCTGATTGTAGTGTATTTTGTGCGAAAGTAGACTTTCTGTATATTTTATATTTAAGTACCTAATGTTTATGGTTCAACCTGTATTTATATATAGTATGATTTGTTTTTAGGGGTTTCAGAAAAAAGCAAATAAGATATTTCCTTGTTTTTAAGGTACATTTTCCGGCTCACCCCCTGTAACTTTTTTAATTTTTCAGATAAAAAAACGAGATTTGGTATGTTAGTGTATGACGTGAGTGAGGATTGAGTGACGTATTCAATTAGTTTTGTTCACTTCCTGTTTCACCGGAAATGACTATAACTTTTTATTTTTAAATTGTACCTTCGGTATTTTTTTACTTTATTTGATGGATCATGATGTTCTGAATAGAATGACATATCATATGCCAAATTTTGACATTTTCCAATGTACAAATTTTTTTATTTTTTCCAAATATGCTAATGAGCCACTCTCGTTCCATTTGAAAAAATTGAGTTACGTTTAAAAATACGATTTGGGCATCTTTTAACCGGTCTGGGCAAGACACTAAAAACATTAGACGATCAAATCTATTTTTCCAAGGATCATTGACTAAAAATTAGTGTTTTTAACACAGCCATGGCACTCTATTTTTAAGCGAAAATGTCAGAAGTTGACATATATACTTTGATATGTCATTCAGAGTGGCTTTTTCTATCGAATAAAGTAAAAATATACCGAGAGAGCCATTTAAAAATCAAAAGTTGTAGGTTGTAGTCATTTCCGGTGAAACAGGAAGTGGCCAAAGACAACTAAATACGTCAATCAATTCTAATTTATGTCATATAATCAATCAATCAATCAATAATTTATTTATTTCCATAAAACAATATACAATTGTATAGGAATCTACATATATAAAATGCTAATGTTTATCTGTGTCGTCTCTACTGAAGTAACGACTTGCTCTAGAAAGCTAATTGGCTCTTCTAAAAACTGTCGCCGCCGGATTTTTTATTTTTCATTTAATTAAAAAAAAATAAAAAGTATTGTTTTTCCTGATGTCGTGGCGGATGCGCCAGGCTTCAACTAGTAGTCAATAAATTCATAAAGCTAACGCAAATATATAATACAAAATATACAAAAACAAACACAACAGACCCTAATAAAATTATTAAGTACTCGTAGGTCTCATATTACGATTTGCAGGTATTCCTCCACACTATAGAAGTTCATTCCCAACAAATATTTTTTTAAATTTAACTTAAATTTATTTAGTGTATTACAGAATTTAATTTTAATAGGAAGATTATTAAACATATAAGGTCCTATATTGTGTGGCGATCGATAAGCCACGTACCTTAGATTTACAAATGCTTATATGCAAATCTAAGGCACTTCTAGTACTAAATCTATGTACATTACAATTTCTTTTAAATTTATCATAGTTGGGAAAAACGAATAGACACACTTCGGTTAAAATACTAAATTTGTTAAAATAGTCTCTACAACTCTGTGAGGGCGCTATAATACCTGCCAGAGACCGTATTCATTACTCTTTTGAGTAATGAAGACATCTCGGTTGACCAACCCCAAACACAGACACCGTATCTCACTCTTGCATCGACATTCGCAAAATAAACTTGTTTTAATTGATATATTTTAATAGCATATCAAATCTCGTTTTTTTATCTGAAAAAATAAAAAAGATATATTCAAGAAACACCCGGTATACATGAAATCTCTAAAATTGCAGAATAATAATTATTATTGAAATATTCACAAAATATAAAGAATATTTTTGTCATATATACACCTGGCAAATGTAAAACTTCTATTACTACTTGTTGCTGAAGGTGATATTATTGTTCAAAACATTACTTTTCATTTTTTTAATAGTAATTTAAGACAATTTTATTTTTATCTAGAAAAAAATATTAACGACCAACCAAGTTGGTGGTATATGTGTATGTTGAAAGTCAACTCTAATCATTTTAATTGTATATAATGTTTTAAAGATATTTGTGCTTGTAGTATATAAAAACTGTAAAAAAATTGTAAAAACTTTTGTAGCAATATTAAAATTGTGCAGCATATAATATTAAAACATTGTATGCAAAGTTTAAATGTGATATACTCGACAGTCTTTATATGATTAAATCAATTATTAATGCAGAGTTGTGATAATTGTTCAAATAAGTATGAGAAACAATTATTAAGGCATGGCCAGAACCAGTGTAGTGGATCCATGAAAAATTTATGTATAAAAGTATAATATATTAATTTGGATCCCTCACTGTCCAAACCACTGAAATTTAAAAAAATTAGGTATAGTGGCGACTAGTCAATATAAATTTCAAAGAGAAGAAATTATTATATTTTATATATGCATTAAAACATTCCAGTCTTCCGTATTGTATTATTTTATATTTTTGTGCAGTAAAACAATTGTTTCTTATATTTTAATTAAAGACTATTATTTAGATTAGATTTTTGTATGATTCAATTTTCAGAGACTTTAGCCAGGTTAGAGGTACTTTATATAGACGTATTGCTCATTTAATGTTATTGTTACCTAAGAATTTTTGTATATAAAAATGTTTTTTTTTAAATAAATTCCGCGTTTCACTTCTTTTTCCTATAGTTGAAAAATAAAAGCAGTGCATATATTATAAAAGAAAAATGTTTACTAAGATAGATTTCATATACAGGGTATTGGAAATAAATTTCAAATAAAAACAATTTCAAATTTAAAAAACAAAACCGTAAATTTGCTGGTTGGTTGATTTACTAATGCTTGTCAAAATGACCTTTGTGGATTACCTTAGGAATTGAAAAAAAATCTAAAAAAGTAAAAAACATTTTATTTCAAAAGTACCTATTTTTTTCAAGAGTACAGTTTATTTCAAAAGTTCCTTTTTAATTTGTTTTTAATAATGCACCTATTCTCTGTTTCAAAATTTCCTCACCTTTTCCAAAATGGCGCCACCTGCATTCTTCTTCTTTTTCGTATTTTAAGCCTTAAAAGAACTGTATCCACAGATAAAAATAAAGTTCTTCTTTTTTTATATTTATGGCTCGAAACATGGCTAACCACAGACTCGACAATGATTTTCTCTTCTTTTCTCTCATATGGCTTGAACTCATATAGGTTATCTGGTCAGTGTCCTAAAGAAAATAACCAAAAGGGGTGTCTGTAAATTGTAATCTATGGTTAATTATTAGACAAAGACAACACCAAATAAACAAGTACAGAAAGTGTAAATAAATAACAAAATAAAATACAAGAAGCAAAAAAAGGAGAATGTTTCTACGTTTTTAACTATTTTGTGTAAGTTTATAGATAGATGTTATAAAATTTAATATAAAATATAGCGAAGTAAAGTTATCAACAATGCCCAAAGTAGTATCTAGAAGTATTGCTTGTTCTGATACAAAAGATCAAGAGGAATATGGAGATGAAAAACCCTTACATATTTATTACTGTCTGTGCGGCCAAATGACTCTTATTTTAGGTAAATTTCAATAAAATCATACATTTCTTTTCTTTAATAAGTAATCTTGAATTTTAGATTGTTCTATAGAGAAGCTTCCACTGCGTAAACGTGATGGTGCAAGGGTTCTAGATGGAACAAATCATGCTCATAAAATAACATGCGATTCAGACGAGACAGTGTATCTGAAAAGACCAGAAGGGATTGAAAGACAATTTAGGTAGATATAACTTTGGTTTTGTAGGGATATGATCATTTATATTTATTTTATTGTAGATTGAAATGTAAAAAATGTGGGTTACTGCTGTACTACAAACACGAAGCTCAGAGTCCTGTAAGTTTCATAGTGCGGGGATCTCTGATTACATCTACTAACGAAGGACCGATTACAGATATCTATAACCAAGTAATTCTTGCTTGTTTTAATATATGCTAAGGATTAATTGATTTTAATGTATTTTTTTAGGTTGCTGTAGAGAAACCGAAGAAAATTATGGTCACAAAACACACTAAAAATATGGGAAAATTCAGTTCAGTAACAGTCTCGACAATTGACGAGGAAGAGGACGAAATTGAAGCTGTAAGATTTTTTATTTTAATTATTTTATTTATTAATATTCATTCCATTTAATGAGTTTTATGGGTTTTCTCATTTATGAGTGTAGATAGGTGTAAGATGCATTAAAAATGCATTTTATAATTGATGAAAATAAATATAGAGTATGTTATATTTTTAGAAAGCTCAAAACAAGGCAAATAAAATTAAAAAAACAATATACAAGGTGTCCCATTTAAAAAAAACATAAGTTTTGGTTGTATTTCAAGAATGAATCATAAAAAAGTATTACAGTAATGTGTATCTTTACTCATAAACGAGAAACCCTGTAAAACACACGAAGGTGGGACACCTTGTATACAGAAATTATTTTTTTTTTTGTAGAGAGAAGTAGCTGATAGTTATGCAAACAATGCAAGAATTATCGAAAAACAATTAGAAAGAAAAGGAACAAACAAAAGGAAACAAGAACAGAATAAGGCACAAGAAATTAAGAAAGTTCGAGGCACATTAATTGATAAATGACTTGATACTAGTTGTGATAATTTTTTAAACATTATATAGAAATAATCTTAATATTTATTAGATTATTATTAGGGTGTAAATAAATGAATAAAATATAAAAAGTATTTAAAATAATTCATTCCTGATTTATTATCAATTCTTAACAGTACTTCCATTGCACAACATTTATACAATTATATACAAACTCTTAAAAATATAGTACCGTAAGATCGAAAAAAAACGGCGTCCAGTTGGCTTGGAAATGACGCGCGATCGATGACATTCCCCATATAATTTTATATATAAAATGACAGCTTCGTTTCATAGCCATCGCTGACGCCAGTTTTTTTTTTAATTATATTCTATTTATTATACACGAAAATATTAGGTCTATATTTACAAAGCATCTTTTGCAAAAGGTCTTTAAATTTATTTGTTATACTTAGGCTACGCGCTGAGTGCGCTGACATGCAATTTTTGGTCGGCCGATTATTCACGGCGATTGCGCATTAGACCTGCTCCATCTGTCTAAATTATTTTCAGCGTTACAACGTTGCCGCATCATTTGAAAAATGGTAGTATCTTTCTTATTTTAAATGGAACACCCGATATATTATTACATTTTTCGAAATTTCTTTCATACTTCATAAGTTTTCTATTATGTAACCTATCTCTAATATTTTTTGAGATAATAAATAAAACGTTTAAAATTGACAAAAACATGTTCTTGAATAAGAATTGGTAAAATCATGAATTGAACATTTGAAAAGTTGAAATTTGGATAATAAATTATCGAAAGTGATTTAACCAACGCTTATTCAAGATCATATTTCTGTCAATTTTACACAATTAATTTTTTATCTCGACAGCTATTAAATATATGTAGGTATAGGTTAATATAATAGAAAAATTACGATATGAAAGTGGTTTAGAAAAATGTAATAATATACCAGGTGTTCCTTTTAAAGTAACAAAGATGCTACCACTTTCATTATGAAAGGGCAACACTGTAATGCTGAAAATAATTTAGACAGATGGAGCAGGTGCCTTTATACAAAAAAAATCACTGGTTCTCCATAAACGTCTAAAGTACCATGACTGAATCACCCTGTATAATCGGCCGACCAAAAATTGCATGTCAGCGCTTAGCCTGAATCAAGAAAAAAGTCTTATCGAGTTGTAAAAGTAATAAAAACTAGGCTTCTTACCAAAAGTTGAATACAATTCGGACCACCCTGTATAATACGACTAAAAAAAAGACAAATAACCAATAATTTTCTTACCAATCGTTACCTTAACTTAAAACTCATATCAGTTGCCTCATCATTCATAAAACTGCCAGCGTTCATATCACTTCTTTGAGACGAATCACATCTCTGTGAATTAGCTGAATAATAATTAATTAACAAAAATTAAATACTTCGCGATATACAGCATCATTTTACTTATAAAAATATATACACAAAACTATGTAATTCGTACGATTTAAAAGACAATTTTTCGATATACGTTTACTACATATTTTGACTAGAACTGTTTCTCATTTGTTAAACAGCAGTGGCGTGGTTTCTTGTGCTGCCGGCTGTGGGTAGCGGTGGTTGGATACCCTACAATAAAAATAATATTTAAATAATCGTTAATAAAGTTATTTTACCGTGTTTCATAGTTAATGGAGTTAAAGACAGCGGCGTAGCGTGGCGCCAATACAAGGGGATACATTTTACCAACACAATAAAGTTTTTTTCTTTTTTTTATTAAAGTTTTTTGAAAAAAGGTAAAGGGTAAAAAATTATCAAACCGATTTAAAAAAAATAAATTTAGACAAGAAAGCAAAGTTGTGAAACTATCTGTTAGATAATATAAAAATTTATAGAGTGCCTTACAACCACATAACTAATAGTGTTCACTTTTCTAAACATTTTCACTAAAATGACGAATACACGATTTTAATTTAGTATTAATATTCAAAATATGCGTTGGAAGTCCTTCAAGAGTTTTTTAATTTTTCTGAATACACCATAGATCTAATGGATGATTGCCACCAACAAAAACCTGTTAAACACATATTTTAAAATACCCCTTGAATAAACAGATGAAAGGAAAGAGCATATCAAAAAAAATATGGTTTAGGGTAGACTCAATAATTTGTTGTTTATTTTACGTTGTCAATAAATGTTAGTGTTAATGTTGTAGTAATTAAAATTGTTTATAAAAATAGATAAGTTATAATTATTAGTTATTAACACAAATATCCGATACGCTACTTCAACAAACAAGTAAGTCAAATTGACGTATCTAAATTCTTTGACAAGTAGTAAATAAAAGCAAAAATGCAAGAAAAAATATTTAATTAGTTAATTTTAAGTGAATTTTATAAATGACCAGTTTACTACACGTATGTATATTATACAGGATGTTAACTGGACGGTTACTTATTGGGGAAGGGAATGGCAACACTGCCTACATTCCAAATTAGTACTAAGCTAAGCTGCCGATTCGTTCCGTCGCGTCGTCTCTCGACGAGCGGACCGAGGTTGCCATATTTCAACCATAAAGCTCTTGCCGCGAGTAATAAACAAATTAACAACCTGTATAGTCGCTTACTAGTGAGCGATTCCATTATTTCCCTTCATTTTTGACCGAGATCTACAGCACCACAGCTACACAACCAACTATTTTAAAGTCTTTTTCAATAAATCGCAATAGCTTCACCGTTATTTAAGTTCTGCCACAAAAAAAATCCTTCTAGAATTACTACCTCTAAACAACTACCAGTTGTAGAGTGAAATTAATAACATAAAATAAGGTCAGTAGACAGACAAATCCACAACATTTCAAATCAAATTGAAATATGTCAAATGAATCCTCAAACAGAACTGTCAAGGATCCCTACCCTATTATACTCCTTCCTAAATCTTTTTATTCAAAGAAATTATCAGTAATATTTCCAACTGTTATAATAATTTTGCCAACCCCTATTTTATGAAATTGCCACCAATGAATTTTAAGAGTTTGATATCATAAAAATGTATGTGTACAGAAAAGTCCATAGACTTCGAGAGATAGGAAAATCAAGTCCATTTAGCGTGTGTCCAAATTTTGACAAGTTTTCAAAAATGACAGTTTTGTTTAGACTGACGTTTAATTTCACCTGACCTCTCGGTGAATGATTCCTTTTTAAGGGGGTACATAAAATCTAAAATTTACGGCCATGAAGAAATTCAAAACTTGGAGTAGTTAAGGCAGAAAATATTTAATGCCTTGACACTGTCACCCCTGATATGTTATCCAATGTGAGGAGGGGATTTTATGATCGTTTGAGTTATTGTTTAATGCAAGAGGGAGGCACACATTTTTGAACAATTTTTGTAATTTTTTAAATTTCATTATACTGTTTTTTTTTACCGTTTACCCATTACCTACCTTGACGAACATGGGAAAACAAAGGTCCTTTTCAGGACCACAAATATTTTGATTGAGAAATTTGTTACTTTTATTTTTTTGGATTAAAAAAACAAAAGCTGTTAATATAATAACAATTTAAAAGTGTTTTAGTAGTTTTAATACACTCTATGATATAAAATTTATTATTATTATAATGTACATTATTAATACTATTATTCATTCGAAATGGCATTAAGGCCCAATTGCACCAATAATTTAAATTTTTCTTGAAGATAAGTAGAGCTTAGAATGAGCCGTATTTATATTTACTTTAATATTCACCTTAAATGAGGGAATTTGACTGATACAATTTTTGAATTTGAATTGTTTTTAATGACACTAACAATTTTAGTTCATTTTTTAATAAAATTTATTTAATATTAATAGAAATCTAAGAGGTTTGAAACCTCTTTTAGCAATTTATAACATTCTCAAATGAATTACAGGTGCCCTTATTTTCTATGAAAACCACACAGTTTTTTAAGGTGTGAAAATTGCGATACACGCTAAATGGACTTGATTTTTCCTATGTCTCGAAGTCTGTGGACCTTTCTGTATATATATAAAGAAAGAAAAAAATTTGAAATAGAAAAAGTTAACTTTACGTTTTATATTTCAATACAGTTTCGTCTTCAAATGTATTCCTCTGCCGCATTTTATCATATCCTCAACTGATTGCCTATTCCTGTTAATATTCATGATTTACACGCTTTATTTCTTTACCGGTATTTGTTCGGATTTAGCCCTATAAAATTTATAATTTCATTTAAAATATATTTTATTATCTACATATATATTTATTTTTCATCTTAGTGTCCCCTAATATAGCAAGTTAAATACTATTAACAACATTATTATAATTAGCCATGCGACATAATATTTTTTGAGATCAATTTTTAATAAACGAAGATATACCATCCTGGACACTCCATCTGCGTGGTCTGTATTTTAACGCATGCGACAGGGATAAATATAAATGACCGGTTAACAGACAGAAAGAAAATATAAAGCGGCATACAGTGTTGCCGGTTTTTTACGCGTGTAGAAAAAAATTAACTATTTTAAAAATTTTCATGTATACATACTACTAAAATTAAGATAATATATCTAAACTAAATATAATCTATTACAGCTGTATTGTGAAAAATAAAGTTCCACTTTTCGTACACGCCTACCTGTGCGTTTTGAAATTTTGATAGAAAATGCGGCAATACCGCATAGAAGAAACGTATCAACCCAACTCTTGTCTCTTTTTAATACGTTTGATTTTTCATTAAGCTGTCTACATCACTGTCTTACACGTTAAAATCCGGACTGCGCAGTTTTAATGACCAGATCGGTATATTAAAACTTACCGAATGTGTTGCCTGTAGAACAGACCTATTAAAAATACTACAGAAAGCAAGAGGCATTTTTTTCGTATAATATGATTGATCGCTCGTTTTTCTACTTGACAGTAGGACTTTTTCTAGTCTGCATCTTCTTTAATACTAAAGGATGACGCACACGAGAAATATCATACAAAACAACTTTCATTTTATTAAATCTCATTTTTTCAATGCAGTTGGTAATTGACTTACACTGATTGACTTCTGAATCCTCCATATCATGTATAGTTCATACCAATTAAACTTTTAGTCACGTGATTAAGCTTTACCGGCACGACGTTGCCGGTAAATTTAAATTGCACAATCAGCACGGCACCGAATGTATATACGGTTGGCAACAATGAATTTAAAAATCGATTACGTAACTAAAAGTTTAATTGGTATCGCTTATATATTATGCCTGAACAGTAGAAGTAGACTCTTGAGAGTCTACTCTTACCGTTCAAGACGACTTCTTAGACTACAGATTCAATCAAACTCACTTATTAGCATGCTGAGTATGCAACACCAGCGTACTGGCTCGCATATTGGAAGCTCCCGTAAAGAAATCGGGCCCTTCGGCTTTCCAATTAAACATGCTCTTTCTCGCGAGATTCGACTTGCTGGGCAAGGCAGGCAACCCTATCGAAGAGGTCCTGAAGATGGGCAAAGAACGCGCATCCAATTCCATGCTAGACATAACTCCTAGATCGAACACTGAAAAAAAATTATTAAATTAAAAAGAAACGTAGAGTCGGTTGAGCGATCATTCAACGTTACGTCATCATTATTTGTCAAATATACGTTTTAGGGTGTGTTATTAATTGTCTAGAATTTGATATCTATAGAAAAAATACCGCTACATGCGATATGTTGGACAAAACAGCTTAAAAATAACAGGTTTCTTTATTTTATTGCTAAATATTTGAAAAAGTGTGAGGCGGTCACCGCCCGGAGTATTAACGCAGTTGCAAGTTGCAACAATGACGTGCTCGGTGGTAGTATTTCCAGGGTGTCAAAACATTTCTCAATATCGATTGTTATCTAAAATGCCTCTCTAAAAACGGTGGTTGTTTACAAATAAGCGCTGTTTACAAATTGCGATATAAAAAAGCCAAAATGCCGCCACTCGTCTATACCTATACATTCCGATCTACCTACGCCCTGCCACTCGATCCGCGTAGATCCTGAATTACGTAGCAGTGTACAGGGTGCATCTCACTCGACGGACGAGAAGCTCTTAGTTATGATTTTACCATCTGCGGTTAAAAAAAGCAATATAAGAAAATATGCAGTATATTCTTCATAAGTAAATCAACTACACACTAGAGTTCGAATTAATTTTACACTTAAACTAGCGATTACCCGCGACCTCGTTCGCGTCGAATTAATAATTTGTAATGGTGATGATAAAGCGAAGCAAGAATTTCCATTTACAAACTGGATAAAATTTTCTCACATTTGCCAAAAATAAGCTTTAAACGTCGAGCAGTTTAAGCAGAATCGTGGTTAATGAATTACTCAGCTTTTTGGAACACCCTGTATGATTTTTTTGAAAAATTTCAAAATATGTAAAAAAAACAAAATAAATTATGCGTGTCCAAGCGTTGTCCCGAAAGACTAACCGTTTTTTAAATAACAAATATTGTAATATTTGAGGGGCATTTTCACCCTCTTGGAATTTGAGATTCGAGAAACCCCTCCTTATCGAACCTCTACACCCCACAGTCAATCCGTTTGCCAAAAATCAGGTTTAAATGTCAAGCAGTTTAAGCAGAATCGTGATTAATCAATGGTCATATTTTATGAAACACCCTGTATATATTTTTAAAAATCTTAAAATATGTAAAACAACAAAATAAAATATACGTGTTTAAGAGTTTTTCCGAAAAACTCACCGGATTTTAAATAAAAAATATTCTAATATTTGAGGGTGGTTTCACCCCCTTAGAATTCGAGGTTCGAAAAATCCCTCCTTATCGAACCTCTACACCCTAAAGTCAATCCGTTTTCCAAAAATCAGCGCCATAATATCTCGACCTCCGCCCGTTATGCTCGTAACAAGTTGAAAAACAATATATCTAAAACAACTGATGCGTTATTCTCCAACCTGTTTCGAAGCTCCATCAACAATCGAGCGATGCAGCAGCGTTACTTTCCCACTCCGATTATCTCGACCGCCGCTCTGTTATGCTCGTAACAGGTTGTTGCGAGCCTCTATCGACAATCGACCGATGTAGCAGCGTTCCTTTCCCACTCCTGTTATCTCGACCGCCAGGCGTTATGCTCGCAACTGTTTCAAAAAAGCTGCTGCTTTTATATCCCATTATTTTTAAGCTGTTGCAATCCCAACACGACCATCGACGGCATCGACCGATGCAGCTACGTTCGCCGCGCCGCGCTGTAGCGCATACCCCACTCCGTTTCCGTTGTATCTCGCCGCCTGTATCGATGGTTGTCGAAATAACATGTTTTCCATCTTCCATCCATACTCCATACTAGTTGTTTTTTGGAATTTCTTCGAGCAGCATCGAATTTGGTGGCGGTGCAGAGCGCCGACTTCGTTTCACGAACGGTCGATCTCTGCGTGTCGTTATTTTATATCTGTTATTTTTTAAAAGTAGTAACGGTTGCGTTATGTTATTTCTAAATAATTGTTATAAAATAACAGATAACTGAAAGAGAGAGACTGCACGACAACATATGACGTAACACTGAGCAATCGCCGAACAGAAAGTAGAATTTTTATGGGAAAACTAACGTTCATAGTCTCTGACTTCATCGTTTACGCTATCCACAAAACCTCGCACATCTCTTGGAGGATCCCATTCCGGATTCGTTGCGGTGAAATGCATCAAAGAGAGCTCGACTTTACCGTCTTCTGCTTGAGAATATTGATCGGTAGGCTCCTGCAATACAACATTTATAAAACATACATACATATTAGGGCGAGCCAAAAAAACTAACCTATGGAATTAATAGGTTAAAATGAACCTAATAACCGAGGAAAAAATAGGCTCGGAAGGCAGGATTTCTAGCTCACTTTTAAAAGGTGTCGGTGAACATTCAAAGTTTTCCGTTTAAATAACACGTAAAAAAATATTTTTCTATTAAAAGCGCCATAACTTTGAAAGGGTTTATGATAAAAAAATTTTCATCGCGGATTCTTGTAGAACATAAAATTTAATAAAAAATTTATCTGAGAGAAATTTTTTTCCACTCAATAATTCGTATATTTGAAAGCTTTGAAAAGTGAAAAGAATCAATTTTCAATCAAAATTCAATCAGTTTTAGTGTTTATTAATTAAAAATTTTCATATTTAGTAAAAAGAATCTATTACTCTCAGGTAGATTTTTTGGGAAATTTTATGCTCTAGAAGAATCCGCGATGTAAATTTTTTATCGTAAACCGTTTCAAAGTTATGATACTTTTAATGGAAAGATTTTTTTTACGTGTTATTTAAATGGAATATTTGAATGTTCACCGACACCTTTTAAAATTAAGCAAAAATCCTGCCTTCCGGGGATATTTTTTTCTCGGTTATTAGGTTCATTTTAACCCATAAATTCCATAGGTTAGTTTTTTTGGCTCACCCTAATACATATATCTTTATATAGGACAGTTAAAGCACGGCAAAAAATTTGGACGTATCGACGTCCAAATTTTTGGTCGACAAGGGGATGTAATAAGCAACTGCAATTAACATTTTACCAGCCCAATAAAGTTCTTTTTTTTATTAAATACTTTTTTTATTAAATAGTAATTTTGAAGTTACAAAAAATGTAACAGGTTAAAAAATAATCAAACCAATTTAAAAAAAGAACTAAATTTAGGTAAAAAAAACAAAGCTGTGAAAGTATCTTTTTGATAAAATAGTAGACTAGGCCCAAGGACTGTATATATTCTAAAGGACTGTTCGATCGCGTCAAATCGCCGCTGTCGTAGTCGCCGTGGAATGCTACGTCACGCGCTGACCAGCGCTCCACAGTGCGGCGGATGGTTATTCTAGCGGGACAAAATCTCAAGAGCAATGTTTGGGACTTAAAATTTAAGAACGTAGCAAATGGTCTAATATATAGCAACTATATGGTTAAATTATTTATTTATTAACAACTTAATTTATTAATAAATAAATACAAGATAATAAAACTATGATATTATTCGTACATGACACACAAAAACCGTATTGTAAACTATTGCCAAATACAAATAATTATGATATCAAAAAACTCTTTAGCAGTTTATTTTTTAATTTTTTAATTAATTTGTAATCTTGTGACACCCTCCATAATTTATTTTAAAAAAGATAGATATTTTAATTTTAATTTTAACACTCGGTAATTGTAAATTCATATATAGTAAGTATCTAAGACAATTTTTTAAGCTCAGTGCCTTTTGATGGAGTTGTTTTATTTTTATACTATCCGATTGAAATGAATCTTTTTGGGCATTCACCTGTTAAGTTTGAACTCCCTGTGACTGTGACTACCTGTGTTGGTAACTATTGGTAACTCAAAAGATCTACATCATTCAATATATCGATATTTGAAAAAAAAGTGAAAGTTTGATATCTGCAGAACAAAGGCACGAAGGATTTTAACAAATAATATACGTACAGTAGAAAAGTACATACCTTTGGCAATCTTCAACATAATTTGGCTTTCTAATAAAATGTATAAGCACTAGTAAATATTTTGCTTTCGTATGATCTCTGCCTTGCTGAGCAGAAAACGACCAAATTTGGTTGATAAAAATGTATCGAAATACAAAGAATATTCATGCATTTTTGTATCAATTGGAATGTCTTCTATTTATTCTTATCAGTACATATTTTTTGGCTTATTTCTAACCAAACGCTTTTGTCCCGCTAAATTTATCTTCCAACGCACTGTGCGCTCGTCCGTCAAATGCAAAAATAACTGTCACTGTCTAAAATCTTTAGCGCCAACTTCAACTCGGTCAGTAGATGACGTAAAAAACTGACAGTGCAGAAAGATAGGAATCAAACTATCCTTATCTCTATAGTATCCTTGGACTAGGCCAACAAAAATGTTTATTGAGTGCCTTACAACCACATAACTAGTGTTCACTTTTATAAACATTTTCACTAAAATGCCGAATACACGATTTTAATTTAGTTTTAATATTCTTCAATAGTTCTTAATTTTGTGTATTCAGCACACATATACAGGGTCGCTTTTATGTATGGAAACGATCGATTATTAGGTAAAATATAGGAGGTACCTTGTGTGTATTTCGATTTTTGCTTCGAATTGAAGGAAGAATTGAAATATTCAATAATATCTATTTAAAAAATAAACTTTCACGAGCCACGACTTTATGACCGACCCTGTATACATAAATTTATTACTCGCCTATAGACATTTAAAAACCCTATAATTTTTGTATTTAACTTTTTACGGTTCCTTGTATACTTTATCTAATAATCGACAGTTTCCATAGATAACACCGATCATGTATACATATTTACATTGTCCTTATGGGCACTTTCCAATCTAAACTTGTTTTATTTATCTATGAAGTTCAGTTCCTCTAGCCCTACATAGTTTACGTATACGTCTTTGACCGTGCTTTAACTGTCTATTTAGTGTTGTTGGTTAACTAACCATAGAAGCAGAAGTGTCTTCAGGTTGCCAATCGGGATTTCCGTGTCTACGGATGTCCATTTGCGCAAAACTGCATACATCACCGACGCCCACAACCGATACAGTGAAATTTCTGAAGAAATCCACTAGATCCAAAGATCGTGGATAAACGTATCTCAGTAAAAAATAAGGTGTTAGGAGAGGCGACAGAAATTCCTCCAACAAAGCTGCAAATCTAAAAATGGCAAATCATTCAATTTATGATAACGTTTCCTGTCAAATCGAATGTTGATGTCTCCATTACAAACACAGGGTATCCAAATATTCCGTGGACATAGAACTACTACGTATTTTTGAGATCAAAGTAAGTTCATTGGGCGCAATTTACCTCTATACAAAAGTGCTTCGTTTGTCCGTTAGAGGGCGTCAAACTTCAAAAAAATAAAGACTTTTTTTAAGATATTTTAAGAACCGTTATTCCGATTTGAATGAAATTTTGGGTGTCCATGTTGTGCACGTTTAACATTTGACTTTCACAAAAATCAAGAAAAAGTACGGGAATTGTGAAAACTGCCCCCACCCCTACATAAATTTTAGTAGAAACATTTTCCAACTCCGCCACCGACTGATTTGGTTTTCCTAACGTGGCCCATTTAGTATTTGCTACATTTTGTCGTAAAAAAATTAGCACTGTTAATAAAAAGTTGGTACTCAGTTCTTTTAGTTTCATAGTAAAGGAACTTTTTCAATTTTTTATCTCAAAAACTTTGACTGATTTTGATGTTATTACAAATTTTGTTGCAAATATTATTCTTAATCTTAAATTGAAAACCGCGTTTCGCTAACTACTGTAATTTTGGAGATACAATTTTTTAAAATTTTTAACCCCCTCCCATACCAACCCCCCACCCCCACCAAAAACTAATAGCCAGATTCTCGAGTGCCACAGTATTTTTGAGCCAAATTTGGTTAAAATCGGTATAGTGGTTTTTGAGTTATCGTGTTACAGACGGACAGACAGACAGACACCATGAAAATAATTTGTATTTAGGTCATTTATGACCCAAATAACTCATTTTGAGTGAAATTAAATCTTCGATCTTAATAGAAAAAAGTTTTTCAGAGGCTGTAGGCGCATAAAATTTAATATGCACTAATCTAGTTGGCGAAAATATGGAATGTTATGTTAGTATCACAATGTAACTCTAACGGACAAACGATTTTTTAAAATTTTTAACCCCCTCCCATACCAACCCCCCACCCCCACCAAAAACTAATAGCTAGATTCTCGGGTGCCACAGTATTTTTGAGCCAAATTTGGTTAAAATCGGTTTAGTGGTTTTTGAGTTATCGTGTTACAGACGGACAGACAGACAGACACCATGAAAATATTTTGTATTTAGGTCATTTGTGACCCAAATAACTCATTTTGGGTGAAATTAAATCTTCGATCTTAATAGAAAAAAGGTTTTCAGATGCTGTAGGCGCATAAAATTTAATATGCACTAATCTAGTTGGCGAAAATATGGAATTATGTTAGTATCACAAATGATATTTGAGAATAAGCTTCATAAATTTTAAATTAATTAAAGATGCCCTATAACGGACAAACGAAGCATTTTTTGTTTAGAGGTAAATTGTGGCCAAGTTTACCTTATTTTGGTTCAGAAAATACGCAGTTGTTCTATGTCCACGGAATATTGCAACTCCCTACAGTATATTTTGCTGGCATGTTTTGAAACAACAAATTCTCAAAATTAAAAAAAAAATATTCTTGTACCTGTACTGGAACAACTGCTGAAAGCGCGTTTTAACTGGTATAGTATGAGCAATTCCCTGCCAATCGCCTGTAAAATAGTGAGTATGCAGTACCACGGCTTGCAATAAGGACTCTGGACACAAAAATAGAGTGTCATCGGGCACAACAGAACGACAAACGGTAATAATCGCTGTCAAAATGGCCAATATCGTCAATACCTATAAACAAAAATTGTTTTTTTTCTTCTAATTATAACCCACAATTTTGTAAAGATTCCAGGAATATGGAAGTGTACTTCAGAGTTAAATAAAACAAAGAAAAAGTTTAACATCCATAGTCCACAAATATTTACAAAACTGTGGGTAAATATACGTTTGGCGCCCAACGTGGGGCGCGATAGAAAAAATAATTTCCGTCTCTCTCACACTATTTTTCAAAATAAACTACTTTGGAATTAAAATGACAGGCTATAATAAACCCCAAAATTAGCTTCAAAATTACCTGATCCCAATACAAAATCTCGTTATCCAAGAATCCCAAGGTCACTAATATTGCCAAGAGGGAACTGCATATAAACGCCATGTGTTGTGCTATAACAACCATCAAAGGACTGTTAAATGAATCTAAATATTTTGTTGCCGGCTTATATGCCCTTGTGAGCCTCGAATGCAGTTCGTGATCCAGCTCATTGAAATGTCTACAAAAATTTTAAAATTCAGTCAAAATAATAGTGTAGCTAAATAAGTAGCAATCAACAACGATTGAGGTAGTTGGTTTTGATTTTGTTCGTTTTGGTTGGCAATAGACTGTTCTGACTAGCTTCAAAACAAAAGTTTACTTACTAGTGAAAAGTTATTCCATTACTTCCCTCGATTTTTGACCGAGATCTACCGCACGCTACAAAATATAAAATTTTCTACCTACCCAACCCTGCTGATTGCCAACTATTTCAACCATCGTTGACCGCTCTGTATTATTAGTACCTTAAATAGAGCCTGCCAAACTGCGACCAATACCTAACCCCAAATTTACCAGGCTCTCGCCGAATTAAATCGAAATAACTGAAAAAGTAGAAGATTATTTGTCCGACGAAGATCAAAGGGGATGCCAGAACATTCACTAGAAACAACCACAGCACGTGATGGCCCAGCTTGGTTGCTAATTTTTCCCTCTGTCCCGCTCTCTTATATTCTTCTTTTAAGTGCCACGGATTTTCGAACAAGGACCAGGGAGACCAAAATAACAAAAACATTATATTTATTCTGAAAAAAGTTAAATAAATTATCATTACAGTTGAGGGTTGGAACCTTTGGTGTTCACAGCAAAATAAAAACACTAAATCACCACAATACACCAAAACACTTTTACTTTTACACTGGACGCGCGTTTCGCTAACCATGTTAGCATATGAAATTTCTTGTAAAGATTGTAATCAGAAATATGTTGGGCAAACTAGAAGATCAATATTAACTAGATTTAAAGAACATTTAGCTCAGATAAGATATGGTAGACCGGATAAATCTTGCGTTGCCGAACATATTGTTGATAAAGAACATTGTATAGATCTTAATAATTTAAAATTAATTAAACAAGTCTCAAATTACAGGCAATTAGATGCATATGAAAGCATCAGAATTAATAAATGTAAAGATAGTATGAACAGAGTCAACGGTCCAATTCCTTCAAGTTCTTTGTTCCTACTACTCTAGTGGCGGAAATCTAACTGTTACGCTCAGTTGGCTCTGACTCGGTTGGCTAGATTTTGCCACGCCCACTCGGTGCCCACTGAGCGAATATATAAACGCTCAACTTGTAGATTGTACTTTAGTTTATAATCATCTGCTGATGATGCTAACATGGTTAGAGAAACGCGCGTCCAGTGTAAAAGTAAAAGTGTTTTGATGTATTGTGGAAATTATCATTAATCCTGTGAATACAAATACACTCACCGGCACGAAAAACGGGCACCTTATAATATTGATGTATTTTAAAGTTTAATATATTTTGCTCTAGTGAGCCTATTTTGATGATCTTTTAAGCAATGTGTAGCTAAATTATTTAACTTTTTAGTGTCTCTTTCTAAATTAAAAACGAAAAACTATACGAAGGCAAACAAAATAAAAAGAACATACATAACAAATGTTGATATTGTTACGTTTTTCGTCGGTTCCGTTGGATAGAAAGTCTAATTTATTTAAACACAATTTATTTTAGACTAAGTAACAAAACAATAACGATAAAACTACTTAAAAAACTATTTACAACTTATTTACTATTTATCTAAAAGGAATTTATTTTGAATTTAGCGCGTTAACTGTACACGTCGACCGATTGTGTCTGTCCCTTCCTTTGCACAGGCCTCGGGTTATATACCCACTCTTCTAAACAGTTCTCGAATAGTCCATTAGATCACTAGGTGCATAGAGAAGGTTTAGAATGTTCTCGTATTGTCACCCTAGAATAAGATTGTTCTATAGACCATTTCGATGAAACTGAGAAAACAAGGTTTAAAGTTTAAACTGGATATCCGCGAACACTATATACCAAAATGGTTCTATTAAACATATAAATTAAAGATAATATAAAAACCTATCAAACATATGTATTTATTTTACTTTTAGAAGCTTTATTTAAAAGATATCAGTGATTTTAGATTTGGATGTAGAACAAATGTGTCTATTAGCTGTGCAATGAGCCGATTTTAGGGATATAGAACAAAATAAGGGGATATAGAATAATATAATACTCATTTTAAGCTGATTTACTTGTATTTCAAAATATTATTTCAACACAAAATATCTGAAGTGGAGACATTAAGACATTAACTAAAAACAACATAAAAAAATAATAACCTAAAATACAATAGTAGTAATTATTCTAATTTAAGCATTGTTTATTAAAAACCATCATTTTTCCGCCTATTTGTTTGGTATATAGTGATGATAGAATAAGTTATTCAGATTTTAAATCTGATTTTTAATTTTCATTGGATTATTTAAATGTTTTTTCAGCTATCTCTCGTATTGATAGTATTAGAGAACGATTGAGCAGTCAACTGAGTTGAAGCAGATGGTTTCACAAAATTCCAAAGTGTGAAACATTCGAATTTGCTAACAAATCAGGCAATCAGTGATTTTCAAACGAACGATTAATCAGTCAATTGCGTTGAAGCAGTTGGTTTCACGAAATTGCAAACTGTGAAACATTCGAATTTGATAACAAATCAGGCAATCAGTGCTTTTCAAACGAACCGATTTACCGCCTATTTGACAAACGAACGTTTAGTGGTGCAATTTCACCCGCTTAAAACAAAAACCTTAAATTTAAATAAAAACAGATACATCCATTGTATGTTAGCGAGAAAGAGATTGAGAATAAATGGATATAGAACAATCTAATTTTTATGCATAGTAACATATTTTTTGATCTGGTATTTTCGTTCCATACCCACTTCTTAGGATAAAGAAAACAATAATTCTATTTTTTTTTACTGTAGCCTTAAATAGTGATTTTTGGATGTAGGCCATTATATGGTTTCGCGACTTTCAAATTAATATGGATATAGTACAAAATATCAGATTTTTTTTCTTTATTTGTGAATTTGGCTATATTGTTATTGTGGAAATAGAACAAGCTAATTCTGCATTAAAAAATGGTGTATGTAACTCATTTTACCCCAAAAGCGGATATAGAACAACCTAATTCTAGGGTGACGGTATGTAAGCCTCCATTCCAGTGGAACTCGATTGTTCTCGAACGTTCGATGGATCATTACGGTGTCCCTTCTTTAATGCTAGGTCATATGGGGGCGGGACATATTAGTTAGGTTAGGCCGAATCCACACGGGTCCGCAAAAATATTTTCGTGAAAATTTGAAAGACCCTGTGGAATATGTTAACAAAGCAAGGAATTTAAAAATAATTTTATCGTTTAGGTACGTCTTTTTCCGATAGTTTGTTTTTTGATTCATCTCAATATCTTTATTTTTATTGAAGATATTCGCTCTTGAATAAGATCTCATTAACGATTAGCATTGATTTTGGGTCCCCGTCAACGTATCTGTCTTATAAAATAGTGTTTTTATTGTTTTTGTAATATCACTGTCATTGAAATGTCATATTATTATTGTTCATTGACGTTTACTCTAGTAGAGATGGTTTTAAGTTCTGAAGCGGGGTCTCCACATGCAAGGATTACTGGCGCCAGTTTTATTGTATGTGGAAACCTGTAAAATCGACTGGCGCAAGTTTAGCGGCGCCACTAATTCATGTGCCAGTAAAGTTAAACGCTCCTGTACTTTTTGGCGCCAGTTTTATGAGTAAACAGCTGTATAGTAACAATACAGCGAGCATCTTCAGTCGTAAAAATGTCGTTTGTTTTAAAAAAGTGGTCTACTGAATTAATAATAAAGTTCTTGGAAGCCTACGAACAACATCCTTGCTTATGGAACAATAAAATAAGTGATTATAAGGACCGAAATAAAAGGGAGGAAGCCTCAAGAAGAATTGTTGGTGTCATGTCTGATTCTCTCAGCAACGTTGATGTAAATTCCGCAAAGGCCAAAATTCAAAGTATTAGCAATGCTTACACCCTAGAGCATAACAAGGTGTTAAAATCTCACAAAACTGAATGTAATGACATGGCAGTTTTAAATTCATATAGACCTGTGGAAACGAGTAATGGCGCCATTTAATTGTGGCGCCAATAAACTGGCGAACACTGGCGCCAGTAATCCTTGCCTGTAGAAACCCCGCTTAAAGTATTGGCTATTGCTGCTTTAATTGATCATGGTAAAACCATATCTACTAGAGTAACTGCCCTACAGATAATAATAATATTATTTTTCAAAGACAATGACATTACATAAATCATAAACACTATTTTATAGGTCTCTTGACTAGAACCAAAACCAAAGGCATGCCTTTAATGTAAAAAATTCTTTAAAATGTTAGTGTCTTCTTCAAAAGCGAATATCTCCAAAAAAATAAAGCTATTCGGATGAATCAAAAAACAAACCATCGAAAAAAGATACACCTAGATGACAAAATTATTTTTAAATTCCTTGCTTTGTAACTTTCACCAAAATATCAACGTTTTGTTTTTCCTCGTATAATTGACAAATGACAACTTTCATTTTTAATTTAGAAAGAGATATTAAAAAGTCAAATAATTTAGCTACAAACTGCTTAAAAATTCATCAAAATCGGTCCACTCGAACACAATATATAAAACTTTAAAATACATGAAAATTTTAAGGTGGTCGTTTTAAACGGTGAGTGTATATTAAATTATTTGTCCTCGCAAAAATTATCAAATCGATTTTCATTTCCCAGCCTTCCTTGACGCTGTTTTTTTCGATCGTATGGTAGTTCTAAACATTAATAAACTACTTACCTGACACCCTTGGTCCAGTAAACAATTTCTCCTAAGAATGGAAAGTCTTCTCTGGGTGGCAACAATTTCTTATTAACTAACGCGACTAAATAGTTGGTCTGTCTGAGTATTCTATGGTATATATCTAATTCCGTTAGTTCCCTTTTGTGAATGCACATTTGCAATTCTAGTTGTGCCTGTATTGAGATTAATATAAAAATAACTTGTTTTATTTATCTAAAGACTGTTCAACCATCGTTCACCGTTACGTCATCATTATTTGTCAAATATGAGTTTTAGGGTGTGTCTGAGATCGGTTCATATTGTTTAGAAAATTTTAAGTACGTTCCTATATTAGTGATTGAGCTAGTTTCGTTTTTTTTTTCGGCATTTATTTATTTTTTCTTAAACTCTTCATCAGTTACGATCCCTTTAATTCCAATCCTTTGGACTGTTGAAATTCCTATTTCTAAAGCATCAACAACTCGCTATATTATTTAAAAACGCTATCGATTTGTATTTTACATAGGACTATTACAACTTTGCATTGTACTTACTTCATATAAGGCGTCCACGAGCAAGAGTGTTCTACAAGCGTCTCTTTATCGAGAAAAATAATTTATAAGCTTAGCAATGAGCTCTTGTTCATTTTGGTTAAATCTTTGAGGTATTTTTGCAAAAAAAAATCAATTTTGTTTTACATCAATAATCAAATTTTGACTTTGATAGATATCCGTCAATAAAATTATAACCCCAAATCAAATAACAATGACAATTACTAAAAAGAATATGTAGTAATTTACGAAATGCCGTAATGACGTCACCAATCTCTTTCATCTGGTTGTCAAGTGATTGAGAGAGTTCGACAATATACGACGTGACGACGTGGCGTGACGGTGATCAATAGCCGAACATTCTATATGTGTGAAGCTTACCTGCTTAAGTTTAGCTTGTACGTCGTGCCACGTCATATTATCCAGCTCGTCGTCGCTAATGTGTAAAGCTTGATTATAAAATTGTTTGATGTCCCAATACGTTATAATAGCGTATAATTTTCTAACACAACTCAAAAGAAATAGTAAACTTAAAAACAGGAGCAGCAGCCAACCAATTAGAGGCATATTTGTCATAACCTGAAAAATTTATCACTTTGTAGATGTTTTTTATGTTATGTTTAATAAATAGTATTACACAATAACACTTGCTACTGTTATGCTACATAATATGTTAAAAAATTCAGAATATATCGCAAGCTGAAGTCTATTGTAAAATCTATCAGAACATTTTAAATACTCAAAATTTATAAATTTATTTTTGAACACCCTATAGTATCTAACTTAATATCTTTACATAAATCTTTTTCTTCATCTCTATAACACTTCTCCTACCAAATTTCAATACTCTAACTTCAGAAGCAATAGAGCCACTGACAATCACAAACAGATTTCAGTCTAACATTTTTTTTAAATAAATGGAAATATTACAAAAACTACTAGTTTTAGGTATAACTTTATATAGAAAAAATTGGTCAATGCTCAAGAGTTAACTTCACGTTGGGCGCGAAACGTATAAATAAATAATAGCCTCACGTTGGGCGCCAAATGTGTAAAAAATGAACCCACGTTGGGCGCAAAATGTATAAAAAAATTGGTCAAGTGCGAGTCGGACTCGCGCACGAAGGGTTCCGTACCATTCATTATCTATACGACATTAGACCCTATATTATTATAAACTTTTTTTTCCGATTTAGCTGAAATTTTGAATGCGCGTATAAGTAATTTAAAAAAAATGAAAAAACACATTACTAAAAATTGTATTAATCAATAATAAATATGAAAAAAGTAAAAGTAAATATGTAAAAATATGTAAAAATTTAAAAAAAAAACGATTAAAAAAAAGTCACCTTGACTAGGATTCGAACCTGCCTTACTACGGCTCCAACGTCATAGCAGCGTAAAGTCCTAACGCTTGAAACCACGCGGCCGCCGAGGACTTGAAAGATTCAATGTAAAATTCTTACTTAAAAGATAATGTTTAGTGGAAGTACTTTTTTATTTATAAACATTTATTTAATTCTGTTTTTAGTGTTTGTTCTTATAGCGGCAACACAGATACATTATCTGTAAAAATTTCAACTGTCTAGCTATAACGGTTCATAAGATAGACCTTTGTGACAGACGGACGGATGGACAGCGAAGTCTTAGTAATAGGGTTCCCGTTTTTACCCTTTGGGTATGGAACCCTAAAAAAGATATAGAAATTTACACAAAATTAAAAAATAAAATAAAAACCAGGGTGTGCCATTTAAAAAATTTGAGATTATTTCATTTTAAAATACACATACATTTACACACACACATTTACTTATGAAGCAAATCAGACTCCATAGAGATTTCACTGTTTTGATAGCTGACTACCGAGTTGGATAGCTATAGTATTAAGTTTATATTGAATATTTTCTTATGGTACATTTAAAAAAAACTAGTTAATAGAACTCATTACCTCATGAAAAGGAAGAAGAACATCAAAAATCGTTTGATGCTTCTGTGATGGATTGGTGTTAAATAATTTCCCATAATCGACAGCGTATAATAAAGACAGAGTCAAACCACAAACGAAAACGAACTTGTGCAACTTTACTATTTCCTAAAAATCAAAATTCCAACATTTCTCTCCGTAGTTCTCCGTAGTTCCGATAAAAATTAACAGATATTTTTTGACTTACCGTAACGGTAAGACACCAAAATCCATGCTTTTGATGGTATTTGTAGACCCTGATAAAAAATGAATCCAGGTTATCAATATGATTCCAGCGAGATCTCGTAGGCTCAGAGACATGGTGATGAGGGATAGCTTGCTCTTCTGGGTCTGGATATTCGTGTAGTGATGCGTAATTGTGCATAGTAGATAATGTTAAGCTACAAGAATAGGTACTATATTCAATATTTACATAAAAATACAAACAATTTACTTAGATTATTGATAGAGAAATTCAATACTTTACATTTTTAAGCCTATCTATACAAAACAGTATGTTAAATAAAAATTTTAAATAATAACAATTATAATGTAACGGTACAGACAATGCTTATTAATTAAATGGTTATTAAACTAAACCATTTTGATAAAAATTATAATCAAAACAAAAACAGCTGATAAATGACAGGCATTAAATAAATGTTATGAAAACAAATACGTTTTTTACTCACCTCTAAGGGATGCATAAAACAGCATTATAAATAATATCTCCCAGTGAATTTGTAGCAAAATAGAGTAGGACAAAAATAGATCGAATATAATATGCGAAAAATTTTGGATAAAGATAACAAAGAAAATGTCACTAAAGGTTAAGTAAATTCCATTCCACTTCCCAACTTGATGATTTAGATCGTATTTCTTAAAAATTAAAAGTGCATTCTTGCTGAAATTGTTCTAATATATGAAATGCATCGTTGATTATTAATTTTATAAAAATGTAAAACGAAAAACGTAGATCGTAGTTTTGTAATGGTTAGATGACATTCAAATTTATTGACATTTGACATTTAAGAACTTCTTTAAATTCTTCATGGCTCATCATCACCAAACTCCTTAAGAAAATTTTAAACATATACACATTATATATGATCTTTGTTTATTAGCTCTACGCCTGACGCCTGACCGATTTTTAATGTCTGTGCCTGTCAAATAAAGTCAACAAAAACACGTCATAACATTTAAGTCAGATGTCAGAAAAGTGTTATTTTTGGTTAGAAAACGAATATAATACGAAATGCCACGTATTTTTTAAATAATATTTGTAAAAAATGGGAAATTCGGAAAGTGTAGAGATTCCCGGAGGAGGCTCAGACGGATTTCACGTCCTTCGAGTATGAAACAACTTAATAAATTGTACCAGTCATTTGTTAACTTTTATGTTTTAGGTTCAGGAAAACTCTCCGGGTGCTAAAGCAGGTTTAATACCTTTTTTTGATTTCATCATTTCAATAAACGGAGTTCGACTAAATAAAGATGATGGAACGCTGAAAAATATCTTAAAAAATGGTGTTGGTGAGTATTATTCCAAATTAACTTGCCGTAAAATATATTAAAACGATGTTTTAAGGAAAATCATTGCCTGTTACAATATATAGTTGTAAAACGCAGAACGTACGGAGCGTTACAGTGGAACCAAGTGACTCCTGGGGTGGTCAGGGACTTTTAGGGATCAGTATTCGATTTTGCTCATTTGAAATAGCTAAAGATAACGTTTGGCACATATTAGAAGTCCACCCAAATTCACCTGCTGATTTAGCAGGTTTGTATTTGAATTTTTATTGTGTACGGTATGTCTCATTGTCTTGTGTTTCTTGGGGTTTCTTGTTTATGAGTAGAGGTACAAAGATGCAGTTTTTACATTACTATGTTACTTTTTCCTGAAACTAAAGATGGTATACAGATAAACGAAACACCCTATAAAACTCAAGAATATAGGACCTGTACTTAAGTATGTATTGTTCATATTTTGTATTTTAGGATTAAAGGCTTTTTCGGATTATATAATCGGTTCTGAGTCTATACTACAACACAGTGATGACATATATAGCTTAATAGAAAGTCACAATGGGAGAAGCCTAAAATTGTTTGTTTATAATTATGACGATGATGCATGTAGGGAAGTAACAATTACACCCAATTCTAGATGGGGAGGGGAAGGCTTAGTAGGTTAGTACATATTACACATTATTTACATACAAAAACTAGCGAGAGAATACAAGGAATAACATCAGAAACCAAATTGTTACCTCATACGAATAAAATGCATTATTCATAAAGTACTCTTTGTATGTCCTTCTATTCTTTAGTCACTGTATATGTTACAGTAAAAGTTGGAAGTCAGTGATTGCTAACAATTACTAGTAAAAGCTCATATTCACTGATTTGCTAAGACTACACCAGTATAAGTTTAACAGCTATTTTTGAAACCAACTTTTACTAGTGAATGCTAGCATTCCCTGGACGATAGCAATGAGTTTGAAAGATTCAGTTAGCGCGGTTGGACATTTAAAATATAAGGATAAACAAGGATAAGTTGAATAATAGGCAATATAAAGATAACATTGAGATTGAAAGACATCTGGCCATCTGGCGTAAATTCACTTTGTTTTTTGTGGTTATGTATAATTGTTTTTTTATTGTTCTAAAAAGTGCTGTGTGGTATTTTCCCTATGAAAGAAATTTTCTGTGAAAAATTAAGGTAAACTAGGCACTCACAAGCATGTAATAGTGCTGGTTTTTCATGTTTGCAATATAATGAAGTCATAGCAAAAGCTAAGCATGCAAGAGAAAAAGAATCTAGTGACTATGAAGTTATTAAACGTTTTGGTATGCTTGAAGTAGCGGCTTTGAAAGAACTAATAAACTCCCGTTGAAGAAAATTCGGGCACACTTTATTTTGTCCATGATGGAGAACTTTATTAAAAAACCTTGTACCCATAAGTAATCTTAAGTTTAAGAATGTTTTTTTTAATCGTTTTGTACAGTTTAAAATGTTTACTTTGTTTTCTCTTTTAATATTTAGAACGTTGTGTCGTTATTTTCTATAGTTTTTTAATAAATATACTAAGAAAAGAAGTAAATTGTAGTTTTAAGATAATATGTGGATCAGCTTGAATATTGAAGTGATCCAATATTCTTAAAAGTTTTATTTGTTCTAACTTCCATCAACATTCTTCCTCACCACACTCGCCCTGTACAATAGAATAACTTTTACTGGCAACCTTTAGTAAATGTTACTTTCACTAGTGAATGTTTAATTACTAGGGAAACTGGGAAAGTTGACAAAACTCTTTAATGTTAATAATCACTGAATTTCGGACTTTCACTGTAACATATACATAGTTATAAATTAATAACAACTACTGTTTCTCTTTAGGTTGTGGAATAGGTTATGGTTATTTGCATAGAATACCTGTTCGTGCACATCCTGATCAAATTGCACCAACTTATGTGTCTCAACCAAACACTTCCGTTCCACTATTCAACAGTACATTGACAAACACTGGCACTAATACTGCAAGTTTTAATATAAGTCCAACAAAAGCAAGTGAATCCAGTAATGTAATATTATCATCAGAAAAACCAGGAAATTCTTTGACTGAAAGCAGTACAATGGACAAAAATATAGAGAATATCATACAGGATACACAGAAACTGAATATTATTCCTTCAACCGCTGGGCAATCACCAGTTTTAAGTTCTCAGAATATTAATTCGTTTTTACCTAACCTTCAACAACCTTCTGTAACTTCAAATATCCCTCCCCCAGTGAGTTTGCCAGAGTTTAATACAACCATTAGTAATTTTCAAACATCTTCTTTGCCTAATTCTAATTCGATACATATCCCACCACCTTCGAGCGTACCTCAAGTAGTACCGACACTTCCACAAGTCTCCATGTATAATCCTGCAAATTATCCAAAAATGCCGTCGAACCCTTCGAGTTTTAGTTATTCTGAAGCAACAGTACCACCACCTTTGACCGTACCTCAAGTACCGGCAACACCACAAGTACCGATGTATAATCCTTCAAATTACCCCAAACTGCCTTCAAATCCTTCGAGTTTTACTTATTCTGAGGCTGTAGTACCACAACCTGTTCTGAGTCATCAAGTTTCGTACCCGCAAGCTGGTTTAATTAATGTAAATTACCCGCAAGTCAGTGTGCCTGGTGTGACGACTCCGAATTTACAAACTCATACGTCTCAGCTGATTTATGATCCAACAATAGCTGCGAGATCGGCTCAGCAGTTACTGAATAGGAACGCGGACAGTTTTGGAAATGTGTCCCAGAATACTTAGTTTTAGTTGTTTTATTGTTTTTGTTTTATAGGTTTAATAAATTAAAATGTAATAAGATATAAAGAAAAATAAAGTTTTATGATTATCTAATCTATACTAATATATAAAATCCTTAAGTGACTGACTCACTGATTAATCACGATCCTGCTCAAACCACTCAACGTAAGAAGCTCAATTTTGGCATACAGGTTGATTCTAAGGTGTAGAGATCCGATAAGAAGGGATTTTTCGAAATTCCAGTTCCAAGGGGGTGAAACCACCCCTCAAATATTACAATATTTTTTATTTAAAAAACGGTCAAGTTTCCGAAAAAACGCTTAAACACGTGTATTTTATTTTGTTTTTTTACATATTTTAAGATTTTTTAAAAATGTATACAGGGTGTTTTGTACAAATCTGGTCATTGATTAATCACGATACTGCTTAAACCGCTTGACGTAAAAAGCTGATTTTTGGAAAACAGGTTGACTTTGGGGTGTAGAGGTTCGATAAGAAGGGATTTTTGGAAACTCGAATTCTAAGGGGGTGAAACCACCCCTCAAATATTAGAATATTTTTTATTTAAAAACCGGTGAGTTTTTCGGAAAAACTCTTAAACACGTATATTTTATTTTGTTGTTTTACATATTTTAAGATTTTTTAAAAATTTATACAGGGTGTTTCGTAAAATATGACCATTGAGTAATCACGATTCTGCTGAAACTGCTTGACGTTTAAAGCTGATTTTTGGCAAACGCATTGACTGTGGGGTGATAAGGAGGGGTTTCTCGAATCTCAAATTCCAAGAGGGTGAAAACGCCCCTCAAATATTACAATATTTGTTATTTAAAAAACGGTTAGTCTTTCGGGAAAACGCTTGGACACGCTTAATTGATTTTGTTTTTTTACATATTTTGAAATCTTTTAAAAAATAATACAGGGTGTTCCAAAAAGTTGGGTAACTGATTAACCACGATTCTGCTTAAACTGCTTGGCGTAAAAAGCTTATTTTTGGCAAACGGATTTTTCGAAAGTCAAATTCCAACGAGATGAAACTACCCCTCAAATATTACCAAGTTATATAGTAATATCGCCATATTGTTTTTTCTCATGCTAACATAAATTGGAGAAAATCCTATCCAGTTTGTATGTTAATGGAAATTCTTGCTTTGCTTTGTCATCACCATTACAAATGATTAATTCGACGCGAACGAAGAACGCGGGTATACGCTATAGCCTTTAATAAAATTTTAAAATGACACAGAGAGTTTATCTATATTCAAGTTAATTTATGTTAGAAATTATGAAAACTTATATAGGTTCTGAACGTATACCGGGTGCGTTTCAAAAGTGGCTCACTCCTATAACTTTTTTATTTTTTCAGTTAGTATATGACATAAATTAGGATTGATTGACGTATTAAATTGTTTTCGGTTACTTCTCCTGTTTCAACGGAAATGACTACAACTTGTGATTTTTAAACGGCATTCTTGGTGTTTTTTTACTTTGATAGAAAATGACATTCTGGATAGAATGACATATCGTATGTCAACTTTTGACATTCTTGCTTAAAAAAATTGTATTTTAAATTTCAGTCTAAAGTGGCTGTGTTAAAAACTCTAATTTTTAATGAAGGAGCTTTGGAAAAATAGATTTGATCGTCTAATGTTTTTAGTGTCTTGTCCTGGCCGGTTAGAAGATGCCCAAAACCTATTTTTGCATTGCATTTTTTTACGAATAATTTGATACCACACACTTGGTATTTCGAGTCAAATTGTCGTTATGAACTGCATGTTATATCAAATAAACCATATGCGAAAATGTTAAAAGTTGATACATGATATTTCATTATATTCAGAGTGTTATTTTCTATCGTATAAAGTAAAAAAATACCGATGTTGCCATTTAAAAATCAAAAGTTGTAGTCATTTCCGGTAAAACAGGAAGGGACCGAAAACAATTGAATACCAATCCTAATTTATATAATATACTAACATACGAAACCTCGTTTTTTTAACTGAAAAAATAAAAAAGTTATAGGGGTGAGTCACTTTCGAGACACACCCGGTATAATTTGTCCAACCATGGAGGATCTATAACAATGACAGTTGGTATCTGTCATTTTTTCGGTGTCATCTGTTGAAATCTTCCCTGACTCATTTGACAGACTTTACCAAAGAATATTGTACTGGTACTATAGTAGAATATTTCTTTTGGTATATCTGAAAATTATTATTATTTGTTTATTTGTATTATCTGGTGCACTTACTCAGAGGCGGCTCGTCAATAAAAACTATGGCGAAATAAACCATAAACAAATTATGTGATTTAAAAAATATATTATTTTTATAAAACAAAACTATATAAATTAGTAAAAGTCCAAAACTTTCGTGTCTTTAGGCAAAGAGAAAATGTATTTCTTTTATCGAGATCTACCAGCCCTGAAAATATTTGCACCTATTTAAGGATTACCCTGTATATGTATTTTATAAATAATTTCCCAATTTTTGGTAATATTAGGGCACCTATTCTTATACTTCACGAACCACCACTGACATCAACACTTCTATCCACAAATACGAATATTTAATTTTTAAAAAACAAAATATTTAATTTTAAATATATTGTTTTTTTCTATGGAACAAAATAAATACAGATATACAGGGTGTCAAAAAAATAGAACATCTTACTTTGGTTTTTCTTATTTACTAATAAATGTTTTTTTTATTTTCGTAAAATATACATACATATATCACTTAATATATAATTCTATGAGAAGAACCGTGTATGAAAGACCTTACCTACCGTCATGCATACTGGAAGTTTTACTGTAGTTTTTATAGTTTTTGAAGTTCTTAACTTAAAACTACAAAAACTGCAATTTAAATAAATATAAATAGTCTCTAAAATGATCTTTCAACGCTTACTGCGACGTTCGTAACCAAAAATTATGAAATTACAAAATTTACAAAAGTGTTTTAAAAATTTAAAAATCTACGTCCCATCCTGATGTTTCATCTGGAGGATAGTCCTTGTCCGGCTTGAATTCATCGAAGTTGGATGCATCCAGGGCACTTTTGATTTTTGGTTTAATAGGTGCAGGTATCTGGCGCTGGATAAACCTGTCCCAGTCGAAGTCTAAAAAATTTAAATTTAAAAGAAGAGAGTTTTTTTTTAAATTTCAATTCAATGCAATATGAAAAACAACCATTTTTTTTAATTTAAAATGTTAAATTTTTAACGGTTTCGCAGATATTCGCGGTATTATACAGCCAAAAGCTCATAAGATAGCTGTGATAAAAATTTACTGTTGAAAGAGCTAGTTATAAATAGTCAAAAAACGTAGTTATAAAAGTTATAAACCGTGCAACATTTATATAAAAAAATTTGTCAGATCTTTGTCAACAACGACGATATTGGACTTCCTCGCACTGAATGCCTCGTCATCCCGTATGAAGTTACCTTACCTTGGTACCATTTATGTGCTTTAATATCTCTGGGACCACCCCTCTGCATACCAAGTCTTTCAACAGGTGCCGGCCTACATAGTTTCTCTATCAAGTTTTTCGGTTTGGGGTTCACATAACTAGGAAAGTTAATGATTCCATTTAATATTTTGTTGTACGTTCTCATGTAGCTAGTGTCTCCAGTTTTGAAAGGTGTTCTTCCTAAAAAAAGGTTAAGCTACTATTTATAGTTATATAGGGTCGACAAAGTGTGGATTTAGGTGCTGATTTTAGTGTGTACGAAAAGCACAGTGAATAAGCTCAGTGCAGTAAGATGTACTGAACAAAGAAAGAAAGAACAAAGGAAGAATGATGATGACTTGACCACAAATGTACTATAGATATTCCTAATTAACGAAAAGAATGTTGTAACTAACCTAGAGAGACTCTCAATATAATAACACGTGAAACATCGAAATATAAACTCAAATATTGGTAGACTGGAAGACAGAGCAAAAATATTTAACTTAGAAATTAAGAAGAAAAAAATGCAAAAAGGAAGCTGTAAAATTTAAAACTATTTTTATTAATTTTACATATATTTAATATTTGACTAGAAATGAACCACAGAAATTCCTAATTAACAAAAAGAATGCTGTAACTAGCCTAAAGATTGTTTCCAAACCAAATGCGTATCCCTTCCCATTAAATTATGCTGAATTATGAAAATTTCTGAGACTCAAAAAAATACAAACATGTGAAACCTCGAAATATAAACTAAAATACTGGCAGACTAGAGAACAGAGCAAAAATAGTCTAATAAAAGTGCAAAAATACTTATGATAGAAATTAAGGAGAAAAAAAAATGCAAAAAAGAAGCTGTGAAATTTAAAAATATTTGTATTAATTTTATATATATTTAATATATGATCAGAAATGAACCACTAATTAACAAAAAGAATGCTGAAACTAGCCTAAAGATTTTATCCAAGCAAAATGCGTCCCATTAAATTATGCTGAATTATGAAAATTTCTGAGACTCAAAAAAAAATACAAACATGTGAAACGTCGAAATATAAACTAAAATACTGGCAGACTAGAGAACAAAGCAAAAATAGTCAAATAAAAGTGCAAAAATACTTATGATAGAAATTAAGAGGAAAAAAATGCAAAACGGAAATTTTAAAATTTAAAAATATTTGTATTAATTTTATATATATTCAATATTTGATCATAAATAAACCACAGATACTCCTGATTTACAAAATTAATGTTGTAAATTGCCCAAATAATTTTTCAAACAAAATGCGTCTCATATCCCATTTAATTATGCTTTGAAAATTTCAACGTTTACAAATTTACATAGACATACCTGTCAATAGTTCGTAGACTAATACTCCAAAAGCCCAATAGTCCACGCTTCTGTCATGACCTCTGTTCAAAACTATCTCAGGTGCAACATACTCTGGTGTGCCGGCAAAAGTGTAGGTTTTTCCCCTAGCTGGCATCAGTTTTGCGAATCCAAAATCAGTTAATTTTAAATATCCCAGATTATCTATAGTGAGATTTTCAGGTTTGAGGTCTCTGTATATGATTCCTTTACTGTAAGAAAATGAATAGTGTATATATCGTAGCTAGAGATTTCTTAATCTTAAGAACAAGTTTTATTTACCTATGTAGATACTCCAAGGCCTCTAGTACACATGCCGTGTAAAACTTGGCATCTTTTTCCTCAAATCGCTTGCCTTTTTGTTTATGAATGAGCGAAAATAAATCACCTCCAAGGCAAGCCTCCATCAAGAAGTAGACATATCTAAAATTCATATAAGAATATGTTTGTTTTATCATTTATAGTATATATACATAGTTTGTAGATGATAAGAGGAAACCGGGTGGAGAACTCAAAAGGTAAAAGGATATTTTCCACAAAAACTTAGAAGGGATAAGCATCAGTAGGAGGAAGTAGCACACAATAGAACGCAATGGAAAAGAATTGTAAACTCAGTTAACAGCGACAACCAAACAGTAAAGAGGCAACAAAGCAATGAGATTTTTGAATGTCCGGAGTGCGGTAGGCAGATAACATCACGTATCGGGCTTTTCAGTCACAGAAAAGTTCATGAAAGAAAACGCCTTGCGTGACCATCTTCTGATGCATGTCAAATACCCGTCAACGAGTAATGGCAGTAAATAAGTAAGTAAGGATAAAAGTTAAACATAGAAATAAGTGAACAAATATAACTAATCAAGCCATGAGTCTTTTAGGCTTTTAGAGCTATTTTTAAATATTTTGATATACTTACTTCGCATCCTTGAATGTTCTATACAGTCTGACAATAAATGGAGATTTACAATTCATCTGAATGATCTTTTCGTTCCTAACATGATCTACCTGTTGCAGCTTGACTATTTCGATTTTCTTCAGGTATTTCAGTGCAAACACCAAGTCCTTCTTTTTCTTGTGAGAAACCAACTCTACTCTGCCGAATCTAACAACAAAAAAAAAACAATTTTCAAGTCACTCAAGTCATAATTAATTGATTTTAATTATTTCCTCTAAAACAGTATTGAAATTTGGAAAAGTATAAACGGGAATAACCATTTAGAAGAAGCAAAACTTGTTATTAATAATTTTTATTGTTGTCGATCCAATAATATATAATGTGTTCTTTTTTTATAAATTGGATTAGGATCGAAAGAAATCAACAGAAGTCCTTTTTTTTTTTTTTTTTTTTTAATTTATCGACGTTTCATAAAATTTATTTGCATCTTCAGGACACTACAAAGTTAAGAGAGCAAAAATTACAATCAAATAAAAGTTTTTTTTTTTCAAAAAATTTAACAAACAACTTAAAATACATATCAGTGGAATTCCACACATATACAATTGGTAAAACTACCCTAATGTTAACAATTAAATAAAATATATGTATATGTTACTCACATTTAAATCTGGACTTTCTTAGTCATATCCATTAATACACGGATGGTATAGAAGGGAGTGGTATATATCCCTTTTTTTCCTTTTAAAACACATAACACACTTACATAAAAAAAAAACATATAACACAATTATGTATAGAGAAATATCACGAAAAACTTTTCCTTTCACAGACAAGCTGTTTCCTTTCACAGACAAATTTAAAAAAAAGGACTTCTGTTGATTTCTTTCGATCCTAATCCAATTTATAAAAAAAGAACACATTATACTTGTTATTAATAATGCATTTTTCTCAAAATGACAAATAATAAAGACATAGGTTCGTAGACATTCTGAAGTAATTACCCTCCTACTCCCAAAGTTTGTCTAAGTTTCAAGTCTGTCAGTACAATATCTTGATATTCAGCTTCAACCACAGCCTTAAAACTTGTTTTGCTGACTTCGATCTTCGGTATTTCTACGTCTCCGAAGTGGTTTATGAAGTCAGCTCTGGTCAAAGTGAGGCAATCTACTCCAGGAGCCTCTGCTGTTACTGTAGCTTGTCTAAAATATACAATAATAAGTGACAGCCATCTCTGACGCCGTTTTTTTCGATTATAATATGGTATTTTTATAACTCTGTAGAAAGGATATTGAACTTTTACATATTAGAATTGATTTAACGTTACCTCGTGTCCTCTTTTTGGAGTGCCATCTCTCCAAAACATTGTCCTTTTCCCAATTTGCCTAGAACACCTTCGCCAGTTTTTGATATAGTTACCGTACCTAAAAATCATTAAGTATTACATTAGTTCACTACAAAAATTAACCTTAAAAATGTTCAATTTTTAAGGTTTCACCTTAAAAATGTTTAATTTATTATTATTAAAACAATATGTATAATTATAGGCTTGGTGCATTTCAGTTGATTTTAAAAATTCCGACCGTAGCGCTCCATACGGCAGAAGTCAGAAGTTTTCGGCTCTGTATTTCACGCAGTTTCGATGTTGATCGCATTGAAATACAATTAAAATCGTGGCTTTGTCATAATATTTAAGTATTTTAATTTTTAGTAGTGCCAGTTATTGAAATTATCAAACCAGGTACGAGGTTTGTGTGATGTAATGCTGTTTCGGGTAGTAAAAAATAAGTAAAAAAACCGAAATATGCGTCGCTTTGTGTTGTATCAATTTCAAATGTAAAAAATTGTCGAAAAAATGGTAATACGTAAAGGAGGGCGTAATTACGTGGTTGTTGGGTACAATAATAACATTCAATAACTCAACTTTCCCAGATATTCAACTCTCCCGAAATAACATTTTATAGCTTCACAACTACTCACACCGATTTGATCAAAAATAAAAATGGATTCAAGCAGCTCGACAAAACAAGTGAGTAAACAAAGTGTTCGTTACATAATCAAAAAATTAAATAGACATCACAAATTATACAGATTATAATCTTTGTTTTTTCTTTTGTTATCGACGCCTATGATCCTTGCGAGGAGGCAGTCAACGTCACGCCGTCTCCGTGCCTGGCACCCCGTGCCGGCGAATGTTTGGGAGTAGCGGAGTAAAGAGTAGGCTGGGGAAAAAAGAATGGAATGTCGGAACTTGTTGGTTTTCGAGCGTCGGAATCGGTTGTTGTAAAAATCAGTTAGATTGGATTTAAAAATATAATAATTTCTGTTAAATACATTAAAATATCACAATTTCTATAAAATATATAATAATTTCGATTACTCAGAAGTGGCGATGAGTTTAATCCAGCGTTCTTAGGCCGTACAGGCGTATTTCTGACTTACTGACGACTATTGACTTGACTTTGACCTTTGACCATATCGTTTCGTAAATGCGTCGGTTTCAAGGATCTATTCGGTCGTCTCAGATACGGGTACCCGTTGCGTCGGATTTAGGATATCGTCTTCGGATCGGCGAAGCGCGAAAAGAAAACCGGAGGGATCATTCTGCTAGCTCTAGTGCTCGAAGGTAATAGCGAAAAAAATGCAGTGCTGGAAAGAATTAAGCGTCATATCACCCCTACAAGTTACAGACTCGGAAGATAACAGGAAAAGATAGTGAGCCAACACATTATCTGAACAAATCTCTTCTGAAAGGTATTTTAAAAATGGCTAGAAAAAAAAAATCGAGATAAATTCTAAGGTAATTACGAGATAAATTCTAAGATAGTATTTTTATACAGTAAAAATTGTTGTCATGGAGATAGATTTGAGTTTAAAGCTGGTTTAAAGTAATTTTTCGGATTTCGGTGATATGAATCGCCTCGTGGTTCAAGAGGTCTCGAAGAGAGGGCGCTACCGTAGTCGGTTGATAAGGGTCGATTTCGCTTGCGAAAGAAGATGGCTGCGAACCTCAGCATAAACAGACAGATTTTTAGGTAAAAAGTAAAATTTTATTGTTAAAATTAAAAGTTAAATAAATATCTATCTATGGTCCTCCTGAGGAATAAAATTTCTAGAGTTATGTGTTATTTAGTATATTAGTTATGTTGAATATGTGTTATTTTATTCTCATTAAACTTCTTGATCAAGCCGAAACGTGGAACAGTGGTTTTCAAACATTATTTTTATTTTTGTGCGTTGAAATATTTTGTTGAGCTTTTTAATTAAAAATATTAAACAAAAGTCGAACAGTAAATTAATAATTTTATTGTTTATTAGGTAAATAAAAAAATATATCAAGTATATACAGGTATATTCAAGACTTTATGTGGAAAGGTAAAAAAAAATCTTCAAAAGTTTTTCAGTTTTTCAGAAGTACTTACTATCGATTGTTTCATGAATGTATAATTTATATTTTTCATATATACATTTTTAATTATACCCCATTTTACTTATTACTTATTTTATTACTTTAAGTTTAGTTATAGATATTATTAATATTTTAGCTATAATTATAATTTTTCTTACATTTTACTGAAACTTTCAACTTTAGGTAGTCTAGTATTGCTATATCAGAAATATACTAGGTGTTACATGAATGTACTTGGTAATTATCTTTAGTGATTAGAAATACAAGAGAGAAATAGTAGATATGTAAAATTTAAAGTTGAACATTTATGAAATAAAACGTTTATTAAGGAATATTAATTTATTATAGACATCTCTTAATCTTTCTAGTATACACGCATTTTCGATCTAATATTTGAAAATTCATTTTAAGATGCTGTTTTTAACGTAGTCTTTAAGAAAGTTATTTTGTTCTGTACCTATTTAGGTATGTAGTTGAATAAATACATGGTTGTAGAAAAGTTAAATAGGTTCCGAACTTCACGCTTTGAAAATTCACTTGAGAATTATATCAAATTCACATAATTTATAAGTACCTATTACATTAGTTTTTCAATTATTATAATATAATTTTAACCACCTCATTATATTTCAGAGTTTTTCAGTTTAATTCAGGTATTTCACTAGTATTTCAAGAACTTTATTCTTCGTATACGCCATATTTAATAGCAAATAACCCTTCGAGTAGTGTTGTAATATATTGACACATTGTGAGTGTTAAAATAGTTGTGTAAAATTTTGTAGAAGATGAGAACGAAGCGTTTATTAAAGTACACAGGGCTACTTTTTAATAAAAGGGTAATTTCTTGTAATTAGAAATAAATGTAAATGTCCCGATGGGTAAAATTCTAGGCGCCAGAGTACTATTATATAGTAGATTTCACAACACGCTGTAGATATCTCGAAAACAAACTACTAAAGCACGACATAAAATAAATATTCTCGGAAATAACATATTGTTTCGGTAAAAACATGTTTAAATAGTTTTTAACAAAAATGTCTAATAGTTAATATACAACTAGCAAATCCGATTATCTTAATCTTATATAAAATACATAAACTAAGCTACCTTGGTATGTACTTAAATCTTTATGCGGCGTTAATATATGAGTTTTACAACCCCGAATAAAGTAATTATTTATGGATACCCTTTTACCTAAAAGAAAACGAATACTTTCAATATAAACTAGCCATATCTCACTACCTGAATACTGTTTGACATCCACGTGGAATGGGACAAGTAGAGAGGCATCATAATCTCTAGCATGTGTAACGACTTGCATGACGATATCTAGGTTGAAAATGTTTCAAACATTCAGTTTGGATTGTGTGGAATCTAAGCACTAGGAGCAAAATGAGCGTATCTGGACAAGTTGCGTTTATCCTTCCGGGCGTAAATGATAAAGTCGGCGTTAGCGAGTTTCAGCGTAAATGAGTAGCGAATTATGCGAAATATCAAGCGGAATAAAAGAAAAATTGGATGCGTAGCGAACTATAATGAGCGTTAGATCTACTAAGGATCTGCAAAGGATCACTTCGACACAGCTAATAAGATTCAATCAATCTCCAAGGTAGACAGGTTCATTTGAATTTCTAAGCAGCTGAGGATTGGTTGATATGAAGTTAGAAACATCCTAGAATGGCATGCAAGGTTACAGAACAAGTACTGTGGAATAGCTAGGTATGGCAAGCTATGGCTTTGGTTATGGTAGATTCAGACCTGTGTTGGGATAGGAAAAAGGAGTAGGGTTAGTTCTACCCGGTACTCTCTTTTTCAAGGTATACGTTAGTGTGATAGCTGGAAAAGGCGTGTGGTGGTTGCTAAGGTATGAGTTTACCACCTGGGCGCTTTGTGAGTAGGGCGGACAAGACTTGCGAATAGGGATGAGTCCCGGTATTCGGTCTGGTTAGTTCGACCCGGATTGCTCTCTTTTCCAGTGGCTGGAATAGGCGTGGGCCCATAGTTAGATTTAGATTTTAGACTTAGACTAGGATTTAAGATTTAACTTAAATTGTTGCACGCAAGCTGCAGATTGCGTGTAACACCAATATATAATAAGTAATTCGTTTATTTTACCTTTTGAAATTTTCTTTAGTCCCTGAATAATTTATTTGTCCATCATGAGTTTTTGAGTATTGTTTCTGAGTGAGTTACGATATTTTATTTTTATTCATTTAAGTAGCAAATAAGACGTACCTCCAGTATGAGCAGTGACCAATCTAACATATATTTTTTATTTCAGCATTTAAAAATGTCCTTTAAACGATTCTGATAATGTTTCTCCTTTTAGTGTGTTAAGATAATAGTAACAATTAGCTGATAAGGTTTAGTCAATTGGATTTGTATCAATTGTCTAGTATCAGCAGCAAACAATTAACATATATTTTATTTCAGCTTTTAAAAAAATGTCCTTTAAACGATTCTGATTGTTTCTCCTTTTAGTGTGTTGTAATAATGGTAACAATTAGCTGATAAGGTTTTGTCAATTGGTTTTGTATCAATTGTCTAGTATGAGCAGTAAACATTCTAACAAATATTTTTATTTCAGCATTTAAAAATGCCATTTAAAAGGTCCTGATTATTTTTGCTCTTTTAGATGTGATCCAGAGGAGTGAGGACCCTCTTAAGTCAGGAAGGGCCGAATGTTATCGACGCCTATGATCCTTGCGAGGAGGCAGTCAACGTCACGCCGTCTCCGTGCCTGGCACCCCGTGCCGGCGAATGTTTGGGAGTAGCGGAGTAAAGAGTAGGCTGGGGAAAAAAGAATGGAATGTCGGAACTTGTTGGTTTTCGAGCGTCGGAATCGGTTGTTGTAAAAATCAGTTAGATTGGATTTAAAAATATAATAATTTCTGTTAAATACATTAAAATATCACAATTTCTATAAAATATATAATAATTTCGATTACACTTTATTGTTTTTCGTGGTTCCAATTTTCGGAATCGGGCACTAGTTAGGTTACTAGTTTGCGCACATAGCACGCCCACTTATGGCCTCTAAAATTGTGCACAGCGCCTGACCGGCACAGTTATTAGAGAGATATCGGAAAACCGAATAGGGTCATCCAGTATTTACGCGTACCTTATCATGGTTACGATATGCGCGAGTCAATTTTACCGCCTGACGTAATTTGCGGATCAATTACACCAAGCGCTCTTTCTAAATAACCTCTGATAACGTTTAAAAATTGCTTAAATGGGCATGTGCGGGTATTTGACAAACGGAGCCGGCCGCGCCGGCGAGATCTTTTATTTTAGGTTATGTTTGAATTGTTTTGAATTATTGCTTTAGTTTTATTAGGTAATTTTGTATTTAAGTAGCTGGGATTAGTTTTAATTAAATAAATATGGCCCAAAATATGGATTCCACCTCTTCCAATACTGAAGAACCTATAAAGAGTCTTAGGTTTACAGCAGATTGAGACGACTTAGCCCTTCTAAGAGAATTTGTTGCTTGTTGCCCTAAACCCACTGGCAGACGTTGAACAATAAAGCACTGGAAATAAGCACTTTAGCCCTTTAGTTTTAAAATACCTAGTAAACAAAACAATTTCAAAGTTTTAAATTCAAAGTTAGGCTAAGTTTAAATAGCGGACGCGACGCGATCAGAATTCGTTCCGATCCGATAACTATAAATGAAGAGAGTTAATACCACCTCACGTAAAGGAAATAACACCTGGCCTTATTAACGTCCATACACGCTATTCGGTTTAGCGATATCTCTCTGTTACGCTGTTTATTGTTATTTCACGCGAGTTTATTTTTGCGCACAGGAAATTTGACTCGTTTGCACATCGTAATAAAAAACAATTTTCGTACCACGAATTAGGGACAATCTTTTATCTGTATACATATAGGATACCTAATCTGTGTAGACATATACAATAAGAGGACAAATTATAATTTGCAATGTTAATGGTATACTTGTTTTAATCAACTAGTGCTTAAATTTTTTATAACCACCTTCTAAAATTAGAATAATGTACCTTTAAAATGACAACAATTACTGACCTGCTCTTATGATGTAGAACTTGTCCCCTTTGTCGCCTTGTCGTATAATCACGCTAGATGACGGGAAAAATTCCGGTTTTAACAAGTTAGAAACCTGTCGAAGAATCCTCTCATCTACCGTGTTCAAATAAGCTACGTTTCTGAGGAAGTTGAGATTTTCGTCTTGTTCTTTTAGGTTGTGGCTAATAACTATTTGCTGGTATACTTCTCGGGTTAATACCCAAACCGTGGCATCGGTAACAGCTTGAACAGTAGCTAATCTAAAAACGTTTAAAATTAGTTTTACTCAGATGCAAAAAAATGCAACGGAAAATTTTTTTGGCTTCTTTTAAAATGTTATATTTTTTCTATTTTCCGCCCTATTTCATAGATGTTTTAGCAAACTGTATATAAATATATCAACTTTAATTCGTAAACTCAGTTCATTATAAAATTTAGTATTTAACTTATTATACAGGGATAATCGAAGATTTATTTTTTACTCTATCTTTAAAACACCCTGTGCATTAATTTCGTGAGCAAATTTTCCCAAAACATTATTTTTCGGTCAGAACCATGTCTCCTGAATATTTTGTTTTTTGACTCATGTCAACACATGCCTTTGTTAATTTTTAAGAGCAATATGAACTGGTTACAGCATAGACTTAAAATAAAATATAGACTACACTATTTACATCTCAACGCGGACAAACAACCTTTTTTGTACACATGTTTACTTCTGGGTACAGTCGACAGAGCCTTCCTCATCCAGCCTATGTTGTCACGTCTTTAATATTATAAATATTTTTTTTTCTTGTTATACACATATATTGAGATATTAATACTACAGTTTAATAAAGTAGGTTTTAATATTCCATAGATGTATTAAATAGTCCTTATACTACTAAATTATAAGTCGGATACTGTTTAATAAGGATAAGTTCTTTACAATATGACAACACCGATTAGAGGCGAGGGAGCCTATTCATTCATTTATTACCTTGTAGTACGTGTCGCACGTGTGCGGTAAAGCTTTGTTGCCGCTATCTCCCCGGCTGTAGCATTATAGTTGCCGCTATCTCCCCGGCTATTAGCTTAACGCATTTTCTTAGCTTGTAGTCCTTAAGTGTTTATTTCATTGACTTTTTTTGTTCAAAAACTATAAAATATGGTTCGCCAGTGCCAAATTTGCAAGAAATTTGACTTAAATAATCCATTTAAGTCTTGAAACGACTTTTGACCGGTAGGAAACTCTCAATTTACCCATTGGCAGTCAGTGGCGTTGTTGTAGAAAGGCGCTTATTTAGATAATATTTTAGTAAAATGTAAAATCTGAATTTTTTCTTTTACATTACATTATTTACTTACTTACATTGTAACAAAATCATAATTATAACCCTGTTAATAATTAATAATGTTTTTATTAAAAAGATATTCCGGTTTATTCTAAAATTATCTTCAGAATCTAAAATAACATACAGGAATTTTTAAATGATATTACATTATGAAACAATATTTTTTAATATACCGGGTCGTCTCAAAAGTGGCTCAACCCTATAACTTTTTTTATTTTTTTAGATAAAAAAACAGATTTGTATGTTAGTAGGCATATGACATAAATTAGTTAGTTTTTGGTCTCTTCCTGTTTCACCGAAATGATTACATCTTTTGATTTTTAAAGGCACCCTCGGTATATTGTTACTTTATTCGATAAAAAATGACACTCTGAATAGAATGACATATCATATGTCAACTTTTGACATTGTCGCTTAAAAACTTATCCTATTTTAAATTTCAATCCAGTTTTTTTCAATCCACTAAGTTTTAATCAAGGAGCCTTGGAAAAATAGTTTTGATCGTCTAATAGGTTTCGTGTCTTGTCTAGGCCGGTTAAAAGATGTACAAATCGTATTTTTTAATCATACATATGTCAATTTTTTCAAATGGAACAAGGGTGACTCATTAGCATATTTGGAAAAAGCATTTTTTTATGAATATATTGATACCACACACTTGGTATTTCGAGTCAAATTGTTGTTATGAACCGCGTGTTACAATTACAATTAAACCATATGCGAAAATGTCAAAAGTTGACATATGATATGTCATTCTATTCAGAGTGTCATTTTCTATCGAATAAAGTAGAAATATACCGAGGGTGCCGTTTAAAAATTAAAAGTTATAGTCATTTCCGGTGACACAGGAAGTGACCAAAAACAATTGAATGCGTCAATCAATCCTAATTTATTTCATATACTAACATACTAAATCTTGTTTTTTTATTTGAAAATATAAAAAAATTATGGGGATGAGCCACTTTTGAGCCGCACCCGGTATAATAAAGACAGTACCGAGTTAAATAAATGTAGTTTTTATTTTATCCACTTCCTATCACCTTCCTTGCTTTAATGGAACAGATTTATGTTTTCTCTAATTTACATAATAAGACATCACTTAACTAGAAAAAAAATTACAACAATCATTTTTTTTTCTCTCCCTGTCGCCGATTCTATTATATCTGTGGAATAGATCCGGTTTTGATTAATATTAGGGGTTGTAAATGTTTGACTAAAATTAATAATTTATTATTAATTTCAAAAATTACGTAATTTCGATTATAAAATTTCTTCTATAACGTGTATTTTATTATGTTTATCCTTTTCGGACTCTAAGACGTTTTTTCTAAACTTTTATGTAAAAAACCTGTCCTAAATCTTAATAAAATATAAAAACGTTTAAATACGATATATTTTTAATTTACTTATAGCTTCATTAAAATAAAAAAATTACCCGGCTATGATACGGAGAGTTCAGGTGTACTTGAGAAACGAAAGACAGTGTTGTGTTTCTCGGCAGAGTCGTCAGGGAACGACCGTTACGACAGAGACAACCTATCTATCGCTCGTGTCGCACTCGTTATAACCTAAAACAATAACACAACAATAACAAGACAGTGTCTGACCGCATGTTCCAGCTATTTATGAATGAGATGCTCAGTCTATATTTTATTTTAAGTCTATGGGTTACAGACATTTTTTCAAATAACCTTACTTTTTTATATTATTCTTCATAATGACGAGGTGGCTTTGGCGATTATTGTTGTGTACGATTGAATATGGTTCTGAGTGTCGAAGATTAGAAGAAATTATGAATATACCTACCTCTTTGGGTTGTATAAGATAGCCAATTCACCAAATACCCTGATGTCATCGAATTCTCCTATCAATTTTCCTTTAACTTTGATTCTAAACTTGCCTTCTTTCGAAACGTACATTTCAGAACCTTTGTCTCCTAAAAATAAATAAGTAGTCAAAGATACAAAAGATTCTTTAAATTATGTTTTTCGAATAAGCCCTAGATGTCCCAAAGGGTATTTCAAAGGGTTAACCATCGCGTGGTGAATTTTTGTAACGCTTACGGCGCACGGTGGGGTATTAGCATGAAAAAGGTGATCGAAATGCGAAAAAGCAAATGTGTTTAAGATTTCCCAAAAAAAGATAAATGATAAGTTAAATCATCTCTGCCATGAATGGCGTTGCTATGGGTGTGTTTAGTTGCATTCATTTGTTTCAACGAAACGTCAAAGTTGTTACTTCTCACAGATAAGAGGTAAATGGCTAAATTTTATGTTTAAAATTATAAATTGTTGTTGTTCTTGTGCTCTTTTTACGTTTATGTTATAGTTTTGATTGAAAATGGCTCAGCAAGCTGCAGGTATGTATTCTACAAAAACGTATTATTTATTTTGATATTCTCTATACCAACGATTTTTTTTGCAACTAAAAGTTAGGCGTTCAGAAAATTTGATTAAATTTGTGACATTTTTATTATACTTAGAGATTTAGTTGCGCATTTCGAAGAATTCAGCATATTGTCTATATACGTTTTACTTAGTAAACATTGGGCTTTCATACAGTAAAATAAAATACTGCGAATTTTTGCGACTTTGCTGATAAAATGAGAAAAACATTCTTGGTTTTCTCTAATTTGTCAATCAGTGATATACTAATGCGAGGTGTAAACCGCGATGCATTATTGTGTACAAAGCGATCGCATTAGTGCCATTAGCAGTATAGCACAATTTGGCATTAGTAGCGACTTTAGTGGTATGGGCATTGCTCGCGGATCAGTCGTAGCATTAGTAGTAGTAGTTGCGATATTACTACTGGCACTGACCGTGGAAACACTGGAACAGTGATTTTTCTTTCTTTTTTTAGAATCGACGAATTATCCTTTATTTTGTTCATATTATTTCCTCTTTAATTGAAACTAGCAATAATTTATATAAGGTCTACATAAAAAAATTTCGATCAACTATCAGTGTCAAATACCCCACTGTGCGGCGTGCTGGGGTCCGACGGACCCCAATTTTTTTTCAGCTAAAAATACATGATGAAGAGATTTTATAAAAAGCTTGTTATTTTAACACTGTTTACAATATATTCAAACTTGTGAACTAACAATTTCAACAAATTAATAAGAACGGACACAAAAATAAAGTAAAACGCATTTTTTAGGAATTGTAACTTGGCTAAAAAACCCATAGAAATTAAAAACATATATATTTTATGATTTTACCGTATTATTAAAAGTACAAACAACTGAAATGTGAAGCTAAACTAATAAACATAAATCATTTTCAACAAAACTGCAAACCTTGAATGTACATAACTTTTTCAAATACAGTTCATGCTAATATATGATTTGTATTTGCCGCACATGGATCGTACACATTTGATTCATGAGATTTTTGTTTTTTGTCATTTCTTCATTGACAATGACCTTTCAGCAACATGCAAAAATGCCTTCGCGAAAGAACTCAAGAGAATTTAGTGCTATTAGTACTAGAACTAAGAGAAGACGTACACAAGAATTGGTTTCTCAGTAAGTCCTGCTGAACTTGCGTTTGCTACTCAGACTGGACATACAAAAAAAAAGGAAAGAGAAATGTTGCTTTTGCCATCAAAAAAGCTACGATTTCTAGTCCAGAAGAGTTGGCAAAAATAAAAAATTTGAAAAGGTTAGACAACGAGATGCGACCATTTTCTCCAGAGGAAGCCTTGATAAAGATAACATTTTGTAGAGACCAGTAAATACATTCTGTTAAAATAGCCAAGTAACACAATATCATTGTCAACTGACGCAATAAAACAGAATAATATTAGGTACTGTAAATGGTATAGAGCGTCAAAAATAAAAAAGGCTGTAGCTTTTGAGACACTTGGTATAAACCATTCCCCCTATATCAAAATGCTGGAAAAAGTACCAGGAATTGAAATCTTAAAAAATATATAGGATGTTTAAAAAAACTGAAGTTTGGTCTGTAGCACTTTTCTGACACACCCCGTATAATTAAAAATATTTTAACAAGAAGCAATTCATTATTACTTATAACTTTTGTATTAGCATTATTTTAAAATTCTTAATAGCAAACGAGATACTGGACTTTATCGCACTAATTGAACACCCTGTATATAAAATAGGAAGGTAAAAATGTAAAAAAAAATTTGAGAAGTGTAATTTTACATAAAAACATTATAAATAACAATTATTTCCTTTATTTCAGAAACAACTTTTGAGTGTCCCCGTAATTTTTCCATTTAGACCACTGTGCGCTGGACTTCACCACGCAAGTTGAAGATTAATTAAAAAAGCAACAAAGATACATTGAAATTATCATCTGAACAACCGTTTTAAAAAAATAATCTCTTTCGATTTGAACTATAGACCGGTAAAAAAAATATATGTATCATTCTGATTTTGTTCTTAATAAAAACAATACAGTTATCTACAAATATTGCATCGTCACAAAAACATGTTTTTTTAAGTATGAGTCGTATATTTTGTACTTAAAAGAAATTAAAAAAAATGTTTTAATATAGTTACCTTGTTTGATTATTTTCTGTTTCGCTGATACGCGCTTCACTTGCATAGCATTGATGATGTCAGTCAGGGGTTTCCCAGAGATTACTTTACTGACAAAGTCATTTTTTTCTATGGCTTGTCTAATCTTGTCTTGATCTCTGAAATAAAATTAACGTTATTTTTTCATATAATCAAAATTATTTTTTGTTATAATCATAGAGAATGATAGGAAATGTTTTATAAAATATGTAGGAGTTCTTGGGAGATGGACTGCCAAGTGTCTTTCAGGGGGGATGGGCCATATGGGAAAACGAGAAAATTCCCGGTGGGCCGGTGGGAAGATGGGCCGGTGGGCTGGTCCCGATCAGAGCTCAAAAAAAAATGGATTAGTAAAAGTTAAATGGTTAATCTTCTAACTAAAGATGTAAGATTCTTAGTGAATCCATAACTAATTAATCAATTTGCATCAGTATAATTGTCAGTTGATTGCACTGCAACATAAACACCAATTTGTAAAATAACTATTGTAAGATGTCTTTCTCTGAGACAGTTATAAATTTAATAAACATCTAATCTGTTGTTTGTTCGATTTTTATTATACAAGGTTAGTCTATAAATGCAAATACGTTCAGGGCTGGTAGATCTCAATAAAATAAATATAATCTATTCTCTTTTCCGTGTTTCAAATAAGTCCAACCGAGTTATTAAAGTTTGAAAATTAAAAAAAAAAGATTTAGGTATTTAAAAAAAAATTGAGGCACCTAATTTTCTCTGTTTTTGCATCTCTTTTAGTGCCGTAATATCAGAGATTAAGAAACTATACAGTGAGAAAATTTGCAGTGAACAGGAAGTTCTAAAAAGCTTTTTAAAATATACAGGAAAATTTTAAAAGAAAATGCACGATTTTTAACATCGTTTATCGCAAAAAAAACCTCATAGACGTGTTTTTGGGGTCGAAATATACCACCCCTGAAAATATTTACACTTATTTAAGACTCACCCTTTATAGTTTTACCAGTAAGTATTATTTTTATTAATAACTAATAAATTTGACTGACTGGCAGCAGAAAAAAGAATGAATAGCATTACGTAAATTTATATAGTCTCGATCTAAGTGTATACTAAGAAGACGTTAGCGTAGATTGACAAATGGGGGCCTCGATGTAATATTTTTTGAGCTCCCCTTTGGTAAAAAGGTAGACGAATTTGACGCAAACTCTGCGGTTGACGGAGAAAACATGAAGATGGCTATCTCTATCTCTATGCTTGGTTTGAATTGGGAAGGACTAGGCATGTCTGAGAACAAAAAGCCAAGTCTAAATTGTTGTTTAAAATGTTGCTAAAATTAATTTACTAAAAATTACTGAGACAGCAAAGAAGAATTTAAACTAGATTAGATAATAAAAGATGTCTCGAAAATCAAAATATTCTTATTATGGACTGTAACATAGCATTACCTCAGAACACATTAATATCCACTGCTACCTAGGCAGTGGATAAAAATGTACCTATACCCAAAAAAACTAGGCTATACCTAACTGCCTAGATATTGCTTAGGTTTTTTTTTCGTTTGAGACATGGCATTATCATACAAGATGCCAAATGTAGAAAAGTATAGAGGAAAAGTGATAAGAACTATACCTATAATAACCTAAAAATGCAGCAGTTTTAATGGCGACCGCGGTTCATTCGGTTAAAAACACGTATACACGCCGAGGCTGCTGCTGTACCAGAAAAGAGAGAATTTCTTTCTACAATGTGTAAGAAATAAGAAAGCATATACCTGAAAAGCTAAAAATAATGTATTTCACAGAGGATTGGGCCAACTGAACTGAATGAATCAGGAAGCCTTAAAGTTTCTCAAAATCTTGACTCAAAATCGTAACCTATTCAAGATTAAATTACTATTATCGATAATGGGAATAAAGCAGTAGAACCCTGTAAAACTGAGCCATTTTGTAGTAAAAATTCAGATGTCCGACCCGATATTGATTTTTATGAAAACTTTGATCAAGCCAATTTAATTTTTTTTAAACCAGAGGCAAAAGAGCTTTTTTCGCACAAGCTTATTATTAATAAATAAAATATGTTTCTTCGTTATAGTCATTTTGTTTTCGTGGATTTGGGCCGGTGGCCTGTTATTCCCGGACCGGTTTCCACTTCCCCATCCACCCCTTGTGTCTTTCCAACTTTTTGGAGGTCTCCCCGTTTGTCTCTTATCCATGGGTCTCCCTTCAAGGGCTATGCGTGGTAGCATGTTTTCTTCCATGCGTTTTACGTGTGCGCACCATTGTCTTTTTCTTTGCCTACCCCATCGCACTACGTCCTGTATTCACCATTGTTGTCTGAAATTTGTGTTTCTAATTCTATCTCTTCTAGTCTTCCCCATTATGGTTCTTAGGTTCCTCATTTCAGCAACTCTTAACATGCATTTAGTCTTGTTTGTTTTCTCTCGGATTTCTATGCCATATGTCATTATTGGTCTGATGCAGGTCTTATAAATTTTAATTTTGCTGTCTGTTCGCATGAAGGAGTTTGTCTACACTATTTGTCCACACATCCTGACATGACCGTTGCTCTGTTTATCTGGCTTCTGTTTATCTTGCGACATATCTATTCCTAGGTATCTGAACTGTGATACCTGCTCAATAATTTTGTTTTCTACTACCAGTTTGCATCTTACCGGCTCTTTAGAGAAAGTTAAGCATTTAGTTTTTTTTTCTGTGGAGATAATCATATTTGATTCTCGGCTTATTTCTTATTTCTCGGATCTTCCTCTGTCTCCGCGATAATGGCTGCATCATCAGCGTAACACACACCATGCTAACTGTATTGTGTCCCATTCGATAACCGATATTCATCGATAAAACAAAATAATGTATGTAACTCAATATAAGTTCCTCTACGAGATGTGAGACCTTGTCGCTGGTGGGGAAACACCTAGTCAGGTACTAGGGGGAATCCCCCTGGCACTTTAGGTTGGTCCAAGGAGCATCTCATTGTTTTGTCCCTGGCTGTAGTGTCGTGGCCAGGGAATTGCACCAAGACGTATAACGATGCCGAATGGGACTACCGAAGACAAACTTCTCGACTGTGAAAGGCACGGAGGGCTAAACCCCAACCGTAGAAGTGTATATACCCTCGTAGGATGTAGATGTCCACTCCTCGGAAGATGAACAGTTTTTGTCAGAGGAGGGTAGGAAATACCCTGTCCTTCCTACAACAGGAAGATTCCCATGCATGCTGAGTTATAGACTTTATAATGAGTTATAACTCAAGAAAGGAAGACACAATAGATCTTTAAGGTCTCGGTAATTAACTTCCTTTCCACTTATTTTACATTCTACAACTCAATGCAAGAAAAATCGAATTTATCTGTAGATGTAATAGGATTTTATTTCAAAATTTTTAAGGAATTAAGAATAATAAGCTAATAAGCAAACAGTTTGCGTAAATACTTATGTGATTGATGCTTTTATCATTTTTTTTTATATTGACAAGAATATTTTAAATATGTTTAGGGATTAACTGATTTTATTTGGTAGTAGTATTATGCCTACTTTAAGTGTCTTTATCACTTAATCATATCAAAAAATGACAATTCGGCTATTGTTATTTGATTTATCATTTTTTCTATATTTATTAAAGTAAGTAGATATGTTTATTGTTTAAAGTTTTTAGCATCTTATTGATTTTTGTACTATACTTGAGGATTTGAAAAAAATATCATATTTTCTTAGTATATTAAAAAAATAAATTTATAATAGTGACATGAAGTGAATTGAGAGATTTTTTGTTCCATTTCAAGCAGTTCTACGAGTTTTTACCATTTAAATGTATGGATCGACCCCTAAAACAAATATAACAAACCCGTTACAAATTTGGCGCCCAACGTGGGGCCACTAAAAGTGTAAAAATCGCATAACTCTTCCACAAACCCGTTATATTATCTTTCTTAGTGTAAAAATAATAAGAAATAAGGTACTTACTCAGTCGATTTTGCATATACAGGTAACGCTCCTTCCAGTACCACCTCCGGCATACTAATTTGGACTCCAGATCTTCTCCTAGTACTTTTATCGTTCGAAGATGACTGTCCTTCGGCCGATAGATCCATACTATCCTTTCTATCATCCTGGCTACTACCATTTGACTCCAAAGAATTTCTACTTGACGTTTGAGGTACTGTAAGGTTACCGGCAGCAGTTTCATCTACACTAGGTTGAGTCTCTTCCTCTAAGTGATCTTCTGATGCTGTTATACTGATGGCTATGGATGCTTGAGATGTTTTTGGGTTTGGTGATGACGCGTGATCCAATTTAACGCTTTTGGATTCTGTTACAACTGTTAAACTTGTGGTGGATGAATCTGTTGAATCTGCTCTATCTGTAGCAGCTACATTTGTTTGCAAGGATTCACTTTTTACGACTGTTTCGTGTGTATGTTCATTTTGCACTGTCAACGAACTACTTGTATGTAATACATCATTTTTAATTACTTGTTCAGATGAAGAACCGTTGCTAACACTGTAGTCGTTATTTTTTATATACGTAGTGCTTATATTGTGAGTATCAAAGTTTTCTGTTTTTTGTCTTGTTGATTTGTTTTTTAAAATTCCACTTTGAGATAAAGTATCCTTTTCTTCTTGTACTTTTGTCGTTGTTTGTAATGATGTCGATATATTTTGAGGCTTGATAACAGACTTCTCATTGCTTTTTATATTTGTAGTTTTAATATTTTCAGTTTCATAATTTTCGGTTTTATGTACTGTTATATTTTCTTTTAAAATTCCACTATGAGAAGAACTCTGTTTTTCCTGTACTTTTGTCTCTGTTTTTGATGATGTCGTGGTGTCATTTTGAGGCTTGGTGTTTGAAACAAGTTTTTCCGGTGATTTTCCTTGTCCTGTTGTTTCATTTCCGTTTTTTCCGCCCTGTTTTTCCTGTACTTTTGTCTGTGTTTTTGATGATGTCGTGATGTCATATTGAGGCTTGATAACAGAGTTGTCATTACTTTTTATATTTGTAGTTTTAATATTTTCAGTTTCATCATTTTCGGTTTTATGTATTGTATTTTCTTTTAAAATTCCACTATGAGAAGAACCCTGTTCTTCCTGTACTTTTGTCTGTGTTTTTGATGATGTCGTGATGTCATTTTGAGGCTTGGTGTTTGAAACAAGTTTTTCCGGTGATTTTCCTTGTCCTGTTGTTTCATTTCCGTTGGTCTTATTGTGTTTTTGAGGCTTTGTTTGCTTTGACCCGCCGGCACCATTTTGAGTCAATTCGTCATTTAAAACTTTTGCCGAATCACTATATCTTGAAGTTTTTTGATCTGAAATTTAATTAAAAAAAATATTATTGCGTGTAAATTGACAATTACTAATATAATCGGTGACGCGCAGTGCTAATCAAAACAGGGAGTCAAAATATCGCAAAATAATAAAATAAAATGGCATAAGAAAAAATTAATTCATTGTTGCCAACCATGGGGACATATTCGGCGCCGGGCTGACTAACTGGAAATTAAATTTCCCGTTGGGGATTCAGGTGGTAGCCCTGATGTAAAAAGTGTTAAGTTGCCACATTTATTTATTTATTTCTTCACATTTTGATTCGTTTTAACACTTGTTTAAATGAATTGTTTTCGAACATTGTTCTTTTTAGAACCTCTTTTAGTGCGAAGTGTACAAGATAGCTTAATAGCCTTAAAAAAATCATCGCAACTTTATTAGAATATTTTGAACAGGAAAACGATAGTAATGGCCCTTTATGTCTCTTAAGTGCTGTTAAGGAAATGAGTGTTGTTGACGTAAATAATAACTGTGTATATATTTATTATTAATTTATTTTTGTTTCTTAAAATATTTTGGTTGAAAGAAAATATGTAAAAATGGGCAATGATGTGCCGGCCAAGCTAAATTACGTAACTAAAAGTTTATTTTGACATGAACTATACATATATAATTATTTCTTACTCTAAATTTGAAGAAAATTTTAAAAAACTATTTTTTTTAAATTGAAAATGTGAGAAGTTTACATATGATATGTAATTCTATTCAGAATGCCATTTTCCATCAAATAAAGTAAAAAAATACCGTGGGTGTCATTTAATAAGCAAAAGTTTTAGTCATTTCCGGTGAAACAGGAAGTATCCGAAAACAATTGAATACGACAATGAATCCCGGTTTATGTCGTATACTAATAAACGAAATCTCGTTTTTTTATCTGGAAAAATAAAAAAGTTATAGAGGCGAGTCACTATTCAAAACACACGGTATGATAATCTATCATTAATTAGGAAAATAAATTTAAATACTATTTATACAAAATTTTAAATATGTTAAATAAATACTTACTTGATACAACATAAGTTTGCCTACTGCCCCACAAACAAGGCATCTTGTTTTCACAACAACACACTAGGTTTTTTTTATCACGATATGATTTTTAACTACGGATATAATTAGCGAAAACCATATTAACACCTATTGAAAATAAAGGATAAAATAAACTGTGTCACTGAGAATATCTGACACTATCTTAATAATATTTCATTTAAAATAATGAATACTTCTTAACTCAACTGTAGATAAGATTAAGATTATATTCTTGATATTTGTTTTGTACTAATATATACATATCTACATACCTGGGTAATTGTAAAAATAAATTCGTAGTAAATTATTTATTGTACTCTCTTCGTTCCAGGCACTTGGCAGCTCTATACAGATTGTAGAGTGGGTATGGTATTTCCTCACAGAATCTACATTCCCCGTTGTTTCTTAGATTCAATCTACTGAAGTATTCATTGAGGAGGCAGTACCCTGTTGAAAACCTCGTCACAATCAGAATATTGTTCTTCCTTAAATCAATGAAAATCTTTGTTTTTTTTTTCGGTCGATGGGTTCTGAGAAATTTCTTCTTCGAGTGTCTTAGACCTTTGGAGGATTCCCATTTCCAACTTTCTTTCTTTCCAACAAATGAATTGATTATTGATAAGGTCACAAAAAAATAAATTTCTAAAATGTTTATCGTAATTCAGAATTTAATATATCGAAAACATCCCAACGAATAATCGATTCATTCTTGTTTTGTTTGTATTCTTTCATGTTTCTCTGTTTTATTTTTAAAATTTAATACGAATTTGATTGCTTCGAATGTCTTGAATTTGAAATTGTTGTAACTACGGCAACGTTGCTTAACATCGTCGTATGACGCAAGCCCGCCACGACGGCGCGGCGCCTCAAAGGAGCAGTTGACACGCGGTACTCTTGGCCGACGGTTGGGCTGTCGATGGAATTGTCGAAATACATCGAAAAAATAGCAAAAAAACAAAATACGGTATTTAAAATTGTTGAGTGAAGCATGTATTTTCTTAGATTGAAAGTAGTTCGTAACATTTATTCATTCAGAAAGGTATTCAAAGTAATGTGCGCTTTTCAAGGTGTTTTGTAAATCAGTGGTTCAAATAAAACAGAGAATATATATATATATATATATATATATATATATATATATATATATATATATATATATATATATATATATATATATATATATATATATATATATATATACATGAAAGAAAACAAACAAAACAAAAATGAATTGATTATTCGTTGGGCTGTTTTCGATATATTGAATTCTAAATTACGATAAACATTTTAGGAATTTCTTTTTTGTGACCTGATTGTGTAATATGATGAATCATTTTATTAAATTTATTCCAAAATAAAGTTATTTTGCAGCATAAAGCCCCGTTCTCAGAACTGCGTCGTGTCGACAGCGACACTGATTGACACTTCAAACGACCAATGGGAGCTGTACTAAATTTAAAATTGACAGCTGTTTGAATTTTGTACAAATCTGATTGGTTCTTTTGTCGTGTCGCTGGCGACAGTCGCAGTTCTGAGAACGGGGCTTAACAAAGATTTTCGTAAACGTCATAAACGTAATGTTTTAGTTAATTTTTGGTAGTTTTTGTTAAGTTTTCATTGAAAGGGTAAGTACTAAAATAATTAATGTGTTTTTTTTTCTATAATTATTAATAATGAGCACTGATAAAAGATTAAATTTAACATTCCTAATTTTTTGAGTAGAAATTTGTCTATGAATTTATAAATGTAGAACTATATAGAATGTGGATAACATAGGAGGTTGCAACACTGCAAGGTTTAGATAGACCGTAGAGAAATCTCAGGTGAATAAACAAGTGGCACTAAATTTTTTTTTCAAATTTCCCGGAAAATGTCAAGAAAAATGTTTCGCAAAAAAAGCTTCATAGGCCTGTTTCTGGGGTTGAACTATGCTACCAGTTAAAATATTTGCACTTATTTCTGGGACGCCCTGTAGAACCTGTAGTAATGACAGAAAGAGCCAGTATACAAATTCTTTTCAGAGATTTCCAAGTTTTCTTCGCTAAAAATATGGTCCAGAGCTAAAGGTACTAGTTAGAGACAATAAGAAGCGAGTTGGTCCCTCTGCCATGTATGCGAGGCCTATAAAACTACTAGTTTTTGTAACTATTGCAACAATTTTTTTCGCAAAAACTACAGTAATAGACTAATCAATTTTATTGTATTACCGGTAGATATCTACCTAATAGAAGAAGACTAAACATTTAGATAATAGTTTCATCTTCTTCCAGTGGTTAAAATATTTTTTTTTATATTTAAAAGGTTCTGTTTGGTTTATTAGATATAATATGTTCGGTTTGGTTTAGTTTTTGTGAGTTGGCAATGTTTTATTTTTTTATTTTGAATACTAAAAATGTTTCGTTCGGTTAATGTAGGGTCATCAGGGCCAGTCAACTGAGATATACGACCTTGAACGATCTTTTTTTGGGGTAGTAATTTCCTGGGGCGCTAGATGGCGTATTTTTATTTTAATTTTTCTAGTTGCCTAACAATTGCGTACAAAATTGTTTTTATAGTTGCCTAAATAGGCCTATTAATTATTTTCTGTCATTGTTCTGTATGTCAAATCAGTTTTCCGTTTCCGGCTTCCTCCTTCCTCTTCAGTTGTGTTTTGCAATTGAACGGAGATGTGCGTTTCGCTGTTTTCTGGTTGTTTGGCTGTGTTTTCTGCAATCTTCATTTTACAATCGTGATTTTGTATTTTGAATTTTTTGAACTTTGTTTTGTGTTTGATTTTTAAGATCTTTATTAAAGGTAAGGTTTAAGTTAAAGGTCTTTGATTTATCTAACAATTTTATTTAATAATCCGAGAAAGTGAGGTGAGGTAACCTAACCAAGTCCAAATGTTTGTGAATTTTATTTTTTAACAATGTAATATTTACAACGCCATATATTTTTACAAAAAAATATTGATCAACTCCATATTTTTGTACATAAATTCCACAATGTGATATTACACAATTGTTCAAGTCCATAATGTAAAAAATACACGTAAATAAAACATTGTTTCTAATGGACGTCACTTTCTCTTGTATTCCAACGATATTTGTTATGTGTTCTTAAATCTGGTACTATAATAAATATTATACTTTTAAATCTGTTGTTTTATTTGTCTGTAAAATGTTTCATGGTATAATTTTCTGTAAATTAAAATAAATTATTTATTGTAGGTTTTTATGCACATAAAATGATATAAGCAAACCATTTAACACTTTACAATAGTTTAACCTGGTTTAACCTTTATATATAAATCCTTGTTTTTTACCATTTGACTTGTTTGCCAACTTGGGACTAATCAGATGACTACACATTATTTTGTAGAAATCTGATTGGCTCTAACTGGCGAACAAGTCAATACGTCTTGCTTAAAAATAAATTGCATCTATTTAAATTTGCCGCTACATTTGTTACTTTCCTGGGTGGCTAGATGGCGCCACTTCAAAATACAGATTACAGATTTCTTTACAAATTTGAAACCGTTTTGAAACTAAAAAATGCATGGGAGTTAGCGTTCTTCTTTAGTGTGTTCTGTGAGGGTCATCGCCAACCGTTCTCTACTCCAGAGAACAGTTCTCTTTTTGATCTCACTGTCCTCTTTTCCCTCATGTATTGAAAAAGTCCTCTTTTTTACATACCAAACTCAAAATCTAAAAAATATTCTTCTATTGCCACAATACTTTAAAAAACTATTAATCTATGTCTTTCATTACTCCCACTCGTTTGTACAGAAAAGAAAATGAAGAAATATTTGTGGAAGCGATAAACATGTTTAACTAATTTTATGTTTACTTATGAAAAAATAAATACGGCTTATGTTTTGAAAAAAAATTGTTGAAAATTGCTTGTTTTATTTTAACAAGTTTTGTGTATAAATATTTTTAAGAAAGGAAGAAAAACCATTAATCGTATACCGTTGACGTGAACAGGGATCGGAGTGTTTGGGCCGAGAGCTAATTACTCCGAACCAATGGGCACTTACCCTAGTATCCTACAGGCAGAAATCTACGCTATCGAGAGATGCGTACAACTTATCTTAGATAGGAACTATCGGAAACAAGAAATAGCCATCTTATCTGATAGTCAAGCAGCGTTAAAGGCGATCAACTCAGTATCAATCAATTCGAAATTGCTCAAAGAATGCATTGAGAAGCTGAATAAATTAGGCAAAGAAAACAAAGTCCTCCTACACTGGGTGCCTGCTCACCAAGGGATAGAAGGCAATGAAAAGCAAATAATCTAGCTAGGAAAGGAGCGAACACTCCACTAACTGGACCAGAACCGTTCTGCTTTCCAAGTGGTAACCAACTCAAGGCGGAACTCAAGAACTTGGAAGATTCCATCCGCAACCTGGAATGGAAATCTTGCAATGGTCTAAGACACTCGAAGAAGTTTCTGAGGGCTTATGATCAAGAAAAATCACAGATCTTCCTGGGTCTGAGTAAGAACAATCTTCGGATTTTCACGGGGTTTTTAACAGGACACTGTCTCCTCAATGAACACCTCAGTAGATTGAAACTAAGAAGAAACGGCGAATGCAGATTCTGTGGGGAAAATCTTCCCCACAGAATCTGCATTCGCCGTTTCTTCTCACCAGTACACCTCATCACTGAGTGCGCCGAGACGACAACCATTCGTGCCATGAATTTTGGTACGACTGATATTGGAGATGGAGAACTACCCTCTATAAAACCGTCCCAGATACTGGCTTTTGTCTGTCTGGGACTGTATGATGAGTTATGATTCAAGAAAGGGGGACACAATGGATCTGTAAGGTCGAAGTGATTAGCCCCCCTCCCACTCATTCTAAATTCAAAAAAAAAAAATACCGTTGACGTAACTTTTTGGTGTTTGTGGTGTTAAAAATGTTTCACCTGTGCCTCTGTTAGTTGGCAACCCTAGGTTAATGTGTTAATAAAGTAAATATGTATTAAAAATGTTGCTTGTTACTGTTTAGCATGCTAAATTTTACAATAAACTTTTAATTTATAGAATAGTGAAAAAATATAAATACGGTACGGAATACGGTCGTGTAATTCGAATGTATGCGCCTGCCAGAGGGTTAAGATGGTTTCCACTTGGGAATCTGAACGGTTTTGGTCCAATAGTGGAGTGTTCGCTCTTTATCTAGCTAAATCGTTCCGCTTGAATATGTAGCGGAATTTAATTACCTCGGCAGTTTGATTTCCGAAGAGGCCAATATCGAATTCAGCACAGGATTAGCAGCGCCTCAAGAGCATTCTGGAAATTAAAAGATAGGGTTTTCTATAATGATGACTTGGGTACAAAAACGAAACTTGCAGTGTACCGAGCAATTATAATCCCCACCATGTTACTTGGGAGCGAAACCTGGGTGCCGTACCGCCGACACATGAACGCATTAAACAAGTTGCAACAGAGACACCTTAGGCAACTCTTAAGAATCTGATGGTTCCATCGTGTCTCAAACGTATCGGTCCTTGAAAAAGCTAACTGCGAGAGTATTGGAGTCATGGTTACAAAATCCCGCTTAAGATGGGCTGGTCACGTATGCAGAATGCAAGAAAACCGCATACCAAAATCTCTTCTTTACGGTGAGCTTGTAGACGATAAGAGGAGGCCGACTGGACAAATATGCAGAATGAGTGGGAAGGCGCAGCTCACAATAGAACTCGATGGAGAAGAATTGTAAACTCAGTGAACAGCGACAACCAAAAAGTAAAGAGGCAACAAAGCAATGAGATTTTTGAATGTCCGGAGTGTGGTAGTCAGATAACATCACGTATCGAGCTTTTCAGTCACAGAAAAGCTCATGAAAGACAACGCCTTGTGTGACCATCTTCTGATGCGTGTCAAATACTCGTGAGCGAGTAATGGCAGTATGTATGTAGATCGTTCCCTTTTACATTACCTTCTATTCGTTTATGGGCACCCAGAATAGGAGGACTTTATTTTCTTTGTCAAATTTGTTCAACTTCTCAAAAAAAAATAGAAAAAATCGAACTCCACCCGTAGCTTCGCGTCTATGCTAAATGATTTTGTAGAAACCCGTTAAATAATTATTTAAATAAAACATACGTGACGTGAATTTTATCTATAAAAGTGATTCTATTAACGATTTCGATTGTTAATGGAACTAATACCTTAAACAGGTAGGTATCATCAGTATCTCTGTTATTCTTAGTAATTGGAGATTACAATAACATTTTTTTTCTGGATAAACCGTAATAATTGTATTAAAAACAAAAATAGATATTATTGAATTTGATATATCTGGTCTTTGGAATCAATTCGAAGTAATATTGGAGATTACTTTTTAGGTTTAAGTAAATATAATAGCTTGTAGAGTGTAATAAGATATTAATATTTAGAGATGTAATAAAAAAGATTTCAAGATTCCACACTAAAATTATTATTTTATCTCGTATTTTCTTTATATGTTAATTTACTGTTATAATATCTTAATATTAATGGTCATATGTTAATTAATGTTAAATATGAACACGCGTGGAGATATGGAGTCATATCAACCATTATTAACCATTAATTCAAACCATATACTCAGGTCTACAGTCTCTTGAAGCTGTGAAAAAATCAGACTTTTAAGTTAACGTGAAAAAAAGATACGGCCGTTTATGCCTCAAAAAACGTATATTTCGACACTATGAAGGGAATCAAAATTTATAGAGTGTTTTCCGTTGACCTAGAGCTATGAAAGTTAGCAAGTAATACCGTCTGATACTACAAGTATAGAGAAAAATCTGAAAACTACACGTCAGTAACTTTAATTGTGGTTAAACATGCTTCTGTTAGTTTTTTACGAGAAAATACAAAGTGATCATTTCAAAAATTCCATATTAATAAAAGCTGACAAAAAATAAAGATGTTTGCGAAAATCAACTAGATATATTAGACTATGTTCTGACAAATGTTTTTGTCCTCGATCCAGACCAAATGTAAATTCATCAGACATATCACTGTCGCTCCAGACTCTGGCGAGGATACAGTGGCGTAACTGGAAATTTTTGGATCCCGCGGGACATTCGACATTGGGCTCCATGTATTACAAATTAACAATACTTTTAAAGCCAAAGTTTACAGGAAGAATTGTCAGCTCAGGAGCTTCGAATACCCTAAAAAGAAAAATTCCACTCCTCCAACTTCCAATGGATGAAGTATAAGGGTGCATTTATGTTGAAGCGGCGATAAACGATAAGAGCAGCGATAGTAGCGAAGGAAAGAATATTTTTATATTAATTTATATGTATGTGTTTATATTGGAGCAACGCGTCGAGACACGGTTGGCAGTTGAGCAACGATAAGAGCAGCGCTAATTCACTGCTTTTATTGTTTATCGCAGCTCCAACATAAACGTACCCTAAGACACACCTCACTATAGTATTGAGCAATAAAAACGATTGGAAGAGAGGAACGCTCGGTTTGCTCATAAGGTAAGAGACCATTCCATAACGTACTGATGCTTCCAAAACCAAAGCATGAATAGACATAGGAGTATTTGGGCCGAAAACTAAATACTTTGAACCTATGGGCACCTACCCCAGCATCTTTCAGGAAGAAATCGACGCTATCGAAAGATGCGTACAACTTATCTAAGATAGGAACTTTCGGAAACAAGAAATAGCCATCTAATCTATCCGATAGTCAAGCAGCATTAAAAGCGATCAACTCAGTAACCATCAATTCGAAGTTGGTCAAAGAATGCCTAGAGAAGCTGAACAAATTTGGCAAAGAAAATAAAGTTATCCTATTCTGGGTGCCAGCACACCAAGGGGTATAAGATGAAGGTAATGAAAAAGCAAACGATCTAGCTAGTAAAGGAGCGGACACTGCCCACTAACTGAACCAGAGCCGTTCTGCTTCCCAAGTAAACCAACTTAAAGCAGAAATCAAGAACTTGGAAGACTCCATCCGTAACCTAGAGAATGGGAATCTTCCAACGGTCCGTTGATTTGTAGACCATTGATTTGTGTAAGGACAATCTTCGGATTGTCACAGGGTGTTTAACAGGACACTGTCTCTTCAATGAACACGGAGAATGAAGATTATGTGGGGAAAATGGAGAAACACCAGAACATCTCATCACTGAGTATGCCAAGACGACAACCATTCGTGCCATAAATTTTGGTACGACTGATATCGAAGACCAAACCGTCCTTGTCAAAGCCCTGAGGCTGTATAATGAGTTATAACTCAAGAAATGCTGACACAATACTGCCGTATGCCGCCGGCAGTTTAAAGGCGGCAAGTGACCTAACAATAGTTTTGAGGAAAATGGCAAAAACTTTTTCAATGTTATACTTCACTAATATAAATATATACATTCGATTTTATTGTTCAACACTAATTGGAATACTGTAGTTATTTATAGGCATTTTTAGACAATAGAGCAAGTTCTGTTTAAAAAAATATTCTTTCTTGTCTCGTTTTCTGTATTGAATTCAGTAAGAAGTTGAAGTTAAAAGGCGGCAAGCGACAAAAAACTGTTCAAATGCCGCCTTTTAACTACAAAACCTTTGACGTGCCGTCAATGATACTTAATAGGACTTAATTATTAATAAATTTAACTAATTCTAATTATTATTAGTTTGGTTTTTGGTTACTTAGTTTCCCACTTTCCAACGAAAGATATGAAATAGAAAGAGATTACATTAGGAATGTAGCTGAGTGTAATGGATATTCTCCTTCGCTAGTTGATAAATTAATTAGAAAACGTAGGTATAGGTTAATAATTTCTGAAAATTCGACTTTTCAAGTGGAGAAAGATACGTCTAAATATTTTTCGGTACCGTTTGATAGAGAGTTATCCCGTGGTCTAAAAGGAATTTTTAAGAATGTCGATTATAAATTTGTGTATAGTGCTAATAATAAATTACAACAATTATTAGGTAATCGAAAAGATGAAACACCTCCAATAGAAAGGTCGGGTATTTATGAAATTTCTTGTAAAGATTGTAATCAGAAATATGTTGGGCAAACTAGAAGATCAATATTAACTAGATTTAAAGAACATTTAGCTCAGATAAGATATGGTAGACCGGATAAATCTTGCGTTGCCGAACATATTGTTGATAATGAACATTGTATAGATCTTAATAATTTAAAATTAATTAAACAAGTCTCAAATTACAGGCAATTAGATGCATATGAAAGCATCAGAATTAATAAATGTAAAGATAGTATGAACAGAGTCAACGGTCCAATTCCTTCAAGTTCTTTGTTCCTACTACTCTAGTGGCGGAAATCTAACTGTTACGCTCAGTTGGCTCTGACTCGGTTGGCTAGATTTTGCCACGCCCACTCACGCCCACTCGGTGCCGAGTATATAAACGCTCAACTTGTAGATTGTACTTTAGTTTATAATCATCTGCTGATGATGCTAACATGGTTAGCGAAACGCGCGTCCAGTGTAAAATAAAAGTGTTTTGGTGTATTGTGGTGATTTAGTGTTTTTATTTTGCTGTGTAACACCAAAGGTTCCAACCCTCAACTGTAATTTACCTTTGTACAAAAGCCAACTATTATTACAATAAATTATTATTATTAATTTTATGTAAGTTCTTTAAAAATGCGATGCGTGCTTGGATTCGCAATCGACTAATTCATACTCTCGCGAAATATACCGCCTTTTTGCTACCAAATTTACGTCCGCGTAGTGATTTTGACCGTTAAAAAAGGCGCGATAGTCACATACCGCTTTTTTACTACAAGTTTTGTGACGTATTTCACGATCTTATTTAACGATAGGGTGGTATTAAACAATGCCGCCTTATAACTTCAAGTTTTATGCCGCCTTATTCCTACAAAATATGCATCATTAGGCAATTATTTTGTAAATATAAATGATATATTTGCAATAATGCAACGCCTTTTAACTTAAATATTTACACTTGCCGCTTTTTTGCTTCCAAAATGGTGACGTTATGTTACTTGCCGCTTTTTAAAATTTCAAATGTCTTAAAAACAATTTTTGTAAAATATTTTTGTATATTTAGATAGAGTAGGGTCGCATCTAAGGCTTTCGACTGTGTAAATCATAATATCTTAATTAACAAATTCCAATACTATGGATTCAGGGGAGTGCCGCTCGAATGGCTTAAGTCGTATCTTGGCAACAGAAGGCAGCTTGTGAGGATTGATACGTCTATGTCTTCTTGTAAGCCTATAAAATGTGGTGTCCCTCAGGGTTCAGTACTTGGCCCTATTTTATTTCTGCTGTTTATCAACGACATTGCAAATCTAGACATTAGCGGTAACATCTGCCTCTTTGCGGACGATACTAGTTTCACTTGGAGCGGCCCAGATGTTACGGCACTATATGATACTATATCCAGTGACTTACGCACCATTAAATCTTGGTGCGATTCTAATCTCCTATGCCTCAACCTTTCAAAAACTAAAGTTTTGTCATATAAAAGTACTATACAACCTTTTGTACTTAATAACACCACTATTGACGTCGTGGACTCGAGATTCTTAGGACTTGTTGTGGACAACTCTTTAAAATGGGACTTGCACATCGAAGCCTTATCAAAGAAACTAAGCTCTGCCTGTTTTGCGCTAAGATCAGTGTCTAAGGAACTTAACTCATCAACCTCAGAATGGTCTATTATGCCCTTTTTGAGTCGCATCTTCGTTATGCCCTTCCATTCTGGGGTACTTGCTGCGCGACAAAATTTGATCGTATTTTCAAACTTCAAAAGAGAGCAGTTCGATACTTATTGGGACTAAACAGTAGAACTCACTGCCAGAATTTCTTTAAAAATTTCAAAATACTGACTCTTCCTTCCTTATTCATTTTTGAATCCGTTTGCTTAATCCGCAAGCACATATTCTCTACTCCGGAAAGGCCTTCTCACAACTATCCACTTAGGAATGCGGTGCACGATATTTATCTGCCAACCCCGAGCTCAGAACTAGTTAAGGGCTCAATACTGTACAATGCCAAGAAAATGTACAATCATTTGCCTTCGAATATCAAGTCACTTTCATTCTTTCCCGCATTTCGCAAAGCTCTGAAATCATACTTACTGGAGAGAGCCCCATATGCGGTCAACGACTTTTTTGTTGATGTTTAATCATGAACAATTTAAAATTTTAATTTTAATATTTTGATACTCTCACAGACTGGTTAAAGGTCTAGTATTTAATATTTTATAACTCTTGATTTTATGTTATTATAACATGATTTTATCCATTTACAGTTTTTGCTTTTGTAAAATTTTCTAGATACGCCTGTGTTCTGCAATGTCCATATATGTTTTATTTGTAATTTTATGACGTAATTTTTTTTTTAATTGATTTGTATTGTATGACATTTTTTTTATTATTTGTATATTTGTTTTTGTGCTTTTTTTGTTTTGCTTTGTCGATGAAGCTGTTCTGGCTTTTTGTACAATAAACCGTTGTTTTTTTTTAGTCTGAAAATGCAAAAATCTCAAAATTGAAAAAAATTCATTGGCCACCTTTTAACTGCCGACGGCAGAATATTTTTATAAGGTCGCGGTGATTAACTTAGTCCCTTCACACAATCTACAAGAGGGGTTAGAGGAGGTATAGCTACGCCACTGCCAAGATAGAAAGCGAATGTTTACCCTCTACTCTCTCCATGTGAAGAGGATTAACCAAATCCAAGTGAAATAAATCAAACTCCCGCGGAGTCAACTGTCCATCTCACCTACACGTAATCGAAGCAGACTTAATCCTTCGTGCGACGTCCATGGCGAATTGTGTATAAATTCTTTTGAAGGGGTGGCTTTTGGTCAGAAGCGCGTCGCAAACATGGGCAGAGTCACACTTACCAATTCCTTCGTGCTTCTTGCAGTCCTCTTGTACTCTGGTAAGTTTTGAGATATATCCAGGGTGATCCAGCGTTGAGATAAAAATCTTTATTAGGTTTTTTACCTTCGAAAACATAATTCGTATTTTAGATTGTTCTATATCATTTTAATTCTTTGTTATTTTGAATTATTTCTTCTACCCGTTTTTGGTGATAAAAAAAAACATAATTTATGGATACTATGGCAACCAACATAGGTATTAGTTTAAACTTACAAGAAAGAAAATCCAGAAAAGATCCAGTGGTTCTCAAAATTTTAGCAAAAAATATATTTTTTTTTAAATTTTCAAAGTAAAATAACTCCATTATTTTGGACTTATTTGAAAAACGATAAAGAGAAAATATGTTTCTTTTATCGAGATCTACCACCCCTTAAAGTACTTGCACTTATTTCTGGGACACCCTGTATACATACTTGTATAATTCTATTCTAGTTCTTTTACAAAAATTGAAATTCTTTTTTGTCCAGAAGAATTTTGTTTGTAATTTCTTAGTTAATTTTTTGTTTGTTTTGGTGTTTCTCCCTTTTGTCATAAATTTCGTTGCTTCGTTTTTTAATACTGTTTGGATTTTTTTTTATAGATTTCTTTTTCATTTTTTTTAATATTTAAATCCTTTCATGCTCTTAGCTATCCTTATAGGTAAATTTTGAGATATATACAGGGTGATTCACTGCTACGAAAAATCTACAATCCGCATTTCCATTTTAGAAAACAGAATTTTTATTTTTATTTCTATGAATCATTTGTTATTTTGAATTATTTCTGCTATCCTTGTTTCTTGCTAATGTTTTATATCTTATTTGACCATTTTACAGCCTTTTTGATTAATATACAGGGTTGGGCGATAGTGCGTCGGGTATATGCAGCTCCTAGAATAAAAATCTTGAGAATTTTGTTTAAGTACAAACCTAAAGTATGTACGAGGATGTATTTCAGGAAAATATTTTAACTTCTATAGCATCGAGCTCAAAAAGGTATGAGTGGATCGGGATGATTTTTCTTAAATGCAGGGTGTTGGGTATATTATTTTTTTATTAGATGGAGAGTTAAAAAATGAACATTTTTTGTATTTAAAGTATTTTAAAAATATTTAATGGTTTTGCAGATACACGCAATATTATTTCATCTTTTTCAACGGTAAAATACGAGAGAAAAATCATGGGGTGGCTTTGATAAAAATTTATTGTAGAAAATGCCACATGAAATATAAAACTGCGAATATCTGCGGAACCGTTAAAAATTTTGAAATACTCTAAATATAAAAAATGTTCATTTTTTAATTCTACATCTACTGAAAAAATAATATACAGTGTGTTCCATTTAAAAAAAAAACAAGAAAAGTTATTTTATATTTTAGAAAGTTTGGCGTAGAATTTGGAACACCCTGTATGATTTACGATTACTATATTTATAGCAAAGTAAGTATAGGCCATCTACAGTAAATATCTAATATAGTGTTGGTTTCAGGACATTTTTTATACTTTTAGTAATTTTTTTAAAAAATACCGAAAAATATATATTTTTTGTTTATTTATTAATATCTGTTTATTTATTAATACCTTGTTTATTTATTAATATCTATTTACTGATATCTTACGATTATGTAAAGTGATCTGAAAGGAAGCCAAAAATGCAATAATATACAGGGTGTTCCATTTAAAAAAATCATCACGATCCACTACACAGTTTTTTGAGCCACTCTATAGAAGTTAAATATTTTCCTGCAATACATCCTTATATATAGGTTTGCATTTAAACAAAAATCTCAAGGTTTTATTCTTGGAGCTACAGATGCCCGACGCACTATTGACGGGCCCTGTATATAAAATCTCGTCTCATTTTTTACCCCAGTCATAGAACGAACAGAATCTTCAGATCCAACAACATTAAATCTCCACAATGAGAAGGAAGCATCTCCGATGTGGTTTGGACCAAGAATTGGTAGAAAAAAGAGAAACCAAGAGAACAGGGGCTACAGAAACGATAGGGACCAATCTGGTGGTCTTATGGACATTTTAAGAAATGGACCTGTTCTGGTTATGTCCATGAGCGAAGGTATCTATTTTTTACAGAGAGCACATTTAATTCTGATTAAAACTATATTAATATTTAAATTAACCTTTTTTTTATTTTATATAGTTTATTATTCGTTCAGTATACTAACTCTGAATCAGTCAAACTGCTTCAGTGAGACTGACACGTGAGAACCCGTCTTTATAGCTTTTCAAATATCTCAATTTTTAGAATATTTCTTGACAAAAATCTTTATCCATAAAGCCAAGGCTTTAATAAATTTGTTCTTTTTTAGCTTCCAAGCAACGCGACTTCATTCCAAGACTAGGAAGAGAATCAGCAGAAGCAGTACCAAAATGGCTGGACGACTCGGAATTTAGCGAAGGGGAACCACTGTCCACAAGGAACACGAACCCTTATACTCCCCGTTTAGGGAGAAGTAATTTTTCTTTGTTTTTCCCCCGTTTGGGCAGAGAACTTGAATGATATTAAAAGACATGATACTACCCATTGCCAATAAAATTGATAACGACTTATATGTTAACTCATATTCTTATGAAACTTTAATAAAGACTTCTAATAAAAACATATTTTCTCTATTATTAACTACTCGTTTACCCGACAAATCCTTATCGAGTAAAGTAAAAAAATCCTAAACTCCATCCGCAACCTGGAATCATCCAACGGTCTATTATACCGGGTGTTGCATCGTCGGACGGGACATAGGAAATTCCATGTAAATTTTAATGGGGTCAATTATTGACTTCCCTGATTATTTTAGAGAATAATTCTATTTAGGTTTATTGAGGAGCACTAAAACCCACATTCAAAAGAATAACTTTAGATATTTTTGATTAGCTCGTTTACGAGTTATCGCCGATTTCTTTTTAAATATTTCTCCTTTCTTATGGCCCTGTATTTACTTATGAGCACCAGTCAAGGTAAAAGATAACTGTCAAATGAAGTTGTCATTTCAGAAATCTACCTATTTAGTGCTTTATTATTATTGAAAACCTATGTTGAAAACTCATTCCTACATCGGAAATCTTAAATTAAAGTAAAATAAATTAATCAATTACAAGGTTAATTATAGTATTATTACAATATTCAATAACTTATTAATTTAGGTACTATTAAATTGTTATAACTTTAGGATTTAAGAAGATGTTCAACTATTTCTCCATCGACTGCTAGACAATAACCCAGGCGATCATAAAATTCTCTTCTTACATTCGCTAGTTGGTAAACTGAAATTCTATTGCATTCAGCAGAAATAGCATTTTTAACTCGTCTAGATTTGGGTATTTTTTATCCTTGCATATCCTGTTTTTTAAATGGCCCCAGAGAAAGAAATCATTTGGCGAAATATCAGGAGACCTTGCTAGTCAATTTACTGTATGATTTAGGCCAATAACGTTTGCGTTAAAACTATTGTCTAAATATTCCCGAACAGCCAGGGTACTATGTGCCGGGCAGCCATCCATTTGGTACCAAACTTCCTGATTTTCCCTAGCGGTATCATGTAAAGCAGGTAAAATATGATTTTCGAGTAGTTCCAAATAATATTCTGCATTTAAATTTCGCGTAAGAAATAATGGCCCGATAATATTGTGTCCGAATATCCCTGCCCAAACATTTACTTTCTGTGGATATTGCGTCTTTGTTTCGACAAACCTGTGTTGGTTTTCTTGGTTCCGATATCTATAATTTTGAACATTGGGTTCATTATTTAAGGTAAACGTGCATTCGTCAGTGAAACATATGTTTTTTTAAAAATTCCCTACCCGTGTTTGCTCTTTCCATCATATCAAAACAAAACGCCTGTCGCCGTATTTCGTCCCCATCTCGTAGCTCTTGGTGCTTTTCATATTTGAAGGAATAGTATTTATGTCGTTTCAAAATTCGAAACGCTGTAGTGTGATCTATTCATATTTCATCCTCAAGTTTCCTTGTGCTGATCTTTCCATCGTTCTCTTCCACGCACAATAAAACTTCCAAGTCGGTATCATTTCTTGCATCTGATTGGTCAAGCTTAATAGTTGACTGCTAGGGCTAGACACTTCTTAGAGGAACTAAACTAATGGTGGGGAGTGCCAGCCTTATGCCGTATGTTATCAGATCCGGACCTAAAGGAACAAGAGGAACTAAATAAAAGACTAGTTTACGTATGGATCAGTCAGCGTGAGTGATGCTAGCGTGAGGAGTGCCAGCCGTATGTTATCGGATCCGGACATAGAGGAACTATTAAAAGACTAGTTCACGGGAATCTATTAAGTCGGCAGATCCTCGATATAATACAAGGTGACGACGATGGATTCGGCCTTGTCTATTGCCACAGCCGGAGCGGCGTAATTACCACAGGAAATTGTGGTGGATACTGTTTTTGATTTTTACTTTGTTTTTTAAATATTTTATGGGAATGTTTCACTTTAGGTCCCTAAAACTAAGAAATATCTTATAAAACGAAGTAGATATTTTTAGACAAAAACAAAAAGCTTGAAGTGAGAAAAAATACATTTTTTCGTAAATTTTTCGTATTATTTCCTCCAATTGATTTGTGATATAGTTTTTAAACTCTGATTTGAGTTTCTTTAATTTTTTTATCTGCTATAAAACTTACCTACAGTGGTGGACAAAAGTATGGAAACTTTTTTAATTTGTCATTTATGCTGAGAAATTAAAATATGAAATAAAACGACTTGTATAATCGTGACCTGCAAATAATTTCCTACAAAACCTAATACATTTAAATAAAAAATTACAGCTATCAAAAAATATATAAAAAATTATGAATATTTTCTTGGTCAAAAGTATGGAAACTTAAGAAGAATGTTTATTAAAATTCAAGATAATATAAAAATTACTAATATTTAGTGGAATATCCCTTTGAATTAATTACTTCTCTACATCTTCGTGGCATCGAATCGATCAATCTCGTACAATCTTTACTGGAAATGGCCGCCCATTCAGTTTTTAGCACTTCCCATAATTCATTTTTATTTGAAATAGAATGGCTTCGAATTTTCCTATCCAAATGGTCCCATAAATTTTCTATGGCGTTAAGATCCGGAGACTGTGAGGGCCAATCCATTAGTGGAACATTATGTTCATTTAACCAATTTTGAACAAACTGAGATTTGTGCTTGGGATCATTGTCTTGCTGGAACAACCATCTGAGTGGCATTTCTTCATCAGCATGAGGCAGCATATTATTATCCAATATGTCTTTGTACAAAAAACGGTCCATTATCCAACCTGAGCGAGAGGACCAACACCTGAGCGAGAAAAACACCCCCACACCATTATACTCCCACCCCCATGTTTTACTGTGAGCATCTGGTACTTATGGCTGTACCGTGTACCTTTTGGTCTTCGGATATAACGTCTCCCGTCACCACCAAACAGTTGAAACTTGCTTTCGTCGCTAAACAGTACATTCCATTTCTGATAAGACCAGGTGAGATGATCTTGAGCAAATTTAAAGCGGGCCATCCTATTTTTCTTTGATATTAGTGGTTTCTTCACCGCGACTCTTCCAAAAAGTCCCATGTCATCCAACCTTCTTCTCACCATGCGTGCAGACACCGATATTCCCCTTTCACCCATTTCTCGAGAAATGTCTGTGGATGTTTTTCTTGGATCTCCCATTGATATTCTCTTCGTTACTTTCATTGTCCTGTTGCACAACTTTCTTGGTCTTCCTGACTTAAAAGCTGTTGAAACGTTCCCTGTTTTATTAAATTTACGAATTATTTTCGAAACGGTGCCTTTTAAAATGTTTAAATTTTTACTTATTTGAATTTGTTTATAACCGCTCTTGTATAATTCAACTATTTTATTTTTTAAATCCGTAGAGAAACATTTAGACTTGGGCATGATGTTTATATTTATCTGAAGCAAATCGTACCGTTTATCAGCTTAAACTAAATAATTTTAATGTATTTATTTATGGTTTCCATACTTTTGGTTACACGAAATCTATTGTTCCCCTACAAAAACTGCTAAACAGATTTTTTTCGCTGTGTAATTTTTGGAATACTTTTATTTGCTGATAAGCTGTTCATTTATATTCCTGAAAGTTTAAGCATAGCAATATTTTCTGTGATATTTTAAAAAGTAAAAAGTTTCCATACTTTTATGTATATGTTTTTAACATATGCAATTACACGTCTTCCCAAGCAGCATTTGGACGTCGGGACAACGTTGTGTCACGCGACCAAACGTCGGGGCGCAACGTCGGCACAACCTCGTGCCAACCCTAGTCTGCACTAGTTTGGAGAATAATTTTTGGATCGAAACGACGTTGGATACCGACGTTGGCTAGAAGCCTAATTTAGTACAAACTGCAACGTTCTTTAAAATCCTAATTCACAGAAATACACAACTAATATGGCGTCTAAGTCGTGTTTTATCCTAAGTTGGGATAATTATAGTAAAAATATTACTTTTATGATTTAGTTAGAGACATATGTCAGATGGCAGTGAAGGAAAACAAAACAAAAGTATTTAAGTGTGGAGGATGTTTGAAGATCATAATTATTGAAACACTTTAACCGACTCTGTAACTCGTTATCCAAGGCAAAAAAGTTAAACGCAAACAACTTTATTGATAAATGTATTGTTTCTACTTTGAAAAATACTAATGGGCCTTAAAATTAAAGAAGTTTTAAAAATTTTCTTGAATTTTTTTTTTAGTAAAATGGGAATAATTTATTCGCAGTCGAAAAATTGTTTCCGCGTGTTTTTAGGGTCAAATATTTCAAGTTAATGTATTCAAAAGCAGGAATTGCTATTTTAGGAACGAAACATTTTCTTATTTAACAACATGGCGGCTTTCACTTTGTTGTTTTGGAGATTAAGATGGAGTAGTTCGAGTAGTCGCATACTGGACTAATAAAGTCGCAGTTCGGCCTTAACAGGTAGTATACTAGTCGCAAGATTGCCTAATTTAGTCATCCTAGAGTCTAGCTTGTGCCGCCCTCTATAATATAAATAAACGAGGGAGTGGATAAACTATCCACTCCGTAATATATGTCGATGTATATTATTAAATTTAGTTTTATATGTACCTTTCTTATATCCCATTTTAATTAAGTTTTTTTTATAAAAACAAAAACAGCACTGAACTGTCTGACTGAACAGAACAATGAAGTGGAAATTTAAAATTTAAGGTTATGGTTCAATACAGTTGCAAAAAGGTAGTGACTCGACGTCCTACCAACGTAAGAATAAGGAAATCTAAACAACGTTGGAATTAGTAAAACAGACGACGTTTGCATAACGTTGGAATAGGTCCTGAAACTGACGTCGGAAAACTCTGTATTGTCCAACGTTGTAACTACGTTGTCCGAATCACCTAAAGATCACTTAAGCAAAAAGGTTACAAGACAACGTTTATTCGACGTCGCAGAAGCTTCCTACTTTGCTGTAGTACTAGTCCAACGTCGGCACAACGTTATAAAAACGTTTAAATTTATTTTAATACCCAAGGTAGGGAGCTAACTATTTTTTGTAACTAATCCAACGTTGTGATTAGTAAACATGTGGTCGCAAGTCGTGAAAATGCTACTTGGGTTCTTATATTTCTTACATTATAAAAATTATAATGATTTGTATAATTTTGAATAGTAAACTGGGGGGTGAATAGTTCTGACTGAAAACGAAATCCATTAGCAAGCAACGGGGATGTCAATGTTAATCGGGAACTATTGTGAACTAAGGACCTAGTTCAAGGAACTATTCCTCTGGAGGAATTAGAACTAAGGAACTAGTTCCTCCCAAGGAACTAGAATTCCCACCTCTAATCGAGATCTACCACCCCTTAAAATACTTGCACTTATTTCTGGTAGAGATGGGCAAAAGTAACCGGTTTTTTGAATAACCGGTATTTTCCTCTAAAATAACCGGTTATTTAAAGGTAGTTTTTTTTTCACCAGTTAACCTAATAACCTTGCATTACGTTCAATAACCTATAGCCGGTTATTCGAAGAAGCGAACAGCACGGATCTTCCAGATATTACGACGATAACGGGAGATCCCGCTCCCGCTCCCAAAACGAAAATATATGACATCAAACATCAAATGTCAAAATTAAATCAGGCATCAGGCGAACCCTGATGATAATAATCAAAACAACAGCCGAATGGCCCTGACAGGTCAGGCCGTAAAACAAAGTACTAATGGCATAGACTACTACTAGCCACCAGCTAGCCAAGTGATACAAACCTAACTTCAAATAGATTCTCTAAATTCTATATTTAAATTTTAACCCACTTTAACGGATTTTCAACGGTTCTTCAAAAGTTTTCCATGGTTTCGCCTAGTTTCACCCACGTTTCACCGTAAATATATTTTATTTGTAGTTTGAAGTCTCTCTTGAAGCTTAGACTAAAGAATACAAAATTGAAGTTCAAGTAATGAATGAAGATAATCTTTCATTATCTATTCATTCAGTCTCCTTATTTTTTTTTTGGTATTTGATTAAAATAACTTGGTTGTAGATTGTAGAACTTGTGAGTTGTGTGGTTTATTTGAACGTTAAGTAATTACTAGTTTTAATATCATATACATGTCTACTCAAAAAAGTGAGGTTAGCATTTTTATTTAAATTCATTTTGTACATATACATATTTACATTGCTACACTCTCTATTTAACTATAACTAAGTTTATTATCTAAATTTGAAGTAGACCTATGGAGTGTAGAGGTAAGTAAACCTATAGGAAAACTAAATATTTAGTTTTGCTAGGTTAGGTTATTTGAATAACCGGTTAATTTGTGTCGGTTAATTTTGTCAAGTTATTATTTTTTAAAGATAATTCCGGTTAACCTATAACCGGTTTTTTACCAATAACCGCCCATCTCTAATTTCTGGGATACCCGCTGTTTATAACAATACACGTGATGCGTATACGCAAAGTTGCGAACGATGTCAAGAATAGGTACCCAGATTGACGCCGACTACCGGTAAGCGGCAAACCTGCTTGCACTGTGTTCGCACACTTTGCTATGAAGCGAGAGATACATTATGCTACAAAAAATAAGGAATGTTTCTGCCCATAAACAAATATACAATGTCGTCAGGCTTACTTATATTTACACATCACATTTACAATTAGCATTTGTTAAAATACTAGAAGATTACATCACTCATAGGCATATTTTGCCTTATGAACTATATTTTGATGACGACGACTTTACTTCATACGAAGCAACAAAAGAAACCAACAATAAATCTGAGGAGCCAACGCCAGGTCCATCATACAAAAGAAGACGATACAAATAAAAAAAAATCATAATATTCATTCACTTGATGAATTCCACGTTTCGTTTTGGGGAAATAAATACATATCACAGAGAAGTGTGCATGTAATTTTAATATGAACACCTTTAAGTTGGTAAATTTGTAGAACTAAACAAAAATTATGAAACTACCCCAATTTGTTCATGAACTGGACGCTATCTCCAAAAATAATGAAGCTACAAAAAAATCATGAGGAAAAGTTGCTTGTCCATTCATTATGAACAACTTTCATACGGGTCAATTTGCTGTAAAACAAACTTTTTGAAAACCACCCCAAAGGGCTCATGAAACGGCCGCTAAGTCCGGAAATAATGCGATTAAATATTAAATATATCTATAATTAAAAATTATTATATATAATATTAATAATAAATAATGCGAAAATTTAATCATCTAATTTTGACACAAGGGGTCGCGTTCATTGTTTTCAAACTATATTATTAGACTTTGTTGTATGTTGTGAAAAAAAAAATTATAAATGTTTTCTTAGTATAAAGTTGCATTATAGTAATTTAAATTATGTTACATACATATTTAAGATTAAAATATTATAACACATTTGTCAGTTGCCGTCTAAAATGTCATCTTGATAAAAAGTTAGTTATTGTCAAAAGTAGTTAAAATCATGTTAAAATATTAAAATTTACAAAGTTATGATGAGATATTTTATATTATTTCAACAACAAACACATAATAGTACAGCGTAATGTTGATATGCAGGTCCAAAACAAAAGGTGCCGTTATATTTTTCAGTTTTTGTTGTCAGCCGCGGAAGTTTCAGTGATTTTAATGTTGTCGGATATTTTTATTTGTGAAATAGAAATATTGCGTTTGGATTGCAAAACTAAAAGTGGAAGTTTTATTGCAATGTAAGTAAACGTTTGTCCATTTTATATTTTACTTCTTTCATACCTACAACAAATATACATATATTGAAATTTGATAATTCGTTTTATTTAAAAAATGTTAGAAAACAAGCTTGTAATTCTGTAATTTTATTGACATAATTGTTATGTAATATATTCCATTTAAATGTAATATAGTACTTTACAATTAAAAAATGTAAATTTAAAAAATATATTATTAAAAATATATACAGGCATTAATTGAATTTTTTTGAGTGTGAACAAACACGAGAGGCGCTTTATTATTTACTTTCATTTCTTAACATGACAGACGAAGTTCTAAAGGGGGATGTTTTGTGTACTTCTCACAGATAAGAGGTAAATGGCTAAATTTTTTATGTTTAAAATTTTAAATTGTTGTTGTTCTTGTGCTCTTTTTACGTTTATATTATTGTTTTGAATAAAAATGGCTCAGCAAGCTGCAGGTATTTATTCTGCAAAAACGTATTATTTATTTTGATATTCTCTATCCTAACGATTTTTTTTGCAACTAAAAGTTAGGCGCTCAGATAATTTGATTAAATTTGTGACATTTTTATTATACTTATCAATACTTTAGAGATTTAGTTGCGCATTTCGAAGAATTCAGCATATTGTCTATATACGTTTTACTTATTAAACATTGGGCTTTCATACAGTAAAATAAAATACTGCGACTTTGCTGATAAAATGAGAAAAACATTCTTGGTCTCCTCTAATTTGCAAATCAGTGATATACTAATGCGAGGTGTAAACCGCGATGGCATTGTTGTGTACAAAGCGATCGCATTAGTGCCATTAGCAGTATAGCACAATTTGGCATTAGTAGCGACTTTAGTGGTATGGGCATTACTCGCGGATCAGTCGTAGCATTAGTAGTATTAGTTGCGATATTACTACTGGTATTAGTGGCATTGACCGTGGAAACACTGGAACAGTGATTTTTCTTTCTTTTTTTAGAATCGACGAATTATCCTTTATTTTGTTCATATTATTTCCTCTTTAATTGAAAATAGCAATAATTTATATAAGGTCTACATAAAAAAATGTCGATCAACTATCTGTGTCAAATACCCCACTGCGCGGCGCCGGCGGAGCGGAGAATGCACCTAGCCTATAGTACAGAAGGAAAAATTCGAAACAATATGAGTTTTTATTTAAATTAAATAAAACATTAATACTGGTTCAAAACAACTGAATTTTGCAGAAGACCTGCAGAAGATCTATAAAATTTAATGTCCAATTTTTTATTTGTTAATTATAGGCAACCAAACTAACACTACAGTTGTATAACTGGTAAACTATGTAACATCGACATTTTTTATATTAACCCTATGAACTAATAAATTGAATAATTACATTTAATTGAAAGTACTGTACTAACGACCCTTCGAACTAAAATGACTTATTTTCTTGAATAAAAAAACAGAAAATATTAATAAATTTTATATTTGGACTCTTAAATTACAATTTAGTTATAACCATACGAATTAATCACCTCTGTGAATGGTTTCACTTGCTTGGAAACTTTCTCGGAAGCCTGTTTGGTCAGCTTCTTAAGTTTGTCACGCTTACGGATAGACAGAACTGCTTTAACTTTACGTTTGGTCTCTAGAGTTCGCACAACTGATTGGTACTTCCATCCCACTTCATGAGACAGACGACCAACGTGACAGAACTGTAAACAAAAAATTATTTAAGTTAATCAAATTAATAACGATAACATAGACAATTATAAATTAAAAATAAAAATCATAACTCTTAATATGTATTTCACATTTGTTCAAATAATGTAGGTAAATTCTCATAATCATAGAAGATATCTTAATAGAAAACAATGAAAATTAAAAGCAATACTAACCTTCCTGCCAGGTTTCAAACAGATTACTCTTAATGCTCCCGGAACTACAACACGCTTCCTTCGGTCATATGGAGGTGGAATTCCCTCGTAGGCCTTCAATCTACGAAGTGCTTGCTTTCCCCTTTCCGTTTTATGGGGTAACATACCTAAAATATACACCATTTCATTTTCCTGTACAAAATTACGCTTAAATAACAAATATATGAGTGAAACTATCATATAAACTTTTGTTTCATAGCACTTTCAAATAATGTAGGTAAGAATGTTTTATAATCATATAAAAAACGTGTAAATATGTCAAATATTCTTGGAACTACGTTACCTCTAACTGTTTTCCAAAAAATTCTAGATGGGGCCCTGAAATGGAAAGGTCCACGGGCTGGGTTTACATTACATCTTTTACGAAGGAAGGACATAAACTTCAATTTATTCCTAAAAGAGTTACATCAAATATAGAACATTAAGAACAGTGAACAGTGATTCTATGCAATCACTAACCTGAAAAAGTTTCCTGAAATATTCAGTTGTTCACACCTTACAACAATGATTCTGTTGCCTTGTAGGAGGGTCTTTGAGACGATTGCCGCCAATCGGCCCAACAAATGGCCTCTGCCATCGATTAGGATAGCCTAAAATGAGAAAAAGTATCGTAAATATAATTTAAAAACTGCCATCACACGTGTATGGCAATATATACAGGCAACAAGGAGGTTAAGAACGTTGGAAAGCTTTAAACTAAGCATACAAAGGAAGGATATAAAATATGGCAATACCTAAATTTAAAGCATATTCTTTACTAACAGAATTTGGGAAAATTTAACTAATAAGGATAATATTTGAGCAATAAGCAATAAATACCTTTTCGCTAAACCCCGTCATGTTTCTGTCCTTTACGGAAAAGACAGATGGACGACAAAATGTCGTAAGTGACGTTTGTTCAAATCCGCTTCCGCTAAAAAGGCGCAATATTCAAATAATATCTATGGGAATGTTATAATTAAATCTATTTATTATATTCACAACAAACTGAGAGTAATGTACTCTACTAGATACAAACTTTAATAAAGATAATGTTAAAGGAATATTATGTTTTATTATATAGCCATCACATATACCCTTAAAAGAATGCCCACGCATATTAAGTAGGATTTTTTTGTCGGGGGTAATATTATCAAACAAACATACTTTTGAAAATCCGCAATTTATTTCAAATTCGGTGCTATCCATAAAATATTTTTAGTCCAGAATTTATTCCAGAATTATTTATTATTTAGTTAATGCCATATAAATATTTATTATGAGTATTTATTATATATGATCGTATTATATATAACATTTGACATTTATTGGTTGGAATGTCTGAGATAAGTCTTTACGAATAATTTACATAAATAATTTAAAAACGTCAAAAGGTGTGTTTACTTATGTGTCATATATTGGATTGAATGTTTTATGTTTTCTTTTTTAAAATCGTTTAATTTCCCGTAGTAAATATGAGTTATATAAACAAAGTAAGATTATTTTAATACACATACAGTAAAACGTACACATGACAATACGTTTTAACTTAAAAATTAACGTTCATGTTTTCCTAATATGGTCCTATTGTAATGTGAATTTAACGGGATTACAATGACTTCAGAAGAGTTCCAATATGGTATTTTTATACGAAATGATATTATCAAGGATATTAGTAAAAACCAGAACCAGAGGACGGTTCTCGTGGGTCAAATATGTATAATTGACGCTGTACTTGGAAACAGAACTTTGAGAGTGCGTCTTTTAGAAGAGAATAACTCTTGGGAGGCCAAACCCTTTGTCACAGTCACAGAGAACTGTATAATACCAGTCCCCAATTCTTTGTTACATTATATATCTGCTATACATTCACCTCAGGAACGAGTTAAATTGACAAAAAATAGAATTTTATGCGAAAAACTACAGAAAGTCACTAAAGATGCAATTGTGGGATTCACCGAAGCTAGTGAAGTTAAGTTAGGTAGAGTTAGATATATTGGATTTGCTAAAGGAATTGGGTACTGTTACGGATTAGAATTACATGTAAGTTCCTGTTTTAAATGTGTTTATATAAGTAGTTGTTACATTTTCGTGTTATGTGTGCTTAGGAAAAACAACCAGGTAATAAATGTGATGGTGTGTGTGCTGGAATCAGGTACTTTACCTGTCATGCAGGACATGCAGTGTTTACAACAATTGAAAGAATAATACCCATATCTTATACTGATACTATAGAAAAACCTGTACCGCAACCACAACAAAATGACTTGGAAATTTCATTGCAAAGAAATATATCTAGCTTCGCCAATGGAACATTAGGTATTTAGTTGTACCTAATTTATTGATTTTCAGACATATTTTGTGTTATTTTAGATAAACTACCGAGGGAAGATATAGTAACAAAATATGGGGAGTATTCAAAGAAAATATCAATGCCCTCAACTAATCTTAGTCACAATATGAAAAATTCTTTGTCCCTGCAAAACATCTTAGATATGAACAGCAGTGTCAATACAAATAACGATTTTGATCAAAATACAATTATTCAGCCAGACCAAAGTCATTTAATGAATAACGAAAAATTAAAGGTGTGAGATATTTTACTTATTATAATATGTTTTATAGGTATTGTTCTAGAATAAGTCTGAGATTAATCTTCATGATTTGATTGGGAATCCTTGGCCAAGTTCCGAAGTAACCAAGCCCGAGAATTTTTCAAATTTAAGAAAAAACCTGGACAAAAATGACAACATCAAAGAATACAAATACAATAATTTTGAGAATAGGAATAGCTTAGCCAGGTATGTTTAATAGATTATGTGTAAAATATAGTTTTGTATTAAAAGTGTTTATATTTTAGTTCAAATGGTACACTAAATAGAACTGGTAGGAACAGAAGTTCTAATATATTATCTCATTTAATTGATGGTAATGGAACTATGAAGAGAAGTACTTTTTATACAGTTAAAGCAGGTGAAAGTAATAATGAGAAAGAAAGCAGCAGAGAAATCTTGAAGAAAGTTGAAAATGGTAGAAGTAAGTAATTTTATTTTATTCTTTTTTATCCTTTTTATGCAGACTCCTGCAACAATGTGTTGGGCATCTGTTAGAACTGCTTACCTAAAGTATGTAGTAGGGCCTATTTCAGGAAAATATTTTAACTGCTCAGGATTAATCAGGATGTTTTTTTTTTAATGGAACACCCTGTATATTCCTAACGTATTATTGACATTTTGTTTTGATAATTTCAGAGATATACATAAATAAATGAAAAATTATATTTTTTATAAAAATTCATTAAAATTACAAGGAATGCACTAAAATCAAAACTATACTCGGTATTTACTATAGACTGGTCTGTACTTACTTTGCCATAAATATCGTAATCCTAAATCATACAGTGTTTAAAATTTCACGCCAAACTTTCTAAAATGGAAAATATTTTTTCTTGTTTTTTTTTAATGGAATACCCTGTATATTATTTTTATGTTAGAGGCAGAATTAAAAAATGAACATATTTGTATCTAAAGAACTATAAAATTTTAAACGGTTTTGCAGATATTCGCGCTATTACATATATGTGGGTTTGATAAAAATTTACTGTTGAAAGAACCATATGTGACATAAAACCGCGAATATCTGCGAAACCGTTAAAAATGTTAATATGAATACAGTAAATGTTATTTTTTAATTCTGCGTCTATATACAGGACGTTCCATTAAAAAAACGAAAAAAAAATGCATATTTAAAAAAATTTGGCGTGGAATTTTGAACACCCTGTACGATTTAAAATTACGATATTTATAGCAAAGTAAGTACCGGCCAACTAACTATAGTAAACAACTAGTATACTTTTGATTCCAGGGCATTTCTTGTATTTTTAATAAATTTTTTAAAAGGCTAAAAACATATTTTTTTTTATTTGTTAATATCTAAGAAGCTATCAAAAGAAATTTAATAATACCTTAGGATTGAGTAGTTAAGTTATCAGAAAGGAAACCAAAAATGCAATAATATACAGGGTGTTCCATTTAAAAAAAATATCCCGATGCACTAGCACTTTTTTGAGCCACCCTGTAGAAGTTGAAATTAACTTTTTGGGACAATTATGAAAATATAACACCATTCTTTTGTTTTGTTTTTTATTCCAAATGAGTTTATTTTTTTTTATATGGGATATTTAAATCTATTAATTTATTACACTTTGTGTCTACGTTCAAATAATTTATTTTACATTGTTTGACAATTCAAAGCACGTTTCTAAGGTTGTTTTATAATAATTCATCGTTTATATGCTGTACAGATCTGAAACTGACCTACTCGGCCTTGCGGTCAGTTATATTTTTTTTTGTTTCATTGGCAAATTCTTTTTACTACAAAAAAAAATGTTTTTTTAATTTAGATTATTTACATTTAGATTTATTACTACAGTTTATACGTTTTGCTGTAGTTTCATTCTTTTTTTTCTGGAGAGATAATAGCATAGATATAATTACATTTATTAGCATTATTATACAGGGTGGTCCGAACTGTATTCCGGAAACTTTTCGAAACAAAAAATTGCAAGTCATAAAAACGTTCTAAATATACAAATCTATCCATTTTTTCCATATCGTTGCTCCAGTTTTTTGTCAAATTAACGAATATTAGAAATAGTTTATTTCAACCTCTTCAGCTTATTTTAAAAATGTTGACAAATAACAAAGAATACACCCCTTAAAGTTTCGCATTTGTCTTGATATACTCTGTATAAGACAACAGTAAATAACTTGTAATATAACTTCGAAATATAAATTTGAAATTAAAATAATGATTTGTTCATAAGTGATTTACGTTTTATTAATTTTGATTTTTTTTTCTTAAATTTAATTTAAAATTGATTTACGTTATTTATTAATTGAAACGTTTAAAATTTGAATATACGTTCAAATTTTTTTTTTTTACAATAAATTTGTTTATGATAAATAATTTTATAATGAAAATATGACCGAATTTCCTGGAAAGTTTGCCAAATTTGTACATATGAAAACCTAGCTTTACCACTTATCACAGAAAATCTCTATTCCTTCCCTTATCACAGAATAATACAGGAACGAACCATATGCGACAAAGATAGAAGATTTAGATATGTCGTTACTGCTTTTTGTTTTTAATGGATATTTTAAAAGCCGGGTAATATATGGTAATCTTTGATGGTAATATACTGTATACCTTTGACTGTCTTTGATTACAACTGTGTGATTAGTGATAATTATTATTAAAATGTCTGGTAATAAGTGTCAATTTTACAATTGTGAGATTTCTCGGAAATCAGGTGTACATGTGTTTAAGTTTCATGCGTCAAGAGATCCTAATTTATGTACAAAGCGGATAGAAAATTGTGAGTTCATTCATATAGAATTTTTTTGCACATTTTGTATGTAAAAATACGGCGTTAAGTTACCTTAGAAATGGTGATCGATGGCTTTTACCATATACCGTATGATCGAAAAAAAAACGGCGTCAGCGATGGCTATGAAATGAAGATCGCTGTCATTTGATATGTAAAATTATATGGGGAATGTCATCGATCGTCATTTCCAAACCAATCGGACGCCGTTTTTTTTTCGATCGTAGGGTTTTTTCAAACTTCGGTTTTCAAACTTCGGCAGCATATTCTGCAGATAAAAATAAGTAAAAAAGTTGGTATAAAAATATGTCCGAAAATGCTTAGAAAGTTTTCAATAGTGAGATCAAAGTTTATAGAATAATTCTATGTAATTCTGTGAGCTTCGGTAAGACTCAAACAGAACAACAAAAAAAAATTAACATCTAACATAATGAAAGTAAGAACTACAAACGACAATAATTATTATTATGTGTATATAGTTTATGAAACCACAGGCTTTCTATGGTAAAATAGGGTAATATTAAAAAAAAAAGAATCAACGAAAACTTTAAAAGAAAAAAAATCAGACATTTCTGTATGGTCTTCAGATTAAGCAGAAAAAAATAATCTTATAGTGTTCGGATGGATTACTGTCTCTTATCTTCAGGGAGTTAGATAGCGCGCGCACACATATTACAGTTTGGTAATTATTGGGAAAACTGGAAAGCGTCCGATTTTCACCAAAATTGGTATACACACGTATATTTTGAGGTCGTAGATTACGAATCTGAACTTTTTTCTTGGCGGTCTCTTACCGTTTTTCAGAAAAACGGAAAATTCTTTCAACATTGAATTTTCCTTTATTTCGACCCTATAAAGTAATAATTTCACTATATTTTCATTATATTATAGTTTATCTAAAAGCTACACTTGATTGGGGATAGAAAAATGTCCAAAATTTTACTGAAAAACACTTTTCTTAACGAAATAACAAAGAAAATTGAGACCAGATGGAAGTTTGACATTTGATATATCCTTGTTTCTCTCTCCTATGTGATGAGAGCTTTGAATAAGAAGACTAAGGAAGGAGCATATCAAAAATCTTAGGTACACCGCGATGGGCCTCAAATATGGCCGACGTAAATTCCGGTTTATCAGTGTCGTTCTAATTTTATTTAAAAAATGTAAAACTATGATGTAGGGTAGACGTGGGGTAGACTCAATAATTTGTTGTTTTATGTTACATTGTGAATAAATGTTGGTAGTTATTACAATTGTTATAAAAATATATAATTCTAATAAAAATAGATAAGTTATAATAAGTATTTATTAACACAAACATCCGATACGCTACTGAAGCAGGTAAGTCAAATTAACGTATCTAAATTCTTTGACATCTAATCTTTGACAAGTAATAAATAAAAGCTAAAATGCAAGAAAAATATATAATTTAGTTAATTTAAGTGAATTTCATAAATGATCGGTTAACTACACGTATGTATATTATATAGTCACTTACTAGCGAAAAGTTGTTCCATTATTTCACTCAATTTTTGCCGAGATCTACCGCACGCTACACAACCAACTATTTTAGAATCTGTTTCGATAAATCGCGATAGTGTCAATTTAAGTTCTGCCACAATTTCCATCTAGATTTACTACCTTTATACAACTATCAGTAGTAGAATAAATAATAAATAACATAAAATAAGCTCCGTAAAGACTGACAAATCCACAAAATTTCAAATCAAATTCAAATGTGTCAAATGAATCGTCAAACAGAACTGTCAAGGATCCCCACCCTAGAGTACTTTTATGGCGCTTTTTCCGCCCACCAATGCATGAATACATGGATAGCATTATGCTCCTTCCTTAGTGTTCTTATTCAAAGGATGAGAGAGACAAATATATTCTAGAGCTAATCTAGAAATTTGAAATTTTACAACGTTGCCATATCTTCTATTTTTTCGGGTGATTAGGGCTTTTAAATAAATTACCTATTATGAGATCGACAATAATTAAATATACCTACCTATATCCACAAAGTTACGCGGAAGAGTTTTGATTGCATTGGTTTCAACTTCTATGCAGAGGGGGTTAATCTTTTTTATTGTTATATTACATTTATAACCACGAAGTTGCACGAAAGAAAACTCTTTTTGGAGCTCTCCCTGGAAGGGAGCTTCCCTCCGCATGGAAGTTGTAACCAATGCAATCAAAACTCTTTCGTGCAATTTCGTGGCCATAAATAGTCAGATCTCGTTGGTAAAATAGCAGTTATGGGAAGGAGCCGTTCTTCTGGCGACCGCCTTTCGTAATCCCAGAATGAGCGAAAAAAACACGCTAAATTTAGGTTTAGCATTGGCAAGGTTGCTTTAAATGCCAGAAACACATAACTCAACATTTTCAGATTGTTTACAAATTTATTTTAGCAAATTTTCGTCTATTATGCATAGAATTGGTTAAAAAAAGTAACAGAAAATAGCAATAACATCATTGTTTATTGAATACCTAACAAAATATGTGCTAGAAAACCTTTAAATATGAGAAATTAAGAAAAATTCGATGTTGAAATAATTTTCTGTTTTTCTGAAAAACGGTAAGAGACCGCCAAGAAAAATCGTCAGATTCGTAATCTACGACCTCATAATAGGGTGTATACCAATTTTGGTGAAAATCTGACGATTTCCAGTTTTCCCAATAATTACCTACAGTTTTAACACTTATAAAATTTAAAGGAAATAGAAAGGAAGAAACCTCTAAAGAGAAAAAATCGGCTTTAAATATACAAAATTAATTTTGGACCTGTTCTCAGATTTTTATACATTTCCTACTTAATATTCTACATTTTCTACGCACTTTTCTACATACACGTAGAAAATTAATTTTCTACGCGTCGTTACCCAACCCTGGGGGTCAATTATTATTTAAGTTAATTGACTAATAATTTCTTCCGTTCTTCGCGCGCCGTCACTGCACTCTAACCCACGATTTCCCCCGCCTATGATGTGCTCTATACAGAAGCGCCAAAAATAACCGTCCTGTAACGTTTTGAGTCATCGCGACTTGTCGAAATCGCGCGCTCGCCTTCTTTTTTTTAGATTTCGCTATTTTTGGATTATCCTAGTTCAGTTTTATCGCGGATTTCTTGGCAAAATACGCTGCCGCATTATTTTTTTCAAGAGAAAGTGGAATTTCTCTAATTTTTTTATCGTTTTTTACGAGTTTAAGAGAATTTTATTTCGTGTTATGTCTTAGGTGTGTGGGTTCGTTTTTTTTTCGCGTGACAGAAGTGTATGCGTTTCAAATGTGAATCCCTACGTAAGAAAAAGAGTGCAACATTTTTATTTTTTTGGTTTATAAATATACTGGGTGTTTAAAAAAACATGTATCATCTCTCGTGGAGAGATTCCTCACATAAATATATAAAATTTAGCAACTGTTAAAATTGACTTATATTTATCAAAAATAGTACTTTAACCGCAAGGGTAGATTAAATGATATTTTAACAGCGAGGATAGGCTAAAAACTTTATTTCTTCTCGCACGTTTTTTAATTGCTTCCATTTTTGAAAAATGATGTATTCCTTTTCATAAGTTATTCGGGATTTAAATGGAAGTAGTTTGGATATGGCGTTTGTCGCCTCAGCCTGAATATCTGTTAGTAATTTACTTATTTCGTTTTGAGCCATTTCTGTAGTAGATATAAAAAGCATTTTTGGTAAACTCTGTCTCAAATAGTTTCTGAAAAATAAAATTAATTTTCTTAAAAAGGTCCGATTAAATTAATATCTCCGAAACTAAAGTTCCAAAAAAATTCGTAATATATCTAGAAATTCATTTACCCACTAGTAGTTATAAAAAGCATTTTTGGTAAACTCTGTCTCTAATAGTTTCTGAAAAATAAAATTAATTTTTTTACTAAAGATTTTTTTTACTAAAGACTTTATTTATTTGTCAAATTACATAGAAACCAACACCAACCCAGCACAATATTTTTTCTACTCGTAATAAATTCCTTGAAATAATAATTTCTGAATATTTTTTAAAACGTAACTCGCTATGGAAAAAAAATTGTTTTATACACGACGATAAAATTGCATTATCGTATCCCGACATTAATTCACGATATGTATTTTATCGTCGGTCGACGATAAAATACAATTTTATCGTCTTGTATAAAAAATAACTATTTTATGTTAATATGGGTCCGATTCTGCTTTGTTTCCTAGCTACAGGAGGTTAAAGTATTTTTTTATATTTATTATAATTTTCTTCCAAGTGCTTTTAGCAATTCGAATGAAATTTTGAGGGTAAAAGTTACTAAAGTGCTACATATTTTAATGCCAAAAAAGTGTTGACATATTCACCAGGAACGTGTATATAGAAATTTTAAAACATTTTCCGATGCACGTCATCAATCACATCGAAATTGACACTAAAGCCTATAAACCTGAGTAAATTAAATTTTAGCAAAAATGTTTAAATTTGTTGACTAAATTAAAATACCAAGCAGCTCTTTATTATACTTTATAAAGCAAATGATTGTAACAGATATTTTATTTAGATTAAAGCTGCAAAAATTAGTTTAAACCAATTTTTATTATCGCCTTGTTGGTCACATTGCGCCATGTTCAGCAATGTTGTCGTGTATTATTTGACAGTTATCCTAGTGTCAGTCATTATATTGTGTTGTTGAATTTTTGGGAGTAATTCTCGTTTTTTGTCGTTTTCATAGTTTTTTTTTTCTTAAATTATACTTCTAACTAGCGATGGGAACTATCGAACGAATTAGACTATCGAATGGTTACTGAATGAATGATTTCAACTATCGAATGGTTTCATTCGAATAAAATCATTCATTCATTTGTATACTAAAGCATATGTGACAACCTCGCCGTGCGACTAAATGGTTATCGTTAAGCCACGACTATCGAATGCTTTTGATAAATGAAATTTACTAAATTAATATATATATTAATAATATATTAATAAACGAATACTAAATTTAATTTAGTATTTGTTTGATTTTTGTGTGCGTCAGTGCATTATTAGTTCTTCCAAATTTTTATAACTTGCCTTCTAAATACTGTTGTGCACAGGAATATTTTTCTTAGAAAACATGTGCGCCACTGACTTTTGTGTCCTCTTATTATCAAAAGTATGCAGGCCATTATTTAATGCCGATTAAAAGTTGTATCTTGATATTTTATCCATTTCAATCTCCTCGATGAGATAAACGCAATTTTATTAATGACAATAAAATTAATAAAAAGTTATTTATTTAATGTAATTTATTACTAAATTTTATCAAAATTTATAACACTGATATACAGTGCTACCTACCGCAAATTCTCGACAAAAATAATGGTATTTAAGATAATTACAAAGGCCTATTTTTTAAAAGTTTTAACATCCTATAATTTTAAAACTATGCATTTCCGCACACATGTTTATTTTTGGATTTTTTTTATATTTTTTATGAGGAATCAATGAGTACTTAGGTATTTAACATTTTGGCAAGTTAATAACATCAAAATTTTTTAAAGGTTGGTATTAGAATTATTGTTTTAATGTAAATTAATTAAATAGCGTTTAACTCATCAAGAAGATCGAAATCGACAAAATTTCAAAAGACAACTTTTAATCGCCATTAAACGGTCTACACAATTGTGTTAACAAGAGAAAAAAGTCTGAGGTGCACATGTTTTTTTTTTAGAAAAATATTTCAGTGATACCCCATACGCACGTCTCTGGTAATTCTGTCGACACTTTTTTAGCATGAAAATACGTCGCACTTATAGTAACATTTACCCCCAAAATTACTATCGAATCACTAAAAGAACTTGGAAGAAAATTATAATAAATCGAAAAAAAATTAAGATTTTAACCTGCTGTAGCTACGAAACAAAGCAGAATCAGACCTTTGCTAATATAAAAAATAAATCTTATTTTTACGTGAGGAATATCCCAATGAGAGATGGCACCTGTTTTTTGAAACACCCTCTATAAATGTTTATGTTCACTATACTGAATTAAATTCTTTTAATAAAATTTTTTAAAAAACTTATTTTGATAATTATTTTAAAATATCAAGGAAATTGCATTTTTTTTTCTTACCTTGTTCCCAAAGCAAATAAAGTTATATAAAGGATGTCTTTGACGAAAAGAAGAAAATATAATTTGACATTGAACTTTTGTGGTAATAAAAGTGTGTCAAAGTCGAAGAAACATCAGGAGAGTAACAATAACGATATGCACTACAAAAACCACCATCACAACGATGTGATCTACGCGAATTCAAACGCCGAAAGATTTTTTGGATTCGGAGTATAACCCACTTCCGTTATCTGTGGTAGAGATAAATCAAAAAAACCATCATAGACACCATCGGAAGAAAGATAGTCCACGATCTCCAAGTATGTATGTTTGAGCATCTCATGTCTTAACATCTCGGTCAACTGACCAATGAATTCGCTCTTAAGATCGTGCATCCTTTTGTTGGAGAAGAATTATTGTACAGGGTGGCGCCTCTCATACGCTCGCGGAGGCTCCAAGGAGAACGGTAGTTAATATCGAAATAAAATTTTGTGAGCATATGTAGGTTAACTCAGAGCACTTTTTAAAAATATAGAGAGTTCTACAGGGTGTCTCCAAAAAAGTTGCATATCAAAGTTGTGTTTTTTTTCACAACACCCTATATAATATTAATTGATTTTCGGATTCTGGGAGAAAATTAAAGGTGAGTTTTATAAGAGAAATATATCACTAAAATGTAATTAATTATTATTAAATTAATTTAATTTTCTAAAAATAAAGATTAATTTTTAAATTACAATAAAAGCTACCTAAATTGGAATTTACCCGGTATAGCCTAATATGTAGTTAAATTAACTATTTTACTTTAAATCAAATTAAAAGTTAATAAAAAAAGTTATACAGGGTGAGACAAAATTAACACCCTATATAATATTAATTGATTTTCGGATTCTGGGAGAAAATTAAAGGTGAGTTTTATAAGAGAAATATATCACTAAAATGTAATTACATAATTATTATTAAATTAATTTAATTTTCTAAAAATAAAGATTAATTTTTAAATTACAATAAAAGCTACCTAAATTGGAATTTACCCGGTATAGCCTAATATGTAGTTAAATTAACTATTTTACTTTAAATCAAATTAAAACTTAATAAAAAAAAGTTATACAAGGTGAGACAAAATTAATATTGAACAGTGGTCACCTTTAAAAGCATGTTACTCGTTTATTTTAAATGGAACACCCAGTTTATTATTCCGATATTCAATGGAGAATTCATGTCTCTTCAAAATACTATTAATGTTACCTACCTCTCAAACCAAGATATTCATAGATATTTTCATTTACATGATTTGATCTGAGTAGATCTTTATTATTTGATAAAATCTAGGTAAAAAACTTGCTTTTAAAAGTTACTAATGTTCCATATTAATTTTGTCTCATAACTTTTTGTGTCAAATTTCAATTTGGTTTAACATATAATGGTTACTATAATTGAATATCAGGCTATACAAGGTCAACTAAAATTTAGGTAGCTTGTATCGAAATTTAAAATTTACTCTTTATTTTCACAAAATGTGAAATATATCAAAATCCTTAGATTTTAGGTATATGCTTCTTTAATAAAACTCACCTTTATTTTTTTCCTAGAATCCGAAAATAAATTAATATATAGTGTGTTCAATTAGAAAAACTCAACTTTGATGTGTATTTTTTGGGGGGACAGCCTGTATAATTCTATATATTTTTATAAAATGCTTTCAGTTAACCTACATATGCTGCCAAAATTTCATTTCGACATAAACTACCGTTCCCTTGCAGCTTCCGCGGCGTATGAGAGGTGCCACCCTGTATATCCTTGTAATCAACCAAAAACATTATCCTCCATCTAGTTCCTTCAAACAGTTTCTGTCTCAGAGAAATAAGTAAATACAGAAACGTTCTAGCATAAATCAGTTGATTTGTAGTCAGTGCAACATTGCTGTATTATAATTAAACTAAAAAATTTAATTAAAATTTCCCTCAATACGCAATACTACACGTGAATCTTCATTTCTTTTCAGAACCCGAATACCATCCGAAAGAGCTACACACCAAACCAACAGCCACATTTTACGTAAACGAAAATCCTAAATACACAGACCCATTACCGGGGTCCACGAACGATTTGGTCGTAGGCAGCGTGGTAGAAGTAGATACCGACGTCACAGAAGAACCACTATACGGTTAGCACACTCCTTAATCTTATAAGAACTCACTTAAATATAAAAAAAAATCTTTTCACAGGTGTGATTCAATGGATGGGCTTTGACACTGAAGCTAAGTTTACTCTAGTAGGTATAGAGTTAGAGGAGGAAGCCACGCATCTGCCTCTAACTCTAACAGATGGCACGCACAATAACGAAAGGTTGTTTTCCTGTGCCAATGGCAAAGCTTTTTTCGTTCCTTTAGAACGGTGTCATAAGGATTCGCGGTTTCAGGATGGAACTCCGACGCCTGTACACCAAGCAGCTGTAACAGAAGTGGTAAGATTACCTTTACTGTATATTTATTTTATACTAGTTTTTTTCCCGCGACTTCGTCCGCATACAATTCGAATTCTATTAATATAAAGTGTAATATTTGAAGGTACCTATTACAGGTGTCTAGTTGTAATTGATAGTTAATGAATAAAGAGTGACAGTCGTGTGATAGAGTTTTCAAATCTGTCTGTTATTTTATTGCTCTCATGGTATTTTGGACAATTAATACAATATATCTTTATATATTATAGTCTATGTGTTATTCTGATGTATAAGCTATATTATTGTAAAGTTTCATTAAAATACTTTCAGTAGTTTTTGCGTGAAAGAGTAACAAACATACATCCATACATACAAACTTTCGCGTTTATAATATACGTATATCGGATAAATTCCGAATATTTCGGATTTTTTGAGAGAGTTGATACAAAAAAGGACTAAACGAAAGAGTAAATAAATTTTTAGATTATGATTGAGTATGAAGAATTTTCAATTTAAGCATTTGTCCATGTTTTTTTAACTTGTGTTGCATGCATAAATCGAAAATGTTTATTTTCAGAATACTGACCTTTTAATGATATATAGAAAGTACAAATTTTAATTAATTCTTTATAACTATTCTCTCTGGTACCTTTCGATATCTTAGCAACCCTGCTGTAATGTTTTAAACGTCCTTAAAGCAGCATTACTTTTTTTAAATATTTGTTAAAACTGTTTTAAACGTGTTCGGCATGTAGATGTTTTTTATACATTTGGCGCCCAACGTGAGGTCACTTTTTTATACATTTGGCGCCCAACGTGGGGTCATTTTTTATACATTTAGCGCCCAACGTGGGATCAACTCTTGAATTCAAATTAAAATACGCAAAAAAATCCGTACATAAAAATACTTTCTACGATATTGTGTAAAGTTCATAACTAAAACAGGTATTGGATTTTAGTGCGACTGTCCGGGAATCCCAGGAGCAGTAGCGCCGCTCTGTATGCCCACAGAGGAAGATGTAGAGGCGGTGTGCGGAAAGTACCGCGGCATTCAAGGACACCACAATTCCTGCTATCTGGACGTCACACTTTTCGCCATGTTCACCTACACCGCAGTGTTTGACAGCTTGTTGTTCCGGCCGAAAAACGCAAACGACATAGCGGATTATGAGGAGGTAATTTACAAAGCTTTGAATAAAGAGATTAAGGAAGAAGCATAATGTTATCCTTGTATACATGCATTAGAGATGGACTCGACATCATGAAAAGACATTAAATAGTTGTACAGCGTGCGGTAGATCTCTGTCCTGTCATAAGTTTTCGTTAATATGTTCCTTCCTGAATTTTTTAATTCAAAGTTACAAAGTTTATTTATGTAAACAAGGTATAAAAGTGGATTTATTTCAGGTCCAGAGAGTTTTGAGAGAAGAAATCGTTAATCCTTTGAGGAAAAACTTGTTTGTAAGTGCGGATAACGTGATGAAACTAAGAAAACTTTTGGATAGGTTGAGTTCAGTGTCGGGCTTAACAAGCGAAGAAAAGGATCCAGAGGAATTTTTGAATTCGTTACTTGCTCAAATTTTGAAAGCTGAACCGTTTTTGAAACTTAACTCTGGACAAGTAAGTTTTAACTTTTATTTTTTCCTCTTCGGTTTTAATGTATTTTGTATTTATTATCATGAAAATCAGTCTTCATACTATATAGATTCTATGATATTTTGATTTCATTTTAGGAGACGTTCCATTATCAACTTTTTGTTGAAAAAAATGCCGAGCTCACGTTGCCTACCGTACAACAACTGTTTGAGCAAAGTTTCCTAACGAGCGATATAAAATTGAAAGAAGTGCCCTCTTGTCTGATTGTGCAGATGCCCAGATTCGGGAAGAATTACAAAATGTATCCCCGCATTTTACCCTCTCAGCTGCTTGATGTTACAGACGTCATAGAAGGTTGTAAGTAGATATCATAAAACATCAAAATTAACAGTTACCACCTGATAACTATTGCTTAATGAGGTAAAACTAAAAAGCCTGAAACTTTCTGTATGATTATTTTTTAATTTCTTTTTAATTTTCACTTGTTTATGTTTTTTAATATATAGATTATATGATTTTCAGCGCCTAGATTGTGTATTGTTTGTGGTAAACTAGCTCGATGGGAGTGCAGGGAGTGTTTCTCTGAATACACGAATCAAGCGGGCTTAGAAAGTACGGCCTTTTGCGAGAATTGTCTGAAAACCGCCCACAAACACGAAAGGCGACAGAGGCACAAACCTAGAGAGTTGGCGGTTAATCCTGATTTTTTGACTATGGAGGAACATTGCAGGTAAGATAATTTATTTCTCTTTAATTCAATTGGACTGGTATGAGACTCGTACCATACTAAACCAAACCAACTCTTACTGTGCCAAACCAAACCACAAGGTTTGATCGTATTTCGTATTTTCAAACTTCAAAAGAGAGCAGTTCGATATTTATTGGGACTGAACAGTAGAACTCACTGCCAGACTCTTACTGATTCATTTTTGAATCCGTTTGCTTAATCCGTAAGCACATATCTGCTAGTCCGGAAAGGCCATCTCACAACTATCCACTTAGGAATGCGGAGCATGATCTTTATCTGCCAACACCGAGCTCAGAACTAGTTAAAGACTCAATACTGTACCGGGTGGCCAACTAAGAATGGACGCCGGCTTTATCTCAGAAACTACTTGTCGTATAACTTTGGGAGAAAAATTCTAATAAGTAAATCGGCTAAGAGAAATCGCTGGAAATTATTTTCAAGTTCGAAAAATGTCCGCTAGGGGGCTATTTAACTGTGCAAAGAGAAATATAGCCTCCTATTTAAATTTCTTATGGAAAAGCGCAATATCTGTTATGATGTCAAACAGCGCCCTCTAGCTACCACGAAAAAAATTATGGAAACAAAATTTATACTGAATATCATTAAGGAAGAAAAGCTCTTTTAAACGAGCCCTAGTTTATTTAAATCGGTTAACCTAAACCAGAGTTATCCTTATTTTAATAAAAGCTAGTTTAACCTTCCCCCACCACTTTATTTTATGAGATAGAACAAAACACTCTATATCATAAAAATTACAAATTTCTTGATGATTACAGTAGTAATATTTAAAATACCTGTTCACCTGCATATTTTTGAGAAAAACCCTGTTTTCTGATTGGCTATCAGAGAAAGGCCCTCTAGCGGATATTTTTCGAACTTGAAAATAATTTCCAGCGATTTCTCTTGGTCGATTTACTTATTAGAATTTGTTTCCCAAAGTTATACGATAAGTAGTTTCTGAGATACAGCCGGCGTCCATTCTCAGTTGGCCACCTAAAGTCACTTCCATTCTTTCCTGCATTTCGCAAAGCTCTAAAATCATACTTACTGGAGAGAGCCCTATATGCGGTCAACGACTTTTTTGTTGATGTTTAATCATGAATAATTTTGAATTTTAAAATTTTGATCATCTCACACACTGGTTAAAAGTCTAGTATTTAATATTTTATATCTCTTACATGATTTTATCCATTTACAATTTTCCTTTTGTAAAATTATATCGATACGCCTGTGTTCTGCAATGTCCATATATGTTATATTTGTAATTTTTTTGAATTGATTTGTATTGAATGATATTTTTTATTATTTGTAAACTTGTTACTTTGGAAATACTATACGTCCTTTTGTCCTTTAACATAATATGTAATGTACGGTAATCGCAAAACATTTTCCGATGCACGTCATCAATCATATCGACATTGACACTAAAGTCTATAAACTTGACTGAATGAAATTTTGGCAAAATGTCTAAATTTGTTGTATAATTTAAGATACCGAGCAGCTCTTCATTTTACTTTATAGAGCAAATGATTGTAACAGATATTTTATTTAGATTAAAGCTGCAAAAATTAGTTTAAACCGAATTTTATTATCGCTATGTTGGTCACATTGCGCCGTGTTCAGCAATATTGTCGTTTATTATTTGACAATTATCCCAAAGTCAGTTATTATTTTGTATCATATTGTGTTGCTGTTGAATCTTTGTGAGTAATTCTCGTTCCTCTGTTTTCATAGTCTTTTTTAAAAATGTAAGCACAAACAGTTCTTTTAAGAACTAAATTTTCGAGTTTTTTGTATTGCAACAACAGTCGAAGCAAAGAGCTTGTAGCTTCCCTGATAAATTATTTTGAACGAGAACGTCACAATAAAGGTCTTTTATTACCCTTGACTGCAGTCAGAGAAGTAAGTTTGATTGATAAGCACGTTATACCACTTTCAAAGTTATTTCTACGTTAGTTTTATTAAATTCTGTGATTATTAGTTGGTGCATTAATAGCACCTTGTTATTACCACTTATGGCGTTGTACGATGTACATCAATAAATAAATAAATAACCCATAATAACGCTTAGAATAATCTTCATACTGGACTAGTTTTTTCCAATATGTAATAAATAAAATAAGCTATAAAATAAATAAATCAATTAATTACTAAAATATTAGTTATTAAATTAAAAATAAAACGTAAAAATCTTTAAAAAATTATATAATAAATATATCGTTTGTCAATTTTAAGTTAAGATTTATCTCATAAATCCGTCACAATCAAAGTTGATCAGGTGCATTGGAAATTGTGTTGCCATTATCATATAGCTGTCTTCCAGTTGGTTCCAGTAGACACTAATCAATATTTTTTTTATATTTTTAGGCCTCCGAGATTGTTTATGGAACTTTTTGCTGTGATTTGTATAGAAACTTCCCATTATGTAACTTTTGTTAAGTGCGGTGTCGGCCACGAGGCTCCTTGGTGTTTTTTCGATTCGATGGCGGATCGGAAAGGTGAGCAGAACATCACACTGTATAATCAGCGTTAAAAGAAACATTTTTAATAAATTAGATATCTATAAATATTGATATAAAGGGCATCGAAAACAAAATATTTTATTATAGTGTGAGGATTTATAGTTATTTAAAAAAAATATTATTTTTTTGGACAAAACTTGAAGAAAATATTGTTACTTGTTGTCAAAATATAACACTATAGCAATGAAATATATATTTTAGGTGAGAAAAATGGATATAATATTCCAGAGATGGTTGCATGTCCTGACATTTCTCACTGGCTTTCAGAGGAAACGGCTTGCCGGTAAGAATAAATGTCTAAATAATACTTTGTGTTCTTTTATGACCGTATGATCGAAAAAAAAACGGCGTCCAGTAGACTTGGAAATGACGATCGATGACATTTCCCATATAATTTTACATATAAAATGACAGCGATCTTTATTTCATGACCTCAATCGCTGACGCCGTTTTTACTCGATCATACGGTATTTGTGAAAAGTATAGAATGTTCAGCCATTGTTCAACGTTACGTCATATATTGTCGAACTCTCTCAATCACTTGTCAACCAGATGAAAGAGATTGGTGACATAATTAATGCATTTCATAAATTACTGCATATTCTTTTCAGTAATTATCATTGTCATTTGATTTGGGGCTATAATTTTATCTTTATATTAACGCATGGAAAAACGCAGAAGTTGTGCTATTATACACAAAAGGAGATTTTACAAATATAGAGAATTATAGACCAATAAGCCTTCTCTCGCATCTATACAAGCTCTTCACTAGTATTATCAACAACCGACTGTCTACGAAACTAGATTCCTATCAGCCAATAGAACAGGCAGGCTTTCGAAAAGGTTTTAGTACCATCGATCATCGACAAACAATTAAAACAGTCATTGAAAAAACAATAGAATACAATATACCTCTACATTTGGCCTTTGTAGACTACCAAAAAGCTTTTGACAGCATCGAAACCTGGTCATTTCTAGCTGCAATGGAGGATGCGAGAATTGATTCCAGATATTATTCCATTATTAAAAATATCTATGATAGTGCAACCTTCCAAGTTAAATTAGATGATAACCTCAAAACAGAAAAAATACTACTCGGCAGCGGCGTGAGACAAGGAAATACCATCTCTCCCAAGTTATTTACACTGACACTGGAAAATGTCTTCAAGAAATTAGAATGGGAAAATAGAGGTCTAAACATCGATGGGGTACACCTTAGCCATCTGAGGTTCGCAGACGATATTGTCTTGCTGAGCACCGACATTCAAGAACTAAACAGCATGCTAAATGAGCTAAATGACCAATCCCAGAAAATTGGCCTTAAAATGAACTTGAAGAAGACCAAGATAATGAACAACAATATCCATAACATTACGGTTGACAACGTTATTATTGAAAACGTAGACCATTATATATATTTAGGTCATAAAATCAAGCTGGGCAAGGAAAACCAAAATACGGAGATCAAACGCAGGATCCATTTGGCATGGGTAGCATTTGGAAATATGAGCGATATTTTCAAGGATAAAAAGGTGCCCATGAACCTAAAGAAAAAGGCTTACGACAACTGCATTCTACCTGTGCTTACGTATGGCTTAGAGACTATGGCAATTACTCGAAAAATAGCAGAACAACTACGAGTAGCACAAAGAGCCATGGAAAGAATCATGTTGGGAGTCACCATTAGGGAAAAAATACGGAATACCCACATACGTCAAAAAACAAAATTAATAGATGTCGTTAAAAGAGTGGCAAGTCTGAAGTGGCAATGGATAGGACATGTGGCAAGACAGGATCCAGACCGATGGCCCCAAAAAGTAATCCTATGGAGACCTAGGGGAACAACAAGAAGTGTAGGCCGACCAAAAAAGAGATGGGTCGATGACGTCAGGGCAGTGGCGGGAAGACAATGGATAAGATTGGCTAGAGATCGCGAAGCATGGAAAAACCTAGAAGAGGCCTATATCCAACACTGGATGGAACCAGGCTGAGAAAGAAGAAAAAGAAGAGAATTTTATTGACGGACATCGTGTCAAATAAAATTCCAATTTTTTTTTATTTCAAAAATGCCTCAAAGATGTAATCAAAATAAACAAGGGCTCATTGCTAAGTTTACAAATTATTTTTCTCGAAAAACAGACGCCGGTTGAACACTCTTGTCCGTGGACGCCGTATATGAAGTAAGTACAATGCAAAGGTGTAATATTTCTATGTAAAATATAAATTGATAACGTTTTTAAATAAAATAATATATAGTCTGTACAACAAGATCCATGTGTCTGTCATTTTAATTTCAAAGTATTTTATTTTATTTTACAAAGAAATAAGTTGGTTTAACTGGAATGCATAGCAGGAAATTAATATATTTAAAATTTGACTGATAAGTGATTTCTCTTCTTTTCTTCAAAATATTGTGAAAAAATACTGTGTAAAACTAAAAAAATGTAATCGAGTTATTTTATTAAAAAAAAGGTGGGTTAACAAAAAAATGTAAAAAAGAACTATTTCTTACTTTCAAGCTTCAAGAAACTTCCCGCATTTATTATTTATCAATATAACTTATGTACAAATACAAATTTGTAATATTCCACAGGAATAAATAAAACAAACTATTTTATTAATAATAACACTTACCAAATTTTATACTTTAAAGGTTGATTAATTAACTTTAATCTTAATTTTTTAAACCAGTATCTTTAGACATTATTTTTCTGCAGTACTAAAATCCATTATTTACGTATCGTGTGATGTCATTATTTTACAGCTATTCCAGTAGTATGTTTAGTACGATCCTTGTAGCATATACGAGATGGTATACAAACTTTATTGATGGTAACTTTATTGGTGTATAAGACTTTCTACCTGGGCAGCGAGTATTAACTATAAACTGTGCTCTGGGTCTATAGTTAACTTTCCCTCGATTTTTCCTCCACTTGACTTTAAAAGACACAAAACACACATAATAACTTGAATCAAAATGCATCATCTTCCAAAACGCAGATATTTGACATAAGTTGACACAATTATAACCTATAATTTGGCAAGACTTTGACAAGCCTCGAAAATCTAAAGGCGAGTTCATACGCATCGGCGTCCGTTTGTCGTTCATCGTTCCGTCAAACCAATAAAATTGAATTATGATCTGTCATTTTTGAAATAAACCAGTAAAACTGGTTAAAAACAAGAGACGGCGCATGACGGATGTATATTTAAACCCATCCATAGTTAACTTAAAAAAATATTAGAAACTTTTTTTAGTAAAATAAATAGATTGGTATGGGACGTCATCTGCTTTTCTTCTGTCATCGTCTGTCGAAATCTTATCTGAGAAAAAAAAAACAGAGTATAGCGAGTTGCTGATGCTTTAGAAATAGGAATTTCAACAGTCTAAAGAATCGGAATTAACGGGATCGTGACCGATGAAGAGTTGAAGAAAAAAATATTAAATGCCGGGAAAAAAACGGAACTCGCTCAATCAGTAATATAGGAACGTACTTAAAATTTTCTAAACAATATGAACTGATCTCAGACACCCTAAAACTCATATTTGACAAATAATGATGACGTAACGTTGCACAATGGCTGAACGGTCGCTATTTAAACGTTTTTTTTTATTCTGCAAATGTAGGCAGCTGCACGAAGAATTTCCCTTAGACAGACACCTTCCCGAACATGCGAAAAGGCTGCTTTGCGACGCCTACATCTGCATGTACCAAAGCTCAGACGTTATGATGTACAGATAAATAGATTGTGTATATATAAATACTTATGTAATTTATATAATACACCAAGCAAAAGTAGAGAAGAGTTAATAAGTAGGTCTAATCTTTTGATATTGAATTAGAAAAAAATATTGGTTTTTATAATAATCCACATTCCTCAAACTAGTTGTGTTTTTATTCTAAGTATAGGTATGTATATATTTCTTTACTTTTGCTCTAGTGAATATAGTGGTGAATGAAAAGAATCTAATGTTGCCTATCGAAAAAAAAAACACTGTAAGAATAGTTCTTACCTTATTGAGAAACTAAAAGTTTTAGTTTTGTTTCTTTTCTATTTGCCGGGAAAATAATACAGGGTGTCTCAGATAATTGCGCTCAAAGATCTTGCAAAGAATAGCAACTATAAAGCTTTGGAGACATTGTTTTTGTTATGTTTTTTGCGTTCACTACCTCAATATAAATTTTATTTATATGTTTTGTTCAACGTTTAGTTTTTTTGGCCAATCTTAAGTTTATTTTTTACTAGTTGCAAAATTTTGTTTAAAAATTGTTTTATTTTGAATTCAACCTTGGCCACAATGGAAAAAAAACAGCGTCAAGTTGCAGGGTCGCTGATACATATGTATGGAAACGGTCGATTATTGGTTAAAATATACGAGGTACCGCAAAAAGTTAAATATAAAAGTTATAGGGTTTTTAAATATCTATTAAGTAGCGAGTAATAAGTTTAAGTGTACAGGGTCGGTCATAAAGTCGTGGCACATCAAAGTTTCCTTTTTTTAAATGGAACATCCTGTATATTATTGCATATTTCAATTCTTCCTTCAATTCTGAGCAAAAATATAAATACGCACAATGAACCTGAAACCACCCGTTTCCGGGTTATTGACTTTTGAAAATATCACTTAAACAATTTGATTAAATTAATTTCTATGTGTTCGGTTTTATTTAACGATGCCATTCTGTGAAAACTGTGAAACTTAATAATAGTTGACGTTAGTTTTTAAAGTAGCATTTCTAGATGTATAAAATGAGATTATAATATCAAGTCTGGAAATTTTAGTTTAACATTTCAAAACCAAAACTCGGTATCTCGGAAACCGTTGGATTTAGATACATTGTGTGTAATATAATTTTTGTTTAAAATTGAAGGAAGAATTGAAATACCCAATAATATACAGGGGGTTCCGTTTAAAAAAATGAATCTTTGAAGTGCCACGACTTTATGACCGACCTTGTATACTTAAATTTATTACCAGCTGTTAGGCATTTAAAAACCATATAACTTTTGTATTTAACTTTTTGCGGTACCTCGTATACTTTGCCCAATAGTCGACCGTTTCCATACATAACAGCTACCCTGTATTTACATATAAAATGACGAAAAACGACGTCAAGTTACTTTTTTTAATTTTATTTTTATAACAAATAAATCATTTAATTTATAATTTAATGTGTTTTGTATTTTTCTTCATTAATTCAAAAAGGAAGTTCAACAACATAGATAAAAATAAAGGAGAATGTTAAAAAAATGGTGTCAGAGATTGCTTGGTGAAACATTTTAAAAAAGAAGTTATGATTTTTAGTGCAGACTTTTAGTTAAACGATCAAAAATTCTAATCTAATTTTTCATATGAATTATTTATCTGTCATTATGTAAAACACACTTACCTACCTACAATCAAAAAACTTTCTGAACACATTTTAATTAATAGTTAATAAAATCTCGCGAGTGCATTCTTATCTGGGACACCCTGTATGGACGAAATTATAATTGATTAAACATAATTGATTCCTCCTTATATTATTGATTTTTATTTGTATAATTTGAGGTTTATTTTTTGCAATAGTATTGAGTATGATTATAACGTATCGATCAATAAGATTCATGATGAAACAGGCCATGACTTTATAACATAGGATCGAAAAGAAAACGGTGTCAGAGATGGCTTGGTGATACATTTTTTACTATATTCCTGATCCCCGAAACTATTTTATCTGTATTATTATTTATATAAATGTGAGAAAATGTATATACAGCCGCGACTTACTTTCTTTATTATTATTTTATTAATATGATATATCAGGATATAAATATCTGTATATACAGGGTGTCTTTGGCTGATCTGCTTGCATTATAAGTTTCTCTAGAAATTTATTATGCAAGCTCAGTGGGAGCACCCTGTATACTGCCTAACCTTGACTATGTTATTATATTCAATTGTTTATTAGATATAATCACTTTTGTATATTTTTGCAAACGTTCATTTTTTTTTAATTGTATACATGACGTTAAGTTTTGGTTAACCATTTGCTATTGGCAAATGTATATTTTTTAATGTAATATTATTCGTTACGAATTTTTTATTTACAAAAAAGAATTCCATTAAAATTTAACAAAAGTTATAAACCTTGTGCAATAGTTTATAGAAGAGTAAAATTTATACAGGGTGCTGAAGATTTGGCTCTCAGCTTTGAGATATCGAAAACGTTAAGAGATACAGGGTGGCTACATAAATTGGGATAAAGTTGGGACTCGCCTTATCCATTAAAAAAATGGCCTAATGACATATATTAATAGTGGACCCTGAAATCTGCATAAACGTAGCCCCAAACTGCAGCAAAAGTCGCGTATTCCTATATAAAATTCACTACAAATTACGTTACTGCAGCAAAATCCGTCTTGTCGCAGATTTATTTTTTCATAGGCTTTTTATACGAGTATAATATTACTACTGACGTCTTATCCAGTTTTAATAAAACAGCATATCTAATAAATCAAGTTAGGATGCAAATTCTTGCTGTAGCAAAACCCGAAATATGCATCATACTGCAACAAAATCCGAATTATTTTGGTTTTTTCTCTTTAAAAATTAAATATTAATTTTTTCTTTTTAGATTTTTTCTAACACTAGGCTCACTAACAGGCAACTTTACCCTAATTTAAGCTACCCTGTATCTTTTACACCGTTTCCTAGATTACAATGGTGAGAGCCTCATTTGAAACACGCAGTTATTCCCAAAAACATATTTATACCTACTCATAACGAAAATTTTCACGTTGATAGACCCAAAAAAATAAAAATTTGATTAATATATGGTCTGTTCTTTGATTTAAAATTATAAATAAGTATAGACTAATAGAATATCTAGAAATTGTTTAAAATTTTCACAGTTTAATAACAAATTTAATACAAAATATGTTTATTTGTTAAATACGTTCAGTATTTATAATAGTTTGGTATATCGAATTTTATTGTTAAGTTTATCTGATAAATATAACAACAAAATTAAAGGCTTCTTTATGAAAAATAAAGTGAATTTCATTGATTACCTCAAATCCGGTATTTTCTTTTGAATAATATACAGGGTGGTGCGTCTCAAACAATGTAGATGAGGCACTAATAGTCTAAGAGCTAGCAACGTTTTCAAGAAAGTATTTTAAGACGTCTGGCTCTTTGATATCTTTTACTATGCTCCCTGGAACAGCATGCGGCCCGGCCCGTCTGGCTGCCGATACCCGTTGCGTTCACTACTGCGCATCGGAAGAAGATCCTATATTTTTTATTAATTTAGTCCTATAAATTCTAGTATTGAATATAAATCGAACATGTCTCCATAGCGCAGTGCGTAGAGTTTCCGACATGCAGGTGGCGCCCCCTACAAGTGGAAGTCATATTGACATCGAAATCAAATTTCTCATGCCAGAGTTTTTACCTGCAGAATATGCTGCCGTAGTTTCCCGAATACATTTCGGACAGCCCTGTATATTAGGCTGGGCCTTGAGGGTGAAATTTAAAGTTTGTAGAACTGAGCCACAATAGGCCCCAATAGGTAGTGAAGGGTTACAGCTGGTTGGTAAGCTTAGTAAGAGCAACAGGTTCTAATCAGGAGTACTGAAAGAAAGAAAATTTATATTTTTTTTTAGAAATATATTCAATTAATATAACAAGAATTAAGTCAGTGAAAAGGTACAATTCATTTTAATAACCAACCAACTATTAGATAAAAACTTAAGATTAAGAAATATAAGATAAAAACAGTCTTTAGATGTGTGGAAAATGCTGTAAGGCATTATTCGCTATTGCTGTATCTGCACAGAAATTGTTCTCGAGATCTGAAAATGACGGTAACAAAAAAGGAAAAATTGCTGGACTATTTTCCACCTTATTTTTCCCTATCCGTTTTAGTTCTCTAATATCTACAACTGTCAATTGCTTTGCTATCTTCTCCATAACTAAAATATCATTTATCGACTGTAGATTTTGGGTTTCCCACTGATATTCGCCCAATTTTAAATATAACACTTTGTTTTTCTCATCTTTATTAGTAACTTGACAAAAGAGTACTTTGTTTAGTACTAGTTGGTTAAATTTTGTAACTGCATCTGCACACCAGGTACTAGAAGAATCAACAGGACCCATTCCTAATAATAAAATAGTAATCAGAAATAAGGTATGGTAAACTAAAACCAATATTTACCTGATAAACTACTCCTGACTGCAAACTGTGGAACGGTATACATCTTGGCAGTCAAAAAATAGATTTCGTTTAATTCAACTTTGGCCATATATCCAAAATCCATCAGAAATACCCAAGCCAGGGTTTTCTGCTTAACAGGTAATGGGATATTAACCAACTTTCCTCTATAAAATGCTTCCTCTGTATATGCTACACAGTACATTTGCAGACTGAAGTTGCTCACAGGGACCCGGTAAGCATCTTTATGTTTCGAATAGAAATCATGTAAATATCTTTGAAAAAGGTCTAGCTCTTTTTCTTTCGGTACTACCCAAAATTTCGATGGATCATAAACGTGGCTGATTCGAGTCCGATACATATTACCCACGATCCAGTCTTGTTTATCAAAATAGAGCGGAATTTGCACGTTTTCTTTCTGGTGATTGAGGAAGTAGTTCCAGTCTGATAATATATGTGTTGGAGGTTTGGTTTTGGCTTTATTCTCCTCACCCATGTTCACCCAATAATCAGGGAATAATTACGTTTGATTTAAACAATAGTAATTAACATTTACAAATATTAAAGAACAATTAAACGAAAAGCTTTAAAGTTCATCGTTGTGTTATATTTTTTTTTGCATTGACATTGACAACATCAGTTACCATAGTAACCACCATAGATAAAGGAATATGTTACCATAATCTATGGTTACAACCTAACCATAGATCAATGACATCTGATAACGATAATTAGAGATGAGAAGCTAGCATCGATCCAAATAATTTTAATAAATTTTCGATTTGCCTAATAAAATAAGACATAATAGAAAGAGATAAAGCTACGTTGAATTTTGGGATGGTCTAAGGCTGGTCTAAAGAAATACGGGTTAATAAAACAAAATAACAAACATTGAATTAATTATTACTATATTTTGGTGCTTCCAATACAGACTTGACCTAAAAAAAAAGAATACCTACACATTTACGTTCCTTGTGATACCTTTTATCTTAAATTAAAACACGCTGCGTCTAAAAACTTAAAACAATAAGAAACTATTGAATTATTCGAAAATATACTATCAAATCAGCCTTATATCAGTAAATAAAAAGGGTTTTTTAAATTTTAAAAGCAATTTGAGATCATACATACTAAAAACCAATTCTTCACAATAATTATAATGAAAAAACAATAATCCTCGAAATTATATTCATGTTTACTAACTAATGTCAGTATTATGTATTATTGTTAAAATGATCTAGACATCTACAGGTCAGAAAAAAATAGTTATAACGTTTTTAATCAACGATTGAGCCCCATACTCATTCCGTCGAACCGTCGTACAACCCATCGCATCGACGCATTGACGAACCGCATCAGCGCATGTATGTATGGGGCTTTAGTGTGCTTGATAAGCTAGAATATTTAAAATATTTTATAACAGAGGAATTTTTGTAAATCATATAACATTCCTGTATTTGCTAATTGTAATGGTTTAGTAAAGTGCTTCAATATTGTACAGGGTGTAACAGAAAGTTCGCAACAAACGGAAAATATTGTTATTCTTGAGTTTATACTGAATAATTCAATCTACGGAAATATTGTTGGTCCTAAGATATATTAGAATTACACACAGATTAATAAATACTAGCTATAGTCTACCCAACTAGAGGATACTTGACAGTGACAGTTGCGGCTGTCATTTTAATTCACATGTTTTATTTGAAGATATGGTGGTGCTTCCCTCTATGTCTCTGGTTTTATTTGAACGTCTTTAACGCCAATTTCAATGGTATGATTTGGAACTGTCCAATCAAGGTGCTCACAGCATAGAGCAGGCGCTGAAATCTTCTGACATGCGCAAGAATAGACTTGTGTAGGAAATGCATTTATATCCTAAGTATCCAGTTTAATCTTTTCTGTCATTTTTTGGATGTTGTCTGTCGAAATTTTTCCTGGATTGTTGGACAGACTGTAGCAGTGTAGTGATTGTGTAGTACGGACTCTCACTTTACTGTAGGTCACCACAAGTTATACAGATGAGATAAGATACAATCTGATCAAAAAACTTTATGATCAAGTGTCCTTTGTATGATGACAAAGAATTCTTTTTGATTTTTTTGCTTGATTGTAGACTTTTTGATCACACTGTAAATATATAAACCTTACATTATATTACAGTATAAACTGTGATCATGCTTGAAGTTTAGAAAAATCCTATTATTTCCGAGAATATTTGAAAAAAAAATAAAAATATTATCTTCCATAATAGGGAATTTACGAAACTTCTTAAGCTCGATTTTCATGCGTCCGTTATCCGCTGAGAAGATGGTCCGACGGCGCTATGATTGGTCATAGCGTTTTCGCGCCACTTTTCATCTGTAAATTTTTTACTCCAGCCCGTCAACGGAGAAAGATCGTACGATAACGGACGTTATGACACTTTTTTGACAAATTTAATCTAAAATTACAGTTGAGGGTTGGAACCTTTGGTGTTAAACAGCAAAATAAAAACACTAAATCACCACAATACACCAAAACACTTTTACTTTTACACTGGACGCGCGTTTCGCTAACCATGTTAGCATCATCAGCAGATGATTATAAACTGAAAAAACGATGATTATAAACTGAAACGCAGTTTATAATCATCTGCTGATGATGCTAACATGGTTAGCGAAACGCGCGTCCAGTGTAAAAGTAAAAGTGTTTTGGTGTATTGTGGTGATTTAGTGTTTTTATTTTGAAATTTAATCTAACCTTAATAAAAATATCATAGTACAAGAGTTAGCAACGTCGGGAAAACGAGAATTTTAAGAAACCTGGTTCTTTAATATATCTTTTGCTATTGTGCGGGCCGTCTGGCTGCCGGTAAACTACTGCGGTTCAGTACTGCGCATCACATCTGTACAGGTTGTCCCATTTTCGTGTGTTTTATGGGATTTCTCGTTTATGAGTAGAGATACAATGATGCGATTTTCACATTACTTTGCTATTTTTTTATGAAACTAAAAATATGCTACACATATGTTTGTCCTAGCCTCCTTAGTGCCTGAAATACAGGGCGCAGTTGTGATGCGCAGTAGTGAACAGATGTTGAATACAGATATGATGCGCAGTAGTGAACGCAACGTCTACCAGCAAGACGGTCCGCACTCTGTTCAAGAGAGCATAGCAAAAGATATATTAAAGAACCAGCTTTCTTAAAATTCTCGCTCGAAAACTTTGCTAGCTCCTAGACTATAAGTAAAACAGCGAAATCGTATTGGAAATGAAAATATAAAATTACACCAATCAGGCATGAAAATGCAATAAATTTAAAAACTGCGTAATTTTCTAACCAATCGAAGTCTATAAATTTAACCAATACAATTAATATCGTATCATCGTATCGTCGGATAACGGATGCATGAAAATCAAGCTTTCTCTTCAAATATTTTGAACACTGTACGTCATCAGATAGTTTAAATTAAGAAAAAACTTAACTAAACCCAAATTTAAAATGAAAATCCTTTTTGGACAACATGAATCACATCTCCTACCAAATCTAAAAACGTAGTAAACATCCAAAAATATAACTAGCGTTGTTAAAACTTCCTATTCTAAGTGCTTCTTATAATATTAGATATTTTAAAACTATTTTGTACTTTTGCTCTCACCAAAAGTGTCAATATTATTGGTAGCTTTAAAGCTAGAACAAGAACATTATTTCTGTCTACTATACAATATACAGGGTGTAAAAAACAGCGTACCAAACGTCAGTGTTGGTACTCTTATGCTTGATACACTATTATTTAAAACCTGTATAATTCTTTATTAAAGACAAATAGCTATTTACTAAAGAAAACAATTCTTTTAAGAATTCCCGCTCTCAACATTTGATATTGTTAATTAATTATTGTTTTATATTTAGTTTTCCTTTCACTGGGCTCTTTTTCATATTTTGTTTGTTAAATGCTAAAAAAACATTTAACAAACAAAATATGAAAAAGAGCCCAGTGAAAGGAAAACTAAATATAAAACAATAATTAACAGTTTTTCCATCTTATTCAACAAAAATATTTAACATTTATTGATGTTTTCATCTACTGGGTGTTTGAAATTCAACTCTCACCATTAAAATCTCGCTATCTCACTGACATGGAACTTTGCTCCAATTTGAGCCACTCTGTATATTTTACCGTTTCCGAGATCATCGCATTCGCGAAAGTGTAACTTGAAACACCCGGTATACAGTAGGAATTTTTAAAAGAACTATACCTCCAATCCCTAATTGATAATAAAAGATTAAAAATACTTATGCTGTTTATAGTGTTTAGTCACAACTACTAACATAACAATAAGACTCTAATAATAACTGCTATGAGATTCTTTCAGAGAACTTTCTAAAATAGTTTATTTTTTATAAAAAATTTGATATTGCACCTCTTTAAATATATAAGCGATACCAATCAAACTTTTAGTGACGTAATCAAGGGCGCGGTTTTTAAATTCATTTTAGCGCGAAGTGTAAAAGATAGCTTAATAGCCGTCGCAAAAAACTTATTAGAATATTTTGAACGGGAAAGCGGTAGTAATGGCCCTTTATGTCCCTAAGTATTGTTAAGGAAGTTATTTTTGTTGATGTAAATAATAACTGTTTATATATATATATATATATATATATATATATATATATATATATATATATATATATATATATATATATATATATATATATATATATATATATATATATATATATATATATATATATATATATATATATATATATATATATATATATATATATATATATATATATATATATATATAATAAATAATATTTTCTTGCCTTTAGCTGTGTATTTTTTCTAATTTCGAAAATCGAAAGTAGAGAAAAATTAAAAAAAAAAAAAAAAAAAGTAAAAAGAAAATTGTTTTGCTTGTCGTAAAGGGGGGAACCAAGCTCCACTCCCACAACCGGTTTCTGGGCCTACCCTTCATCAGGTGGGCTGTGTAAAATACACAGCTAAAGGCAAGAAAATATTATTTATTAATATACACTAAAGCTGTAAGAATTTTGTTCATTTCATATATATATATATATATATATATATATATATATATATATATATATATATATATATATATATATATATATATATATATATATATATATATATATATATATATATATATATATATATTTATAATTAATTTATTTTTGTTTCCCAAAATCTTTTGATTAAAAGAAAATATGTAAAACTGGGCAACGCTGTGCCGGCCAAGCTTAATCACGTGACTAAAAGTTTATTTGGTATGATTTTTACACTTTATTATATGTGTGTTTTGTGTAATTTTTATTAAATAATTTTTATGATATATGTATAATCTGAAATTTTCTAATTTAATGAGTTATGTATCATAATATAATAGATTCAAAACATTCTCTGTATCACAGCAGGTGTTATAAATCTATCAACTAAAATATAAAGTAATTAAAGCATTGAATTTTTGTACGACTAGGAGTGAAAACCAAGCAAATTTTTCAATGTTCTTTGAAAGAACCACTACTATTAGGTACGAACTGTGTTTGTGATTATTTAAAAATTAAGCTTCATCCTCATCCATTACAAAATCGCTTCCGAAACCAGAATCTATGGCGTAGCTTGGACTGAAATAGAGAAAAATCAACTATAATTAACTGTAAATCAGGGGCAGGAAAGTGAAATACATAGATAAATGAAACAAGTTTAGATTGGAAAGTGCCCATAAGGACAATGTAAACACTATTTGGCGCTATTCTTGCAACGGTCGCGACCCAAAACTTTTGAAAATTTCGGAGCGGTTCGGCTTTTACCGGAATTATATCGTCAAATATTGTTTGTTCAAATTTATTGTTATTTTCGTTTAATTTTATAAATAAAATACAGTGTGTTGCATACAAGAAACTTTATTTTATATAAGGACGCATTTATTATTATATTATTTATTACATTTTTATATAAGGACGCATGTATGAAACACCTATGAAACATTGGAAACCGACGTTATGCCACGATTCACGATGGTTTTTGCAGTTCACAGTTCACAGCACAGCTTTTTAAGTTTCTAATGCCACTTTTTCACAATTATCACCGGTCGGAGTAAATAAAACTTGAATTAAACTCACAAGATAGCAATAATTACTTTGAAAATGGACGCTATAAACACTTTTCGGAATTTCTTTAATGAGAGCGGTTTAGATCATGTTTAAATTTTGAAGGATTATTATGATTTTTGAAGATTCTGACTTTGACAAGAGAAAATTATTTCTGTTTTTGTTTGCCGTTGTTCTTAGCAACCGCTATAGCAGCGCCAGATCGCGTATAACGGTCGCGACCCAAAATAATTTCGCGGCCTAAAATTTTTACGGGCTTTCCAATCTAAACTTGTTGCATTTATCTATGGTGAAATAGTAAAAGCGGTTCCACCGTTTCCACGGAAATTTCAAATAAAATAGTTCCAGCCTCAGGCGCAAGGCGATAGTGCAATTAATTTTTAGGTTAAGAAGTTGCTACTACTTATTGCCAGATGGCGTTAAATCAGAATTTTTTTGTAGTTTCCATAGTTTCCAACGGCCATCGTCATATTATTGTCAAATTCTCAAAAAATATTGTCGTTGCCATAGCGCCAATCATAATAATCAAATGATTATGAAAACGATTTTCAAAGTATAATTCATAGATAAAGGAAATACATTTAGATTGGAATGCCCGTCAAAATTTTGGATCGCGAAATTGTTTTGGTTGGCGACCGAAGAACAACCGCAAACAAAAACAGAAAAATTTTCTCTTGTCAAAATCAAAAATCTAAACCGCTCTCATTGAAAAAATTCCGAAAAGTGTTTAAAGCGTCTATTTTCAAAGTAATTATTGTTATCTTGTGAGTATAATTTAAGTTTTATTTCCTCAAACCCGTGTTAATTGTGAAAAAGTGGCATAAAAAACTTAAAAAGCTGTGCTGTGAACTGCAAAAACCATCGTGGATCGTTGCATAACGTCGGTTTCCAAAGTTTCATAGGTATTTCGAACATGTCCTTATATAAAATAAAGTTTCTTGTGTGCAACAGACTGTATTTTATTTATAAAATTATAAGAAAATAATAATAAATTTGAATAAATTATATTTGGCGATATAATTCCGAAAAAAGCCGACCAGCTCCGAAATGTTCAAAAGCTTTGGGTCGCGACCGTTGCAAGAATAGCGCCAAATAGTGTTTACATTGTCCTTATGGACACTTTCCAATCTAAACTTGTTTCATTTATCTATGGTATAATTTCTGTTAGATCTGTTTTAATTAGACAATTCTTTTTGTTTGTGGCCCTAAAAATATAATGTAAGTTTTTTATTTTTGCCATCATTTAAGTACCTATTTATATTTACTCCATTACATTTTATTTTACACAACACATAGTAAAGCTTTGCATTAGATTTGTTAATATTGTGTAAAAAAATAGCTTATATGATGGTTTTCATCACGGGGGTGTCACTTGTATGGGAAAACAGGTAACAGTCAAATTTAAACGTGCCAGGACCAACGACAAAGAAAGCAACATCTGCCAGGCATTGGCTTTCTTTGTCACTCACATTGCTTAAATCATGATACCGCGGCCATTTTGTCAACAAAGAAGCTGGCCGGGCTGTCCTGGCAAGTGATTTAAAACAATTTTGCTTTTTTACAATATTAAATTACCATTTGGATGTATTTAATGCGATTATTCAATTAACTGGTAAGTCAGAAATTACACACAAATACTTTATTCGTAAATACAACTAAGATGTAAACGTATTTTTGTATTTTTAGATTTCAACTCTTGCAAAGACCCGCCGATAGAACTTGCCTGGCAGCGTACCTGTTTAACTAAACGTATTATTTCCTGATAATAATATCAAAACACGTAAGTACCTCTATAATTTATGATGAAAAATGATTTTGATTATGTTTTATATTATTTAAATACTTTCGTTGGCTTGGTTTATGTTTTATTCAGCTTATATTTATTTGGTATAACAGTTTTTTTTGCCTTTGGAATGGCATGCATTGAGGCTAGATAGTGTTTCATTAGATCATTAAAGGAATTTAAATTAGCATATATTTTTTGTCATATTAGTGTGTTATCATGATACAGGTAGTTGTATCATAGTGCCTTATGCATGTTATTTACTTATTATATACTTATGTAATGTATTATCAGTAAATAGATGATAACATACTACTAAAATGTCTTTTAATAGTATGTTTATCTTTCCAATTCACTAGTTATTTGCAAAATGTATTTTGAACTAATTTAAGTCATTAATCGATCATCTTTCTTTTTTCAGGTTCCGGGATATTCTTTTCATTGTTAAAAAAATATATATATTTCAATATTATTGTAATATAAATCGCAGCTCTAAAAAATAAATGATATTGTTTACTAATGTGTAATTTATTTACTATGAATTTTCTCTGAAAATAATAAGTCTTTAATAATATCATTGATTTGCTGTGTAAAGTTAATAGACATATTTTTTAATACATTAAATTATATTAAAGTAATAAAAAATATGTTTATTAACTTTAAACAGTAAGTCAGTGATACTTCTAAAAATATTTTTTTAAAAATTTCCCCTCTTTTAAGCCCCGCCCCTCCAATTCCCCTCAATTTAGCTAGTACTGCCAGGCGACACCAGGTGGCGTCTGTTTCCATTTTTTAACATGAAGTTAGCATTTCTTTAATGTACCTATTCTCTGGTTTTCATATTTAAAATGACAGTTTCAAGTGAAATTACATAAATAAGCGTATTTAAATTCAGACCCTCTCAATAGATGGCGCCACTAAAATGGAACCATTTTTTAGTAAGGCACTTTCCTTTCTTTTTCTTGGTATATTCTGTGCTGTAGATTGCTGTAGAACAGTTTAACATAGTAAGGAATTAAAAAACCTGTGTATCATCAAGGTGCATCCTTTATCGATAGTTTGTTTTTATTCATCTTAATAGCGTTTTTTTGTTGTTGGAGATATTCGCCTTTGAAGAAAAAAGTAACGATTTTTTTTTTTTTCATGTGGTTTAAAAAGTCACTTACTTGCTAGCCCTGCACGTGAAAAAAACGATCCTTTTCAGTTTCTTGTTGTACAGGAAATAGTTAAAGCTCCAGAGGCACCCGTCTTCGCCGAAAGGGTCGGAGGCCAGGTCCGGATTGTACGAGTAGATGTCGCAGTTCTCCAAAGAGATTTCATTGTCGATAGCGGACCATAGGGCTGGACGGAGCGATCGATAAATGTCTCCCGCTGTCGCTGTCAGATTGGAGTCGATAGCGTTGGTTACCCATTGGAGGGAGGGTTCTTTGCTGAATTCGTGGCTCTGAAAATGGGTACATTTAAAAACTAAGGTCACTGATTAATCACGATCCTGCTCAAACCACACAACGTAAGAAGCTCAATTTTGGCATACAGGTTGATTCTAGGGGGTTTAGGGGTTCGATAAGAAGGAATTTTTCGAAATTCCAGTTCCAAGGGAGTGAAACCACCCCTCAAATATTACAATATTTTTTTATTTAAAAAACGGTCAAGTTTCCGAAAAAACGCTTAAACACGTACATTTTATTTTGTTTTTTTTTACATATTTTAAATTTTTTTAAAAATGTATACAGGGTGTTTCGAAAAATCTGGTCATTGATTAATCACGATCCTGCTTAAAGCGCTTGACGTAAAAAGCTGATTTTTGGTAAACAGATTGACTTTAGGGTGTAGAGGTTCGATAAGAAGGGATTTTTCGAAACTCGAATTCTAAGGGGGTGAACCTATCCCTCAAATATTAAAATATTTTTTATTTAAAAACCGGCGAGTTTTTCGGAAAAACTCTTAAACACGTATATTTTATTTTGTTGTTTTACATATGTTAAGGTTTTTTAAAAATTTATACAGGGTGTTTCATAAAATATTTCATAAAATAATTTTTATCTTTCATATTTAGTAACTACCAAAATATAATAATATCGTCATATTGTTTTTTCTCATGCTGACATAAACGTGAGAAAATTTTATCCAGTTAAGTTAATGGAAATTCTTGCTTTGCTTTATCATCACCATTACAAATTATTAATTCGACGCGAACGACGTCGCGGGTACACGCTAGTTTAAAATAATTTTCAAAAGGTACGGAGTGTCACAAATAAATAAAAAATATAAAAGTTGTATTTTTTAAATGTTTAAAGTTTACCGCACTTTCACCTTTAAACGTCAATAACTTGTTTAATTTAAACGGAACACCCCGTATATTGTACGAGAATCAGATGCTTAATGTAATTGTATATCAAATTGTATTATACCAATTTTTACCTATCTGTTCAAGTTTTCGTAGAAAATGCATTTTCTTATAATTTAGACCTCATTTATCGATATACCCATAGAATGAAGTCAGTGGCGTACATATTTTTTTTTGAAAAATATTCCCCCAGATTGGAAACCCATATGCACGTCCCTGGTACATCTGTCGACACTTTTTTAGCATTAAAATATGTAGCACTTATAGTAATTTTTATCCTCCAAATTTCATTTGAATCGTTAAAAAAAAGCTCTTAGAAGAAAACTATAATAAATCGAAAAAAAAAAATAAAACTTTAACACCCTGTAGCTACGAAACAATGCAGAATCGAACTCGTGAGACATCTTTCCACGGGTGTGGCGTGTGGCACGTTTTTTGAACCACCCTGTATTTTATTAATGATGAATAAATGACCCTCTTTAAAGTAAGAGGGAACACCCTGTAGCTACGAAACAATGCAGAATCGGACTCATGTTGCTATAAAAAATAAATCTTATTTTTACGTGAGACATCTTCCCAGGGGGGTGACAGTAAACTGGAAAATTGGAAACCGTTGTGGCGCGGTTCTACCCAGGCAGAAAGCATGGCCTTCTAGACTGTCCTAGACAAAAATCTGAATATTTCTATATGATTTCTGTCAATTTCTGCTACGGAACATTTTTATGCACGTCGGCGTCCTGTTCTTTTGTCTTTTGTCTGTGTGTCAGCGTCAGCTCCCGATGCCTCTGGCAAGGTCGGGCGCCATTTTAATTTTTGCCGTTTAGATTTGATTGGAAGTTTGTTTCTGATATTTCGGCTGAAATTTATAAGTACAAAGATGTTTTTTGATATAAAGTTCCTTGTTAACACTTTAATAAAGTATATATGATATTAATTACATGAAGAAAATGATGAAATCGACGTTTCTGCGTGTAGTAGGTATGGGCCATATTATATGTAAAAATAGGTAATATATTAACTGTTTTTATATTTTTTTAGCTTTAAACCCAAGGATCTTGGGATATTCTTTGCCAAGGATTTTTCCGTATCTCTACTTTAAAGACTGATCGGTGATTTTGAGCAACTGAAAGCAAGTTATACAAGGTAAATTATGATTATTGAAGTATTATTAGCCTACATTAATTTTCTACAAGATGAACAGATATGCGTAATTACATATTACATAGGTACCTATTATGTATTTTCATAGCAATAATGCTATAAATCTATGTATGTAGATTATTTTTAAAATACAAATGAGGTATTAGATGTATATGTATTATATTTTTTATTCATTTTATTTACATTCAAGTCCTGTTTGATTTAATTCACAAAAGTCTTATGTACCTATATTTATATTTTTTACATATTTTTTTTGATTCCAGGTTTTGTGTGGGTTCCGGTTGCCTTTTTCCTGCTTCCAGTTATTTAGTTTTATGTCCGTGAAGCTGTGAAAACATTTATTTATCTTCAAGTTTCTGTAAGTCAATGCACTGTTACTTTACTAATTCGCTTTAACACAGCATCTCTGATATTATTTAAATATTTGATATTGATACAGTAGTTTATTGGATTATAGCTCTTTAATTGTGTTGATTTGCATATTTCATTGTTCTAAATTCCAAATAAATATTTTTGAGTAATTTTGTTGTATTATTTACTACTAGAAAGAGTAAAAAGTATATTAACCCTCATTTAAACCTCCTGAACAGCCCGCCATTAAAAACCGGAAACGGAAATAAATTTCATAAAATTGAAATTGTCATGTCTATGTCATGTCAAATGTCCCAGTCGCCATATCTGAAAATTAGTTACCCAGGCAGCCACGCTGTTTCCATAATTTAACATTGACTTGACACTTCTTCTTGTATTTATTATTTTATGCATCTTCCCACGGATGTGGCACTGGCACATGTTTTTTGAACCTCCCTGTATTTTATTAATGATGAATAAATGACCCTCTTTAAAGTAAGAGGGTGCCTCCAAAAATTGCACTCGCGTCTTTGCGCAGCGGGTGCGGTAAATTCATATATAGGGTGTCAGCAAAAATGTTCTCACTAGACGATCATTGAACATTTCGCTCCCCTAGACAAGGAAGGACGATGAGAGCCTTCAAAATGAACGTCTTCAAGCTGTTAACGAAATATATAAGCTAGTGGTAGGCAGTGGCGCCACCTGAATATGGGTAGATGCAATTTTAAGAACTATAATTACGAAATTTCCTTTAATGCACTTTAAATGTACTGTATGATCAAAAAAAAAACGCGTCAAGGCGTCTGGGAAGATAGATAATATATTCCTCATATAATTTTACATATAAAACAACAGTAATCTTTATTTCTAAGCCAGCTTTGACGCCGTTTTTTTTTATTAAAAGAATAATCCACAATTTATTTTAAAAAATGTTTATAATCATTAGCACTACTTTAAAAATCATCAATTGTCAAACAAAGTTATTTTTAAATATTTTTTAAGATCATTGCCAATATGCTTGGCCTTGCAATAACCTAGCCCAGGCAAACCTACTCTATTATCTAATTTTAAAGGTCAAGTAAATGTTTAGTGTTTACCGTATAATCAAGCAGGCTTTTATTTTGACAGATAAAATTTTTTGATGTAATCTCACATAAAAATAGTTTAACTATTATCATACAATGCACACTTGACTTGATAAAACTTTTTGTTTATATTGTACTTATATACAAAAGAAAAATAAACAAAACACAACCTAATAAGGGCTTTTTTCAAACGTCACAAATGTATTAATTTTTGCAAGGTGATTGACAATATAAAAACGTCATTCTAACGCCTAGGTGTGAACCACTTTTACGCCTAAGCACAAAAGTCAAAAATATATTATTAAACTGACATAAAGTGTCAAATTCAACGAGCGTAACTATAGTTTCTCGATATATGTATAATTACTTACAAGGTATTACTTTTAAATATTTCTATATAATTTGCAATGTATGAAATTGTTTAAAAAATTATTTGTGACGTTTGAAAAAAAATAGCATGTTCAATTCGGAGTAAGAATGATTTTTTGTGCCTTGGCTGGAATGTCAAATGTCACACCACAAAAAGTGTCATTTTCACTCCTAATAAAATAAAACAATATAATTATTTTGACAGTTACAAAATTCTCATAAAAATTAATTCTCTATCACTTATATAGTTACAATATATTGTAAATATATAAATAAGAAAAATAAACACACTTACCTTTACATCCATGAAATCATAGTCTGGAAATGAAGAATTCAATGTAGCAATTAAATTGAACAAAGTCTTTCGACTGATTGTATCGCACAGTGGACCATCCTCATCTCCAGAAATGCTTCTGCTATATTCTGTTACTGTCTGAGGAGGCGACAAGGCTTGTAAATCATTTGGGTTGATTCCTTCAGCATTAAATCTGTTGATAGAAAGTTATTTTGAATTTAAAGTACTTTAAAATGCCGTAAACAATAACAAACCTTTTATATAGGGCCTTGTCCCCTCCGGCCATCTTACAAGAATAACTCTCGATGCGACCTACAATTTTACTGTCTCCTGTTTGTATTTGCAAAGCATTGTTTATCACTTCAAACGTTGTACTCTCCAGCAATTTCATTGTTTCGCCGGATATATTACCAATAATAACGTATTAATATCACAATTTTATTTGAAACAAAATTCACCCTTAAAACCCTAATTACTGGCGAAGAACCTTAACGACTACACGGATTTGTGTAAGCACTATTAAAAAAGTTTTTAAACATTGCTGTCGGGTGTATGAAGATACCTTTTCTTTTGGAATTGATCAAATTATTCTGGGACAGCAAAGAGTTGACGGAATTTTTGTCGTAGTGGTTTGGGCACATTACAGTAATTGTAAAAAATAAAAAGAAAATAGCGTCCTGTGTACGACAGTTTTTAAACTTAGCAGAGTTTTCCGCGAAATTCACTATCAAGGACGATTTCCAAAAGGTCGGGCTAGTCCACTTTTGTGCTACTTCGGAAAAATGTCGAAAACACACAAACCACGAATGCTACTGTTCAGAATGTTCCGATAAGCACATCATTTTCACTAGGAGAACACTAACATTAAATAAAAAAAATAAAATATTTGGGCCTTTTTGGGAGTTTTTTCGGGAAAAAACACAAAGAAAAAATTTGTTTAACACTCTCCTTGACGCTTCGATAATCACAATAAACAACAGCGTTGCCAGATTTAATCTGAGTCCTTGTCAAAAAGTCTATATTAATAATATTAAATTATTTGGTTCTCACAATTATCTTGTAATCATAATAAATATTTTACTATAATTTTAACATATTTGGGAAATTAATTAATTATGTGCTTTAGTAAAGTTAATTAAACTGCGTTCAAATCTAGACTAAAAATAGATTTTCCTAGCAAATTGATATGAATATTTGCTATCGGCAACATTGGAATATGTCGTCACATATGGGAGCTTGGTTTGAAAATGGAAGGTTTTGAAATCTAGAGGGGGGGAAGGCTGTTATTTTTGTATAATAAACTGTAATAAAAAAAATCGATGTTCTTTGTTCGTTACATGATTTTTCTGTGACGTATACGATTTAGAAACTTTCTTTTTTACTGTTTTTTATAATATTTAATTAAATGTTGTTTAATATTTAAATGCAAATATTAGATTCTGTGTATTGCACGGTTTTAACTGCGACTAAGTACCTATAAATAAGTTTGCAAAGGAAAAACTGGTTTAGAGCGTATAAATATAGCTCGATAAATACGAGCAATCATTTCTGTAATTTATAAACAGTAGAAAACAATAAAGAATTATATATATAATTTTGATTTATACTCATTTTTATGGATTTTTTTTAATTATCTATACCTACCGGATATTTGTTTTTTCATTCCATTATTTTTTTAAACCATATATTATTGATATATAACTAAAAGTATAGAAGAATAATGTAAAATTCAATTAAAATCTTTAAAATATCAATAATTATAAATCGTTCATAAAATGGCGAATGCGCCAGGATCAAATTTAAAATAGCAGTATTTTACAAAATTCGCGCGCGTTTGGTTTGAAAATTTATAGCTATTAACGTTGTTAGGAACTATCAATAAACACTGCATAAAAGTGATTTCATAGATGAGTGATAAGTTTAATTACAAAATGTAACACTTTTGCTTTCAGCCACAGAAATTTTGTTTGTTTAGATAATTTTGTAGGAAGTGGTTTATAAATATTTAAATTTGCTAATCGTTTTCATATTTTTTAATTATAGAAATAAAACATTAAAAAATAGTTTCAGGTAATATATAAACCTATTTGAATTTGTCTTCAGTTTGAAATAAATTGTCTGTACAAATGCTATACAGGGTGGCGCACCTCATTCGCCTCGGTTGATTATACGAAAACGGAAAGCTGTAGAAACAAAATAGTTTATGAGTATATGTGGGGAGGCAATGCGGATAATTTAAACTTATTTTGAAATATACAGGGTGTGTCAGAAGTCAGAACTAAGACGCATACCAAAGTTATATTTTTTCTTACGGAATTTATTCTTATGGAAAACATTTGGGTACCCCTGTATACATTTAAGAAAACAAGTAAATTTTTCAGTAAAGTTTATTTCTCTACCTTTAAATTCAGCACAAAAATTAATTCTGTAAAGTAATGTACAGGTTGGGTCAAATTCGACGCTTTTAAATGGAAACACCCTTTTCTATAGGAGATAGGTGAAAACTAATATCGGTGTCTGGAGCTCAATTTTCATCAAAAACATGATGGTGAAAATCGCACGTCAATATCTGTTACCGTTTCGGAGTTACGGGGTGTTTTTCGAAAATGTGCATTTTTAACAAATCGCTGTAACTTTTTTGCTATGGAAAATTCTAAAGCATATTTTTACGTAGAATTTAATGGTTTAAGTATAATGTTTTTAAAATTAATAATTTAAGAGTTATCAACAGAAAAAATGATTTTTTATTTGGGACACCCTCTATATTTTGAATTAACTGAAAAGAATTTAAAATTACCTTTCCAAAAATATAGCACACTTGATATTTTATTATAATCCCCTTTGAAATACAGAGTTTTTAAAAGTTCGCCACTTTTAACTAGTAGGTTTTGGACCCCTTATTGATGATATTCCCTTAATGGAACTCAAAAACATATTTTTGCAGCAAGACGACGCACCGCCTCTGAACGCTGAAGTTATCAGCAAATTTTTGCAGCCAATTTCAAGAATATTTGAATAGTTAACCAAGATCCCAGCCGTTGGCCGTCGAGGCCGCCTGACTTAGTGTCCATGGATCTAATCCTATGGATATATTTGCAGAAGAATAAAGGTCCCTCATTCTTCCGTGTATATACGTATAGAAGTTACGAGAGGGTATCTTTCACCCCCTCTGAGTTAATGAATTCCGCGAGAAATGTTCAAAAACTGTCCCGTCTGTCCATAACAGAAGACGGTCGATATGTCGAACACTTGTAGCAAAATCTCATAGCTTATTTAGTCAGTTTATTATTTATTTTTATTGTTATTAGATATAGTTTAAATGTGTTGATGTTGGTTAAATATATTTTAAATTGTTATAAAATTCTGCATCTCTCATAGCGAATATTATTTTCGTTTTAATTGATGCTCACAGCTAGAATTTTTTTGCATTACAGCCTGTGCCGTTCAAAGCCTACTTATTTAAAGCGGGCGAATTTTTATATACTCTATATCTCGAAGAGGAATCGAGCAAAATATCAAGTGTGTTATATTTTTGAAAAGGTAATTTTAAATTTTTTCCTATAAATTAAAAATATACAGGGTGTCCCATATAAAAAATCAAATTTTCTGTTGATAATTCTTAAATTATTAATTTTAAAAAAATTATACCTAAACCATTAAATTCTACGTAAAAAGGTGCTTTGGAAATGTTTTCATAAAAATACAAAATTTTCCATAGCAAAAAAGTTACAGCGATTTGTTAAAAATGCATATTTTTTAAAAACACCCCGTAACTCCAAAACGGTAACAGATATCGATTTGCGGTTTTCACCATCATGGTTTTTGCAAAAATTGAGCTCCAGACACCGATATTAGTTTTTGTCCATCTCTTATAGAAAAGGGTGTTTCCATTTAAAAGCGTCGAATTTGACCCACCCTGTACAGGGTGTTGATACTATTTTCTATTGCAGCATGCATATTTAAATATCTTTAAAATCGCAAAAAAGAAAGTTTTAAAACATATTTAACCCTTCAAATAAATGCTTTTTTTACGTCCAAGAATTGAAAAATGAAATAAAATACCGAGTGTTCCACAAGAAAAAGTATAAGTAAGTAAGTTTGGTATGGATCTGAGTTCTAAAACGCCCTGCATATTTCAAAATAATTTTAAATTATGCACATTGCCATGAGGTGCGCCACCCTGTATATGAAATCTATATTAAAAAAACATAGAACAATATACTAAAACTAAAAATCAAATTTTCAGAGAAAATAAATAGTAAAAATTCTAACTATATCGTTAGAAAAATAAACGAACAAAATTTGACATCCGGACTATTTGACACAGGAAAATAAAAGTCGTTACGAAAAACGAAACAATTGAAGGTTCGTTTAGACTATACAGCTCTTTGTCTTAGGCTCATAAAACAATAAAGAAAGACACATTACTAGGGGGAAATTTTCCTTTAAATGAATCCAATCTTTCGTTTAAAATTAGCATCCAACAACGACTAGCGTCGATTTTGGACGCCGCGCGCCGCTGTACCTCAGCCAAAAAATCTCGGTGTGCCTTGGGTGAAAATCGAATTATTTTCGAAAATAACGCGTAAAACAAGTGAAAATGCATTTATGGTGCGTCGGGGGCGGGTGTAGTGCGTGCAAATAAAGTGATTAAAACTGTTAAAACTCTTCTTATAATGGTAAGTTGCGTCTTTTTACACAAAACTGATTTTCTTTGTATGTTAGATGCACACTGCAAGCTATATATAATTCTATTAATAAATCTGAGAGATATATATTATATTGTAACCTAAAACTCACTAGAACCATCCATGTGCGTTAGTGGATGTATTGCTGAACTCGATGATATATTAGGAAACCATTAAAAGGATATAAGTTAGCGTTAAAAATAAGTATCCTGTGTGGAGAAAAAGATCAAGACGGAATGATTCCAGAACTATAAATCTTCAAAGTGTTTTTGTTTACTTTGAAAACGTCTTTTTGGATTAATTTCTGACTAATTAACTTGAACATAAACTCAAATATTAGAGTTAATTCAGTATTTTAGGCGTACATGTCAGTAATATTTCTAAAATGTCTTGGTTTTAAAGTAAATTTTTGAATTGGATTATATTAAAAAAAATGCTAGAAATTTTGATGCATTTATTTTTAGTATTAAGGTTACTTAAAATAAAATATTACGCCAACATTTCATCAATGGATATTTCTGACCAAAAACTATTTTAGATGTTTTTAATATCTTTTTGTTTTAATTGAATGCCAGAATGTTTCGAAACAGAATATGAAAATAAAATGGTATCCCTTTTTAGTGATTTTCGAGAATCTTATTGTTGGTTTTCTATTGCACTACTGTTTAAGAATTTAGACAATGGACTACAGGAACATTATTTACTTTGTCTGTGACATACATGAATTAATAAGAGTTAGGAAATTATTAGGTTTAAACCTTATAGCAGTTTTAAACATAACTCTTGTTCGTTTTTTTTTCTATCCTGTAAAATTTATGAAATGCTAGTTATACCCCTTTGTAAGAAAGGCGTCGATATACAGAGTGACCCAGGCTGAGCGCGCATTAGAAGCTTCTAGAGAACCACAATATTTAGATCGGAGTGATTCATAAGGAGATCTATCAATTAAAAATATTTTCAATACGGCGGCACTTCCAGAAACACCGCAAGTTGACAGCAACTTTCTGAATTTAAATTGGTACCTCCATTTTTATTGTATATTTAAATTCTCTGTAAAATTTTATGAATTTTGATATTAAATACTCTACAGCTAACATTAACCGTTTTTGAGTAAGAAATATTTAAAATTTTTAGACAAAAAAAACTGTCCGTCAAAAAAATGTGTATAGCCTAAACGTTAAATTTGGTGGTTACCACAGTCACAGTGACATAAGAGAAGACATGTGGCTATCTATTTCAAGAATTGAATTGTTCGAGTGTCATATACACTTGCGTGCATAGAAATCGGCCCAAGGCAAAATTTTAAAGTTAACTATTTAATTTTTAGAATCTATTTGTCAGATTAAGAAAAAATACATGCTGTTTGAAAGACAATTTCATATTCTTTGAAAAGAGTTTAGGGATATTAATTTGTATTTTGGTTTCTTTGAATTAAAATTATTAAATTAATGCATGAAACAAATTATCGTTTTTTATTACTAAGAGGTGTATGTTATTATTTATTTATTTATTTATGGACAAGTAACTAAACTAAATTTTCAATAATAGGTATGACCCCCTCTTGCTCTAACAGTATCTCTCATACGATTTGGCATAGATTCGATCAAATTTGATATTGTTTCTTGCGGGATGTTAAGCCTTCCTCTACTGCAACAATGAGCTCTGGGATAGAAGTTGGGGCTCTTCGTCTAGCACGAATTCTTCGTTTTAGCTCATCCCATAAATGTTTTATCGGGTTTAAGTCTGGACTGCATGCTGGCCATTCCATAACCCGAAATACGACTTCTGAAATGTAATCGTGTACGATTCTTGATGTGTGTGCCTTCGCATTGTCATGCATAAAAGTGAATTCGTTTCCAATGTAGTCGACGTAAGGTACCACATGAACTGCCAACATCTCCTCAATATACCTAGCACCAGTTAAACCTCCTCTCCCCTGCCGACGGTCGCCCCAACGGATGAAAACTGGGTCGGTGCGCGCAGTCATAGAAATTGCATCCCAGATCATGCAGGAACTACCTCCATAAGCAATCCGCTCCTCAATGCAGCATTCTGCGAATCGCTCACCTGGCCTCCGGTACACTTTTCTTCTTTGGTCGCTACCATAGAGGCATATCCTGGTCTCATCTGAGAATAAAACAGATTCCCATTGTTCTAGTGTCCAATTCAGATGTTCCAGTGCAAAACGCAGGCGTGCTTGACGATGAGCTTGGGTAAGTTTTGGACCAATTGCGGGTGTTTTGGGGGTCATGTTACTTTCCTTCAATCTTCGTCTTACTGTCTACTGACTAATAGTCACTCCTCGTGTTTCACGGAGCTGTTGTTGCACCTGAATAGCATTAAGACGCCGATTTCTTAACATTGTTGACACAATAAAGCGGTCATCACGATCCGTTGTATATCCCTTCTACCAGTTCCAGGTCGACTACGAAAGGATCGAGTCTCCTCATATCGTTCACACACTCTTCGAACCGCTCCGCGTGTCATATGTAATTGCCGAGCTACAGCTTTCTGTTTAAGTCCATTTTCGATTAAAGCGATTATTTGGGCGGCTTTTTCCGGTGATGTATGCATTAAATTGAAACACTAATCAAACAATGAAACACAACTAATCAAAGAATAAAAGAACAATGTGAAAATTTCGATTACAAAGATAGTAATTGCAATATTTGACAAGTTTGTTATTCTTATTGTCACCACAACACAAAATACCTTTTATTTGTTTACCCGTTGGTGCTCATATAACCGATAAGTACCCTGAATAAATTTATGATCATATTAAAGTATGTTAAATTGTCTTTGAAACAGCTCATATTTTTTACTTGCCATGATAAATAGATTCTAAAAGACACAGTTAAAACCAAAAGTTCACAGTGGGCCGATTTCTATGCACGTTAGTTTATAATATTGGCCGTAGCTGTCATGGAATTGAGATCATAAATATTTTTTTTCAATTTGAAACACATTTTTTTTATTTCACACTAGTGAAAAGGTTTTTCGATTCGTTTCTTTTTGATTATATGTCCCTATATATAAAATAAATGGTTTTTAAGTTATTTAAGATTTAGTTTTAAAGCGTAAATTTTTCTTGATTTTATGATATTTTGACATAAAGTGTCAAACATTCAGACAATTTATCTCCAAAACAAAAAAACTACTTATTTCAATTTCGTGTATTATAAATATAAATACTGATGCTAAAACTTTATAAAGTGAATTTATAAAAATATATGTGGTTTATATTATAATTGATATTATTAATATAGGTAAAATACGTCTGCTGGATCTGTGTCTATGAAAGGAATGCGGACATAAAACATTTAAATAAACAGCAATATAATTTATACGTCGACTTGACGAGTACGTCACCGCAAATCGCTCCGCCCACTCATTTTATTCGCCACTTGCAAATTTGTCGAATTTTTATTGATGGGACGCGTCGTCTAATTTTTTACGAAAAACATCGAGAGAATATCGTTTCCCCTCTCACGGATACCCCGTACCTACAGAACGGGCAGACGTACTGTACGTCTGCTGGATCTGTGTCTATGAAAGGAATGCGGACAAAAAACATTTAAATAAACAGCAATATAATTTATACGTCGACTTGACGAGTACGTCACCGCAAATCGCTCCGCCCACTCATTTTATTCGCCACTTGCAAATTTGTCGAATTTTTATTGATGGGACGCGTCGTCTAATTTTTACGAAAAACATCGAGAGAATATCGTTTCCCCTCTCACGGATACCCCGTACCTACAGAACGGGCAGACGTACTGTACGTCTGCTGGATCTGTGTCTATGAAAGGAATGCGGACAAAAAACATTTAAATAAACAGCAATATATTTTATACGTCGACTTGACGAGTACGTCACCGCAAATCGCTCCGCCCACTCATTTTATTGGCTACTTGCAAATTTGTCGAATTTTTATTGATGGGACGCGTCGTCTAATTTTTTACGAAAAACATCGAGAGAATATCGTTTCCCCTCACACGGATACCCCGTAGCTACAGAACGGACAGACGTACTGTACCACACATGTTATCGAAAAAAAGCGGCGCAAAGTTGGCTTGGAAATTACTATTGATGACATACTGATTTTTTAATAAAATGTCGCAATATGAGATGGCCAGATATATTGTTTTACATCGCTTGACAACTCATAGGCTACCTACTGGTTAAAAACCAAAAAAATATATGTTTTAAAATTAAATTTTAAATAATTTAAAAACGATTTATTTTAGGTATAGGAACATGTATAATCAAAAAGTAACGAATTAAAAAAAAACAGTAAAATAAAAAAAAGTAAATTTCCATTTGAAAAAAAATATGATACATTTTTACTAGCTCATGTCCGTGACAGGTACGGCCAATATTAAATGACATTAATTTTTGAAATAGATTGGCTGTGGTAACCACTAAATTTGACGTTCAGGCTATACACATTTTTTGACAGGCAGTTTTTTTAATATTTTTTCTCTTAAAAGCGAGTTAATGTTAGGTATACCTGGAGTATTTGATATAAAAATTTATAAAATTTTATAGAGAATTTGAATATACCGGGTGCGTCTCAAAAGTGGCGCACTCCAATAATTTTTTTATTTTTTCAGATAAAAAATTGATATTTATTGTGTGAGTGTATGACATAAATTAGGATTGACTGACGTATTCAATTGTTTTTTGTCACTTCCTGTTTCACCGGAAATGACTACAACTTTTGATTTTTAAATGGTACCCTCGGTATTTTATTTCTTTAGGTATTCGATAGAAAATGACACTCTAAATATAATGACATATCATATGTCAACTTTTGACATTTTCGAATATGGTTTATTTGAAATTGCAACATGCGATTCATAACGACAATTTGACTCGAAATACCAAAAGTGTGTGGTACCAAATTATTCGTGAGAAAATGCTTTTTCCAAATATGCTAATGAGCTACCCTCGTTCCATTTGAAAAAATTGAGATATGTTTAAAAATACGATTTGGGCATCTTTCAACCGGCCAGGTCGAGACACTAAAACCATTAGACGATCAAATCTATTTTTCCAAGGCTCCTTGATTAAAAATTAGTGTTTTTAACACAGTCATGGCACTCTAGATTGAAATTTAAAGTTGACATATGAGACGTCGTTCTATTCAAAGTGTCATTTTCTATCGAATAAAGTAAAAAAATACCGGGGGTGCCATTTAAAAATCAAAAGTTGTAGTCATATCCGGTGAAACAGGAAGTGAACGAAAACAATTTAATACGTCAATTAATCCTAATTTGTGTCATATACTAACATACCAAATCAAGTTTTTTAACTGAAAAAATCAAAAAGTTATAGGGGTGAGCCACTTTTGAGACGCACCCGGTATACTGTCGAAGTTTCCGGAATACAGTTCGGACCACCCCGTACGTATACAAAGATATAAACATCTTCATCGCAAGCCACCATTTTTTCCGCAAACCCATTCCTTCCACTCGGTGATTAACACCTATCTCCTCCTTCTTTGTTCCAGGCGGATGGCGCGACCTCCACCTCCACCGAGCCGACATGAGTAATCCAGCCCGAGACACCGTTGTCGTCGTTCCAGAACCATCGGAACAAAGCCCTGGCGCCGATCCAAAATCCAAGAGGAACAGCGGCCTGTTCGCCTTCTTCAAATGGCTGAAGCCATCGGGGTCGTCGCGCGAGTCGATCGACTCGGCCACGTCGCGCTCTAGTAGTCTGGATAGTTTGTCCTCGGACAAGAGCGCGGGGACAGTGGCCAGTTTCTCCTTCGTGCCGCCTGGGGTGTATGAGAAACGAGGGGCTGTTGAAAAGTGCGTCCAGATCGGTCAGTATCCAGTTTGGGAGAAGTTTGGGGAGGTGCAGCTTGATGTTTAATAAACGCATGATGCATAATATAGCTACTGTTTGTTTTACTAACACCCGATTGCTAATTCATTTTCTTAAACATTGAGCAAGAAATCGTAAACTACGATTCAATCGCAGCGATTTTAAAATTACAGTCGCTACCTGCCATTGGCTCTCATAGGAAACTGCGATTTCTTCTATTTATGACCCTGATTTATGAGGTTCAATTTAGGTAACCAGTATTACTATAGCTGCGATTTGCGACTTTGTTGCGATTTTGTAAACTGGGATCGTCGTTTCTATCGATTCGAGTTTGAATTTTTAGGAGTTGGCGTTTTACGATATTGTTGCGAATGTAATTTTGTGGTCTATTGAAGCATTTTATAGTAAACTGCAATTGAATTTTCTCTCTTCTTCTTCTTCCTACTCTATAATAGGCATATTGCCTATTCATTCTTTACATCATGCCTACAGTTTTTTAATCGATGGAAAGGTTATCACACCATTTTTTTCTTGGCCTTCCCGTACTTCTTCCCAGTGGTGATTTGTCTCGAGCTGACCTTACTATTTTTCCCTCGTCCATTCGGCTTATATGTTCATTCTATTCGCGTCTTCTGCTCAATCAATACCCATTCATTAATGCTATCCACCTTGCATGTTTGTCTTATATTTTCGCTTCGTTCTCTATTTTCTCTCTGATATTATTTATTCATAGAGAAGGTATTATTTTATTATTTTTTAAATGGCTGGTCCGTAAATATATTATTTTATATTATTTTTCTAGGACCAAGGTCATAATATACCGGGTGTTTCTTAAGAGTGGTTCAATCCTATAACTGTTTTATTTTTTCTGATAAAAAACGAGATTTGATAATATGTTAGTATATGACATAAATTAGGATTGATTGACTATCCGATTGTTTTTAATCACTTCCTGTTTTACCGCAAACGACTATAACTTTTGATTTTTAAATGACACCCGCGGTATTTTTTTACTTTATTCGATAGAAAATGACACTCTGAATAGAATGGCATATGATGTGGCAACTTTTGACATTTTTGCTTAATAAAATCGTATGTTAAATTTCAATCTAGAATATCATGGCCGTGTTAAAATTTTAATCAAGATGCCTTGCAAAAATAGATTTGATCATCTATTGTTTTTCGCGCCTTGTCTTGGCCTGTTAAAAGCTGCCCAAATCGTATTTTTAAACATATCTCAATTTTCTCAAATGGAACGAGCATGGCTCATTGGAAAAATATTGGAAAACGCATTTTTTTACGAATAATTTGATTTGGTAAATATTAAAATCACAATCGCAGGTTACAGTCCAATGCGATTTAAAAATCGCAATCACAGTTTCAATTGCGATTGAACAATCGAAGTTTTGCTCATCTCTACATTGCATACGCACGTTTACAAAAATATTGTTACGGATTCCGTGGGTCCTTCATTTACTACTACTACTGCCATTACTCGCTGATGAGTATTTGACACGCATCAGAAGATGGTTACGCAAGGCGTTTACTTTCATGACCTTTTCTATGATTGAAAAGCCCGATACGTGATGTTATCTCTCTTCTGCACTCCGGACATTCAAAAATCTCATTGCTTTGTTATTGCCTCTTTACTTTTTGGTTGTCGCTGTTAACTGAGTTTACAATAAATTCTTCTCCATTGCGTTGTATTGTGCGCTGCAACACACTGATTTTGCATGCTTATCCCTTTTAAGTTTTTGTAGAAAATATCCTTGTGCCTTTTGAGTTGTCAATCTGATGTCCTCTTACCGTCTATACAAGTTCACCGTAAAGCAGAGATTTTGGTAGGCGGTTTTTTTGCATTCTGCATTTTGCATTTTATGCGGGATTTTGTACATACGTTCTTTTCTTTTGTGTTGATTCCTTCATTTAAAACCAACGACAAAACACTTAAACTAATTTATTCTACAACTATAAACAGAAAAACTAATTTAATACACTAAAATATCGATATCGCTTAGTCCGATTTTCTATTTCTATTCTTAGTCTATTTCCTTCATCAATTATTCGACAATTCACCTAGTTCAAAACACCTATCTTCCTATTGTAGAGGGGTAGTCCCCCATCTGCCTCCTACGAGAGTGTATACCCTTCCACGGTTGGGGTTTAGCCCTACGTACCCTTCACAGTCGAGGAGCTTGTCTCCGGCGGGTACCCTTAAGATGGAGACTGGAGGTTCTGTTCATTTTCTCTACCTCTTTGACTTGGTCTATCCCTAGACCTTTGATACGGGTGTTGTCTCGGATCCATAATAAACAGCAATCCTGTGCTGAACGTCTGTGGGGGCTCATAGATAGAGCTGAAACCAAGAAATAAATAGATTGTGTCATAGAAAGATTATATTATAGATATATTATAGAGAGATAAATTCGCACCAAATGAGACAGATATTCGTTAATACCTATTCTAAAGTATAAAAGAATAGATACACTTTTTATATTTTTTCAACACACATAAGTTTAAAAATCTAAAATACTACAATTTAACTGGATTAAGAAAAAACCATTCTATTGGAAGTTAATTTTAAAACTTTTGCGATGGCGTCACTTTAGAGGTCAACGAAAATTAACTTATTAAGGTTACCCGTAACTATTCCTGGTATTTACATTATTTTGTTCAATTGGCAAAACGAAACAGATAACTCAAATTATAGTTTTTATGACTCTTTCATCTAGTGTAACTTTTCTTTGCTTCTAGTTCTTATATCAATACATACAGAATGGTAAATGAGGTTAAATATAGTAAATATAGTGTATGTAAACTGCTTCTTACTCAAAAAAGGTAATATAAGAACATTTTGTAAGTATGTACTTAATATATTTATATGATCATTAGTTTATACTTTATTTACTTCTATAATAATTAACAAGACTTGACTCTCGCACAGCACTATAATTAAAAAAGAATAATCTACTATTTCGATTAATTAGTAAGTTTAAACAGTACACCTAAGATTAAAATATTGTAATTCAAGGGTGGATACAGGAATTTATTTTTAGAGCGCCATTTTTAACCCAAAAGCCTAATATTTAACACAATTTAGAGATTCTAGGGGGCCCGGGCTCCATGTGCCCCCCTCTGTATCCGCTAGTAGAATTCCGGTAGAATATGTTGAGGGTGCAATTGTTAAGTTATTATAATTATTATAGAAAGAAAGATGTCCAATATTGATTCGGTCACTAATTGAAATAACTGGCAGCGTTGCAAAACTGGCATTTTTTACATTTTATGTTTTTGATGGAATACGCCTCTTGTAGTTAGTATTTAGAAAGTGTTCTCTTCTATTTATGTCTATTAATTAATTTTTTAAATTGATTTCTTACTGCTTAGGTCCCGAGACTGATACATACAGGGCGCGTCTAAAACAAAGGGACAAACGCAGAGAATCGGACAAAAATGTGACGCTTAGGAAAAAATACAATTTATTCTTTAATAGAGATTCGTTATTGAAACCGAAGAAAAATATCGAAGAAGAGGAGAATTCCAAAAGCCTACCACTCATGACTCGAGCTCATATTATGGAGATTGAACCTGAAAAGGTTCATCGTAGGTAAGTCTTATGGATGGTTTAGTAAAAAAATAATTGTAAAATTATACAGAGCTAAAGCTCAGTCTACACATAACGTTTTATCTGTCAAAGTATGTGTACACTATCATATTTAACGTTTTGATTCTGAAAAATATTATTTAATGTCGTCAAAAAAGTTCTATGGGTATTTCGCCACTGTAAGAAAATTTACAAAATAAAATAAAACGGAGACCAACTTGTCAGCAATGATTTACTAATAAACAAATTTGCCTAACGGACAAAAAAATACTCAACCTTTCGGGAAGTATATCTCTTCACGTCGTCGGGAGCAAAAAAAACAAAGAATAAAGAAAAAAAAATATTTTCAAATATCTAAATACAACTGTTCAAGAACACTTTAGTTTTGTTTTCAACAGATACAGATACAGATACGTCTAGAAAAACCGTTGAAGTTCTGTTTAAATGACATTACAGGGTGGGCCACTGAAAACTTACAATGGCTATAATTTTTAAACCAAAAAAGATATAAAAAAAAATAAAAAATACCGTTTCTATGATACCGAAGGGGAATACATATGACGTATATTTTGAACCGCCCCGACCTACCCCTTAAGCGGCACCTCTACTCACTCGAAAATCTTAAATGGCAACACACCACTTGTGGCGCCGTTTTGGAAAGCCCATGAAAAATGCTAAACGATGATCATAACGTTTTTAGGGTGAAATTGAAAAACTACCCCTTACACGAAAAATTAGGTGGACATTAATGAAAAAAGTAATTTTTTCAGCACAAGTTAAAATTTTGGACCCAGCTAAATTAGGCAAATGAGGCATTTTTTAAACCACCCCGACGCACCCCTAGGTGCCATCCCCTCACTTCTAATCTCATCAATGCCATTTTTAAACCATTGCCATTTTAAAGCTAAAAATAAAAAATGTAGTAGATAATAAACAGGAATCTTAAAACGGAATATCTTCGCGTTTTTGCACTGTCTTCTATCGATTTTCAATCGTTTGCAAATTTGCTGGTATTTTAAACGTTTATTTGATTCGCTTATTTGAAAGACAAATGGTTTATACTGTGGAAGAAAGAATTCAAATAGTTATATATTATATATATATTTTTATATGAGAACGGCCCGTGCTTTCAATGAGAGAAATTCGGACAAAAACGTAAGTCACGTTTATTTTAGAGATTTGATTTTAAAGTTTCAAGAAACTGGATCGGTCAAAAATAAAAAAAGGATAGGGCCTAGGTTACTGAATGAAGAAATGCAGATGGAAGTTATTGGTCAGGTATCGGTCAATCCAGAAGCATCAACACGCCAGTTGGCATCAATCACAGGTATACCTCGAACATCTGTCAGGAGAGTATTGAAAATGCACAAATTCCATCCCTACAAAATGAAGATTCTGCAGGAACTTGGCGACGATGATCCAGATAGAAGGATTCAGTTCTGTGAACTAATCACGGAGGAAATTCGAAGGAAACCTTCACTTACTAAAAATATTTGTTTTAGTGATGAGTGCTCATTTTTTTTAAACGGAATTGTGAATAAGCAGAACTGCAGACACTGGAGCGATGAGAATCCGCATATGGTTGTTGAAGGACACACCCAACATCCCCAAAAGTTTAATATTTGGTGCGGAATACTAGGCGATAAAATTATAGGTCCATTTTTCATCGACGGAAATTTGACTGGTGATGCTTACCTGGAAATGCTGAACAATTTGATAGAGCCAGCCATTATAAATGAGGTTGAAAATCAAAGAAATTTGGAAGGAAATTTAACTCTTAATGAAGACCTCATACACTTTCAGCAAGATGGAACCCCTCCGCATTATTCTATTGTCACAAGGCGGTGGTTGGATAGATATTATCCAAGGCAATGGATTGGCAGAAGGGGTCCAATCGAGTGGCCGACAAGGTCCCCTGATCTCACTCCTTTAGACTTTTTCTTGTGGGGTTACATAAATCCATAGTCTACAAGACAAAACCAGGTTCGTTGCAAGAATTGCGGCAGAGGATAACTGAAGCCATGTCGAAATATTCCGAGAGAGACTTTCCAAAAAGTGAGAGAAGAATTTGAAAATCGTTTGTATTTTTGTATGGAACAAAACGGCTGTCATTTTGAGCAATTGTTAAAATAAATTATTATTTTAAATTTCTTTCAAATTGTCAAACTTACATTTCTTATCACTACTTACCAGTAATTATTGAAAGAAGACAGAAGTTGAAAGCTGTATGACCATCGTTTAGCAATTAATTTCAATTAGCTTTCCAAAGAAGTGTCACAACTGGGGTATCGCTATCTTGAGATTAGAAGTGAGTGGGTGGCACCTAGAGGTGGATCGGGGTGGTTTGAAAAATACCTCATTTGCCTCATTAAGCTGGGTCCCAATTTGTAACTTATACTGAAAAATCACTTTTTTCATTAATGTCCACCTAATTTTTCGTGTAAGGGGTAGTTTTTCAATTTCACCCTAAAAACTTTATGATCATCGTTTAGCATTTTTCATGGGCTTTCCAAAAAGGCGCCACAAGTGGGGTGTTGCCATTTAAGATTTTCAAGTGAGTAGGGGTGCCGCCTAAGGGGTAGGTCGGGGTGGTTCAAAAAATACGTCATGTGATTCCCCCTCGATATTATAGAAACGGTATTTTTTTATTTTTTTGATATCTTTTTTGGTTTAAGAATTATAGCCATTGTAAGTTTTCAGTGGCCCACCCTGTATATCCAAGTTAAACTTCAAAATTAACAATTACTACCTGATAACAATTACTCAGTGAGGTAAAACCAAAAAGCCTCAAACTTTCTGTATGATTATTTTTTAATTTTTACTTATGTTATGTTTATTTATGTTATGTTCCCAAGTAGCATTTTCACGACTTGCGACCACCTGTTTACGTTGGATTAGTTACAAAAAATAGTTAGCTCCCTACCTTCGGTATTAAAATAAATTTAAACGTTTTTATAACGTTGTGCCGACGTTGGACTAGTACTACAGCAAAGTAGAAGCTTCTGCGACGTCGAATAAACGTTGTCTTCTAACCTTTTTTGCTTAAGTGATCTTTAGGTGATTTGGACAACGTAGTTACAACGTTGGATAATATAGAGTTTTCCGACGTCAGTTTCAGGACCTATTCCAACGTTATGCAAACGTCGTCTGTTTTACTAATTCCAACGTTGTTTAGATTTCCTTATTCTTACGTTGGTAGGACGTAGAGTCACTACCTTTTTGCAACTGTATTGAACCATAACCTTAAATCTTAAATTTTCAATTCATTGTTCTGTTCAGTCAGACAGTTCAGTGCTGTTTTTGTTTTTATAAAAAAAAAACTTAATTAAAATGGGACATAAGAAAGGTACATATAAAACTAAATTTAAATATACATCGACATATATTACCGACACTTCCTCGTTTATTTAGATTATAGAGGGCGGCACAAGCTAGACTCTAGAATGACTAAATTAGGCAATCTTGCGACTAGTATACTACCTGTTAAGGCCGAACTGCGACTTTATTAGTCCAGTATGCGACTACTCGAACTACTCCATCTTAATCTCCAAAACAACAAAGTTAAAGCCGCCATGTTGTTAAATAAGAAAATGTTTCGTTCTTAAAATAGCAATTCCTGCTTTTTGAATACATTAACTTGAAATATTTGACCCTAAAAAATACGCGGAAACAATTTTTTCGAATGCGAATAAATTATTCTCATTTTACTAAAAAAAAAATTCAAGAAAATTTTTAAAACTTCTTTAATTTCAAGGCCCATTAGTATTTTTTAAAGTAGAAACAATACATTTATCAATAAAGTTGTTTGCGTTTAACTTTTTACCTTGGGTAACGAGTTACAGAGTCGGTTAAAGTGTTTCAATAATTATGATCTTCAAACATCCTCCACACTTAAATACTTTTGTTTTGTTTTCCTTCACTGCCATCTGACATATGTCTCTAACTAAATTATAAATATAATATTTTTACTATAATTATCCCAATTTAGGATAAAACGCGACTTAGACGCCATATTAGTTTTGTATTTCTGTTAATTAGGATTTTAAACAACGTTGCAGTTTGTACTAAATTAGGCTTCTAGCCAACGTCGGTATCCAACGTCGTTTCGACCCAAAAATTATTCTCCAAACTAGTACAGACTAGGGTTGGCACGAGGTTGTGCCGACGTTGCGCCCCGACGTTTGGTAGCGTGACACAACGTTGTCCCAACGTCCAAATGCTGCTTGGATTTATTAAAATCAAAGAAGCGATTGCCATACATTACTAACATCTACAGATACATAAGCAATACATTTATTTTTATTAGATTGTATTAAAAAAACCTCTTTTATTTTTCTTTTAGAGGATATCGCTTCTTTCCTTATAATTTTGGCCTTATTAAAATTTATTCTGTGCCCTGTGTCCCATGAATGCTGACAAATCTTAGATTTGTGAAAATCTCCCTTTCTTAAATAATCTTTATAATCTTTAATTCGAACATTTAAGGGTATAGCTGTATTTAGATATTTTAAAACTGTTGCAGCTCTGACTTCATAATTTAGTTAATAATCTTGAAATCTTAAAAAAATTGATATTGAAAGGATATTTATGATATAGAACGAACAGTGAGTCATCTAAGGTCAAACGAGCAGGTGCATATGTACACGTCAAGGGCAAACGAAGAGCACCTCAACCACCAGGAGGAGGTCCGAACATCCCCATAGATTCATCCTCCACCTCTAGCCTGAAAAGAAAAAAGAGAACTGCTCCCATTCCACCACATAAAATAGAAACAACTGAAAATACAGACGACCAAGATAAAGATATAGTAGCAAACGACTATCTGAAGCTAGATAGAGGAGTTTTGAAACCAGTCAAAGAAGAGACTCGACCAAAAACACCCCAAGAAGCTGTTCCTGTTCCTGGATTTAACGCTGTGAGTCCTTCCTCGTCCAGAACAAGTGTCGCAGAGGCTCCTGTATCGCCCAGGCCGTGGTACAAGAGGAATTCGGGGTCCAAGGAGGTGTTAGCGAAGAAAGAAAACAAGTACGAACCGATAGAAAGGTGAGTGGAAGATTTCGTTTATAATAATGCTGAATTTTAGGCAAAATTACTTTATACAGGGTGTTTCAGAAAGCACGTACCATGTCTCGTGGGGAGATTCCTCACGCAAAAATAATATTTATTTTTTATATCAACATAGGTCCCGATTTTACTTACTGTAAATTTAGTTTTTAAAATCGCCAACTTCTTGTAATATTACTGTGGAGTAACAATTTACAATTACTTTTGTAAATTCACAAAGCGTTAGTAAATATTAATAAATTTAATGAAGCACGTGTTTATAATTATAATATTTATTATAAAGGTTAATAAAAAGTAACAGAACAGAATTTATGTATGTAAGATACCCATTACCATCTCTTCTTGTCTAGAAGAACATTACTGGAAATCTGCACCTGCTAAATGAGACAAATGAGGTATTTTTTAAACCACCCCGACCCACCCCTAGGTGCCACCCCCTCACTTCTAATCTCAAGTTAGCGATACCCCACACTTGTGACATCTCTTTGGAAAGCGTATAAAAAATGCTGAAGGACTGTCATAAAAAAGAACAAAAAACATGGAGCTAAAAAATGGAGCTAAAACTACGTCGATTTCTTAACGTGACGTGGCGTCTTTTTTTATAAGCTTTTATTTAATTTGCTTTGTATGTAACTATCTATGTATGTATGTATGTTTGTTCGGGGCAAATCTTGTAAGCTAAATTAGAACCACTTCCTTTTATTGTAGGAAATTGAAATTTGGCATGTAGGTTCAGTCCCGATGACAATACATTTTTTTGCAAGGCATGACCCAAATTTTTGACAGCTGTCAAAATGGCGGCAAAAATGGCCGCATTTTTGAGGTTTTTGATTTTTAAAAATTCCATTTATGAATGGATCGGGCTGAAATTATATATACAGGGTGTTTCCTACGATGTTCTCTATGGGCATCTCGGAAACTACTGGAGATAGAGAGTCGGTTAAATGGGGAAAGAATTGCAGTTTTGTGGGGTCATAAAAATGCGCGTTTCAGATTTTTGAAAAAGTTCATGGCTTACTAGATATTTCGAAAAAAACAAATTTTGCCTATTTTAAAAATTCTCCCTAATTTCATTATAATCTATTTTAGACAAAAAGTGTTCAGATAAAAGTTGTAGATAATCACATTCCTAATGAGTTTGTGTTCTCCGATTTTTTCTAAAGCCTGTCATTTTTGACTTATGACACAAACATATATTTTTTTAAATGGAAACCATAGTTGGCCATAACTTCATAAAAAGCGCCATTTTTTAAGCTTTTCAGCGATATAATCTATAATATGTTTCTTTTACAAAATTACTGAGTTATAACCAATTCTTATCTTTCTTGATTAATTTCACTTAGTTAGCCATGGAAACAAGTTGAATCATCATTGCTCTCAGAAATGTGAAATTATCACATCCGAACTTTGTAAATTAAAATAGACAAAAATTGTAAATAAAAATTTTTCAAATGAAGAAAAGCGTGCAGGATTATTGGTTCAAATTTTCTTGGCTATACAGTTTCGAGGATACGTTGACCGGTGAAAGTTACTTACGTTTTTTAGAGAACGGTTTTCAATAGTGTTCTAATTTTGTTATGATTTATAACTTATAAAAAGACAAAATATATTATTAAACGGCTCTTTACAATTTGCGTTACACAAACTAAAACTTAAAAAAATAATATCACTACAAGTTATTTTAGAAAATTTTCAAAAAATCCGCAATTGTTTTGAGTACATAAATGCATCTTTTTAAAACTGAATTTCTACATTCCTGAGTCTACATATAATTATGATAATAAAATAATTTTTAACATTTCTTACATTGGGAGTGCTTCTCTCAATTCAAAGTTATGTTGGAATCACTCTATTAATGTAATTAATGAGTATCTAAATTTAACTTTTCTAACATGAATTTCTAGCTATTCTCACAGAACGACCGGTCGACTTAATTAAACTTCTCCTGTTTCGCCTCTTCGAGTGCTTCTCTCAATTCATAAGTTCTTTTGTACCTTGTTACTACCCATACCACATAAAAAAAATCTAAAATGGATAGGTCAAGTGACCGAGGAGACCCATGCAATTGGTTCACCTCTTTCTATCCCTGAGTCTACATATAATTATGATAATAAAATAATTTTTAACATTTCTTACATTGTGGGGGAGGGGTTGGTGTGTCATAATGAAAGTTATGTTGGAACCACTCTATTAATGCGCGAGTATCTAAATTTAACTTTTCTAACATGTTTTGAAAACCGTTCTCTAAAAAACGTAAGTAACGTTCACCGGTCAACGGCCAACGTATCTTCGAAACTGTATGGCCAAGAAAAATTGAAACAATAATCCTACACGCTTTTCTTATATACATATGAAAAAATATATATGGGCGGCCATCTTGAAAAATGACAGTTTAATGACATGTCAAAATTTCAGTCAACCGATTTTAATAAAAATCGATATATAACTTGGCCATGGGCTAAAAATACTCTAAGAAGAAGAAGAAGAAGAAGAATGAGTGGGAGGGGGTTAATCACTTCGACCTTACAGATCCATTGTGTCCCCCTTCTTGAATCATAACATAGCTATATCGCTGAAAAGCTTAAAAAATGGCTCTTTTATGAAGTCATGGCCAACTATGGTTTCCATTTAATAAAACATATATTTGTGTCAAGTTGTGAGTTCCGCCTTGAGGCTTTAGAAAAGTCGGAGAACACGGTTCTCATTAGGGATGTGGTTATCTACAACTTCCTATCTGAAAACTTATTGCTTTTCAAATAGATTATAATGGAATTGGCGGGCAGGCACCCAAAATAGCCAAAATTTGTTTTTTTTCGAAATATCTAGTAAGCTATGATTTTTTCAAAATCTCTATGCATTCTTATGACCCCACAAAATTGATTGATTCTGAGTTGATCGCCATTTAATGACTGCTCTACTATCCAGATAGTTTATTTCTTGTTTCCCATAGTTCCTATCTAAGATAAGTTGTACCCCTCTCTCGATAGCGTATATTGTGGGTATGTAGGATACTAGGTAAGTGCCCATTGGTTCCGGAGTAATTAGCTCTCGGCCCAAACACCTGATCCCCAATAGCCAAAATTTGTTTTTTTCGAAATATCTAGTAAGCCATGAACTTTTTCAAAAATCTGAAAGGCGCATATTTATGACCCCACAAAACTGCAATTCTTTCCCCATTTAACCGACTCTCTATCTCCAGTAGTTTCCGAGATACCCATAGAGAACATCGTAGGAAACTCACCCTGTATATATAGGTATATTGTGGGTATATACATATGAAAAAAAATATATGGGCGGCCATCTTGAAAAAATGACAGTTTAATGACATGTCAAAATTTCAGTCAACCGATTTTAATAAAAATCGATATATAGGATGGCCATGGGCTAAAAATACTCTAATGTATCAATATTTTTTTTTGTAAAATTACATATATTTTTTTCAGTGTATTTTTACGTGAGTAATCTCCCCACGCGAAATGGCATAGGTTTTTCGAAACGCCCTGTATACTAAAGAACATTGGATATACTTGAATTTACAGGTTTTTTATTAAGATCATTTTCTAAATGTTGTTATTTTATTTATTTGTCAGACTTCCAGAGGTGCAGTATATGCGAAATTCCACTTTAGATCTCACACTAGAAGATTCCTTAGCCAACCCAGAAAAAGACAAAAAGAAAGATGACAAAAGACGGAGCGGAATGTCATTCTTAACAAACATCAGTGAGCTAGACCGCGAAGCTTCAGAAATAATTAAACAGAAATCAGAATTAGAAAAAACCGATTCAACAACAAACAACTTAAACGAAATACCTGAGTTTATGAAACCCAAAGAAACCAAACCGACCAACGATACTTTAGTTTCATCTAAAAGACGATCAACTAGAGATCTCATAGCAAAATTTAATGCTATCACCAACGTGACTAAAGCTACAGTTTTCGGAATATCACACAAAGATAAGTACTTTGGGAAACAGACAAGTTTGGACGAAACCAAGCAGCGACAAGAAGCGATTTTACAGAACCACAAAAAACGAATTGAAGAAATCGACAAGAAAAAGGAAGACAGATTTGCCCCGTTGATGAAGTCCGAAAGCGCCAGTGCTGTGAAGTTAGGTGCTAAGCCAGAAACTCCAAAAATGGATAGAAAAAGCTGGAAATGTCCCAAATGCAACTTAGAAAACGAATACTGGAGGATTATCTGCCATGTCTGCTCAGCTATTAAGCCTTACTTTGACGATTTTGACAAAACACCCGAGACAAAAGCTTCCAGTCCTGTACCAACGAAAAAAGAAGAAAAAATCTTCGAACGATCCAAAACTCAAATAGGATTCTCGGCTTTATCTACCTACAACGCCAACAAAAAGAAACTGCTTGAAAATAACGATGATTGCAAGGTAGATGAAACCAGCAAGAAAGAAGAGCGTGAAAAACTAAGGAAGATGCTGATCGAAATGAAGAACTCCTTGCCGAAAAGGAAAAGCAACATTTTGATGAAACAAAACAGTCGAAGCAGTATAATAATGGAAAATCCGATTGAAGAAACAAAGAAAGAAATAAAACAAATCGAGGAAGAAAAGGAAGAAACTAACGAAGAACCAGTTGAAAAAACTCAAGAAGAAAAAGTAGCGGAAATACTTATCGGGACTACCAAAACTATCTACCAGAACATCAAAGTTAGAAAAACTAGCAATCCTAAACCTATCAAAGTTTCTTCTGAAGCCCAAACTAGCGCTGTGGTCAGACAACTTGTGCCAGAATCTAGTATCAAAAAGCTGATTGAAAATCACAAAGCCAATAACATATACGAACCAATGAAAGTACAGGATTTTGAAGATATTTATTCAGATAAAAACGGAAAATCTGCTGCACGTCTTTACGCGAATTTAGCTCAAAACGACGAACTGTCTTTGTTTTTTAACGTTCCGAAGAACATTAGTAACCTGAAGAACAATCTAAATAATCAAAAAGATGGTGTTTCTTCCTTGACGCAAAGTAATAATAACTTTAACACCGACACCATTGAAATTAACAGACTTTTGAGGAGACTGGAAAGTGCAATAGCCAAGGGAGATATGACTGAAGCCGCCATTTTTGCGAAAGAACTTGCTCAGTTGAAAGTTAACTGTTCAGTTATTAGACAAAAACCTCAGGGGGTTGTAGTGGATGCAGGAAAGAAAATAGGATTTCAGTAAGTATATAGTTTTTATGCTTGCACGCTTATTTTTTTTTTCTGTCATACAGGACAAGTCAACGATATACAGGGTGGTCCAAATTGTAGCGGGAAACTTCGGCAGCATAAGAAAACCTGAATTTTATTTTAATTTGTAGGAAATTGAGATAATGATCTTTACTCTAACGTTGACTCATCCTGTCCAGTTTCATGCGAAGGATGTGAATTTGGCAGCTATAAAATTGACTATAAAACCGTGAATATATTTTTAATACTTCATTGTTTAGACTTTCTGATAGTTCTGTTAAAAACACTTTAAATAGTTATTTATAATAGTCTAGGAATAAAATTTTACAAGTTTTTTAACACGACGCACGAAAATAGATCTGTGGGTGGTCGAAATATTTGGATGTTCGTTTCGGATTTTCGAAATAAAACAAATAGATTATGGATTTTATTAGACAGTAAATACCTATTATTTTATATCGAGTGATATTACAATTTTCGGGTACCTACATCTAATGAATCTCAAGTTAAGCTTAGATTTTATTTAAAAATAAAGCCTACTACAGGGTGTCCCAGAAATAAGTGCAAGTATTTTAAGGGGTGGTAGATCTCGATAAAAGAAACATATTTTCTCTTTTTCGTTTTTAAAATAAGACTAAGAGTTATTTTACTTTGAAAATTTCTAAAAGAATGATTTTTTGCTAAAATTTTGAGAACCACTGGACCTTTTCTGGATTTTCTTTCTTGTAAATTTAATCTAATACCTATCTTGCCATATTATCAAGGAATTATGTTTTTTAACTAAAAACAAAAAAAAAAAGAATTTACAAAAAAAAATTCGCGAAAAAACCCTCATAGGCGTGTTTCTGGGGTTAAACTATACTACCAATTAAAAAAAATACTTGCACTTATTTGTGGGACACCCTGTGTAGCAATAAGTTAAAGGATTTGATCAGAACCCATATAGACAATAATCCAGCCTAAACCAGAAGATTTGCTCTGCGGATTTGGTTTTCGGACTTGGTCTGTGGATCTAATCCGCGGATCTAGTTTTCTAGCAGTTTTTTATACCTATAGTTTATATCAAATAAACTTTTAATCACCTTATTAAGCTTTACCGGTACACGGTACAACGTTGCCTACTTTTACATATTTTCTTTTAATCAAAATATTTTAGGAAACCAAAATAAATTAATTATAAATATATAAACAGTTATTATTTACATCAACAAAAAGGGTCATTATTACCGCTTTCCTGTTCAAAATATTCTCATAAAGTTGCGATGAGTTTTTTGCAACGGCTACTAAGCTATCTTGTATAGGGTGTCCCATTTTGGTTGAAATCATACGGTATCTCCGTTATTCGTGAAGATAGAAGGATGCGGTTTGCACAAACCTGTCCCCCTTTTTTGTCAAACGAAAGATGCCGTAAACAAAATTTTCATAGCCCTCTTCGTTTCTGAGCTACAGGGTCTTTTTGAAAATTTTGCAATTTTGGTCACCCCCGTATCTCTGTTACTGTTAAAGGTATCGAGAAGGTGAAAATTGTTTATTGTAGATCTTTTTACGTAGAATACAGTGGCTTAGTCTGTTATTCTATAAAAAGAATATTTTTAAAGATATAAACTAAAGTTATGTTTTCTTAAATGGAACACCTTGTATATTTATAAATTATATGATCTGGCTTGCCATAAGCTTTTCAAAAATATATATCACTCTATATCTATTTTCACTATTTAGTGCAATATTTAAAAAAAAATATTAAAACATCAAATTTATTAGCAGGCCATGATTGATAATAAAAGAAACTAAAGAATTATTAAAAGTATACTGCTATCTGTTTCTTGTTTTATTTTGGGAGCCACTAACAAATTCTTTATATATTAAGGAAACTAAACTCTCTACCGCTGTTTGTAAATCTTGGAAGCTATCGTATCAGGACTTTTAAATATTCCTAGCTATTTACGTGAAATATAGGTACTATCAGCAAGATGGGGCTCCCCCTCACACTTAAACTTACAACGAAAATATTAGAATTTTGTTAAATCATTATTTCTCAAATCAATGAATTGAAACCAATGGATCCATATGATAGCCTCCCTTATTCCCGGATTTGTCCGTTCTCGATTTATGATTTTGGGGATTTTGGAAATATGAAATATATCGTGGCAACTAACTCAATGTCGAACACCTGGAAAATGCTTTAATAATGCAAGCTTTTAAATATTTGCAAACCCATCCCACCATCTCGTTATAATAAATTCCGTTATAGAAAAAGAAAAATATATTCAGAGATTCAGGGGTAACAGTTCAAAAGTAACCTATATCAATTCCAAATAAAATTTTAATATTTGAATGACTATTTTGGTAAATACCATTTTGGATTTTTGTTATATATCACGGCCTACTAATAAGAAAATGGTATATTTTAAATATTACAATAAATAGTGAAAATAAATATAGAGTGATATATATTTTTGAGAAGCTCATAGCAAGGCGGATCATATGATTTATAAATATACAGGGTATTCTATTTGAAAAAACATAACTTTAGTTCATATCTTCAAAAATATTTTTTTCGTAGAAAAACAGACTACGTCACTGTATTCTACGTAAATAGTTCTACAAGAATCAGTTTTCACCTTCTCGATATCATCCATAATAACGGAGATACGGGGACTGTCCCAAATTCCAAAATTTTCGAAAAGACCCTGTAGCTCAGAAACGACGAGGGCTATGAACATTTTGTTGAAAGCATCTTCCGTTTGACAAAAAAGTGGGACAGGTTTGTGGAAACCGCATCCCCCTATCTTAACTAATAACGGAGATACCGTATGATTTCAACTAAAATGGGACACCCTGTACACTTAGCAGTAAAAGAGGTTTAAAAAAAACAATGTTCGACTGCTAGGTTTGCTAGTAAACATTTTTAAGCTTAAAGTATCACAATACAATTCATTTAAACCAAAAACAAAACTAAAGTGTCAAAACGAATGACAATCAGGGTTCGGAAGTAGTTAATTAAGGCGTAATTTACCTGATAAACTACGTGTAGTTTTTCTTCAAAAACTACGTCTTTTCCTGTTTATTACCTACATGATAACTACGTTGATAAACTATGTATTGATATTATGATAAAAAAACATCCTCTAAATAAAAATGTTCATTTTGATAGAAACATGTAAATAAAAATGCATAGGCTTTTTATTTAATTAAAGAATTATAAATTTACAAAAAAAAGAATTTAATGGATAACACAATATATTAAAATTATTATAAAATACGAAAACTCAAAACATTAAAGCACATTATGTGTTTTCTAAAACTTCAACTTATTATAACCTCACCTCAAACCTTTGATGTTTAAAAGTTACATACATAAGTTACATAAACTACACCCTCTACATAAGTTAGTTTAGGTAAAGTTTTTAAGAGTAACATGTAGTTTTCTAAACTCTGATGACAATGTCAGGAAATAAATAAATAAATGCGGCAACTTGACATTTTTTACAGCAGAGCTACCACCTGAATCCCCAGCGGGAAATTTAAATTCCAGTTAGTCAGCCTGGCGCCAAATATGTTCATGGTTGGCAACAATGAATTTAACAATCGCGCCTTCGATTACGCAACTAAAAGTTTAATTGGTATCGAATGTATGTCTGAAGCTAAATGCATAACTAAATTTAATTTATCACTAATTTTAAGTATATTGTTATAACTCTCTTATTAAAATTTGATAATATTTTTCTAATATATACAATTTTGCTAATATTTTCAGAATAGAAATGTATGTGGAAGATAAAGTGTCTCACAGAGGACCGTTTCCCATAGACGTACAAGAATCTCAAACAGTGTTAGACCTAAAGGAACAGATATTTCGGGAATTTGAAATTCCAGTAGACGTCCAGCGATGGATCTTGGGAAAAGAACTGGTTACCAATGACAGTGCAACGCTTAAGGACCATCATATAACTGAAGGATGTCCAGTGTTTCTATATCTAGTTAAACCTGGTAAGTGAGTTATGGCTTAAAAAAGTTAGTTACAGGTTTAAATAATATATACGCACACTGGTGCGATCACGGCCGCGATCACGATCTCCACGCGGCCGCGGCCAAAAGTTGCTGAAGAATATATATGAGCAAAGATATTTAAACTCGGTTAGGGCTCGAACACACTGACGACCAGGTCGCTCCGGCCAGGCCGCAGCTACCTCTAAAACCATTAAATCAAATGATATAGCGCTCACTAACGTCCTGGCCGTCCGTTGGTCGTTGCGACCAGAAGACTGCACGGAAATATTATTATTTTCTGCCGCTTGTTGCCGGTTTTCTTCCAAATTAATAATTTTTCAGATGAAATCCCTCAAATTCAAGGCACAATATCTTATTGTCTATAAGATATAGTGTTTTAGTGTAGATTTTGCACCCGTGCAGAAAATCCAAAGAAATAGTATACAGACTGGATCAAAGGTAAACTTAAATCTAATCCCTTTTTTTTTATCAAGGGTCGATTCTAGTAAAAACTCAAAACATTTTTATATGACATACCCACTCTATTTATGGTTAGTATGATACCTGTTATTATACCTTTGAGTTACGATGTTTAAAAAACTAAAAAAAATATATATTTAAAGTTTTTCTACAACCACTTGTTTTTTTTTATTAAATTAGTTTTTTTAGTTGTATTGTAGTCATATACAAGGAGGACAACTGTATTTTAAATATGATATTTAATTTAACGTTTTTCAAACAGGGTTCATTAGACTATATTTCTACTAGGTACATTATTTCGAAAAAAAAATTAAGAAAGTAACTTAAACATTCATAAAAATAGAAGTAATTACTGTTGTAGATTCTTCGTTATATTATAAACATTGAAATAACTGGAAGCTAAACTTTCTACCTGTTTATATTTAGAGCCAGTGTCTGACGATCTTTTTTTACGATGACCCTAATATGTTTACTTCTAAAGTCGATAAGGGCGCCATATCAGTAGAAAAAAGAAACAGAATATCTCCCTTTTTGTCGGTCGCGCGTACACAATGCTTTTTGTTTGTTGTGAATAGCAACTTCGCTTTTTAGTTAACTCGGATATTTAAACATTTCTGAAACAATATTTTCTAATTGGTAAAACGTAAAAAATCGTTAGATTTGACAACTCTGTTGAAACTGGTCGTTCATCTGGCCGCAGCTAAAAACGCAATACATCCGGCCAGCAGACGGCCAGGTCGTTGCGACCTGGTCGTCAGTGAGTTCGAGCCCTTAGGTTGTAGTTTTTGGACTAGTATAATTTGGATCTGGTATAATTTGGACCAGCCTGTATATCGTTGACTTATCCTTTATGACAACAAAGAGTTGAGTTTAAATTTAAATATCTTTGCATATGAGCCTTTTCACATTAGCGCGATCGAGTTTTGGAGATGGAGCGGCGCGGCGGTGGCGATTAGATTCAACTTGTCGAGTTGATCGCGTGATCGCGACCCAACTGATAGGAATTTTCCGTTATTTTGTGTGTTTTTTTTTGTTGCAATTTAGAAATGGAGTTAACAGAGCAGCTAATTAAGGCTGTAAAAATACGCAAAATTCTATATGATTTATCCGATCCAAGTTACATAAATAATAGAATTAAAAATAAAAAGTTTGGGACAAAATTGGAGTTCCAATTGGATTGGATAGTACAAATGTATACATTTTTATTGTTTTAGTTTAAATATTGTATATAGGTAAATATTTAAGAATGTTTTTTTTTTCGGTATACATAATTCACATTTTTAATTTGTACCTATGTATACCTACAGGATGGCGCACTACATATAGGTACAGCGGTAAACGTGAACGCGTTGGTGTGTGCTAGAATGATCGCTCATGTTATCGCTGTCCTGATCGCGATCGTGATCGCGGCCGTGATCGCACTAGTGTGCGTGTAGCTTAAAAGTACGAAAATATATACTATTAAACTGACATAAAGTGTCAAATTCAACGAGCGGAACCATAATTTCTCGATATAATTACATTCAAGGTATGATTTTTAAATCTTTTTACATTATTTGGAACGTTTGAAATTGTTTAAAAAATTATTTGTGGCGTTTGAAAAAAAATAGCATGTTCTATTCGGAGTAAAAATGAATTTTTGTGGCTCGCCTGTATATCAGTTACCAAACGTACAGCCTCGCCACAAAAAGTGTCATTTTTACTCCTAATAAAACAATACACTATTAATCTACTTTGTTACGGAGCCGCTGACATTGATAGAGAAAGTATCTCAGCTTTTAGTGTTTCTAATATATATGGATACTCAATAAATTTACTACTATGACTTTATTTTTAAGTTGTTTAAAAAATAACATCAGAAAAATCAAACTCATAGATAAATAGAAGAAACCCAAAACTGAAATATATTTCCTCTGAACGAAAAATTAACTGATGCTCTAATAAAAATAAATCTGTTTTTGTTGTTTCTCTTTTCGTTGACTGGTAGTTTCTCTGATGTGATGTGAATATGAGTCCAGTGACCGTCATCCATTGCACACACTTAGATATTTTTCTTTTTCTAAAAAACATTTCCGGCTGCTATTTTCGAAATGTATCGGATTGTGGTGTATATTTTCATTTCCAACGAACGTTAGCCTAACCTTGTCTCTATTTTTATGGGCTCGACGAAAATTTCAACCTCATTAAATTTTCGAATAGTTTAAATAGAATTTATAGTTTTTTGTTTATTTCAGCTGAATACAGGCGAATAATTAATAGTATTGAAATCAATTATTTTCATTATTTTTTTCACTCGCAGACACGAAAAATTGACGCATTAAAATTTTCATGCATTTTAAAGCTTAATATATTTTGTTCAAGTTGGCCGATTTTGATGATTTTTTAAGCAATTTGTAGCTAAATTATTTGACTTTTTAGTATCTCTTTCTGAATTAAAAAAGAAAGTTGCCATCTGTCAATTATACGAAGGAAAACAAAAAGTTGCTTTAAATGAAGATGATAGAAATCAAAATTATGTTGCCAACAGATTTAGCTATGCACGAACTACAGTGTAGTCGCTTCCTCGAGACAAGTTCATATGCTAGACGTCCAAAAACCTTCGTATGAGAACTTCGAATCGAGAGGATTGAGTTTACTAAAATATCAACAAATTTTTTCTTTCGTATAATTGACACATGGGAACTCTTATTTTTAATTTAGAAAGAGATACTAAAAAGTCAAATAACTTAGCTACATACTGATCAAAAAATCATCAAAATCGGCCCACCAAAACAAAATATATTAAACTAAACTCACCGGCAAAAAAACGCCCACTAAAAACTAGTCCCAATTTCGAAGTTAGATTTTTCGCGAACCACTCGTTAGATTTTGACGATTTTTTTTTAAATTATAAACTAAATTCTTCTTAATGGATTCTACATCAGAAATTTTTATTCCAAATTTATTTTGAGCATATACAGGGCACAACAATAAAACGAAGTTTTTTGACCGAAATTTGTAACACCCTGTAGGACGCAGCAGCTGTAGTAGCTATTGCTAAATCAAATCACATTGTAGCTTCATCTTTTGTGAGCATTTTGCTTTTTTAATCATGACATTATCTCTGTTTGTATTGGAGATACGCTGCTTTAAAACGGACGTCTCGGAAAAATGCTTCGCAGGCAGAAAGTTTTACGTGTGAATAATCAAGGCGACATAGGAGAAAACGGATTTATGAGTATTTGCAAATATGACAACAACGGTTGTCAAATTAAAAAATGCCATTAGCTGTGACGGATGTGGTTCGTATTGTGGCTTGAATTGAGGATGGCCGAAGTCAACGTTGTGTGTCCGATATCCTGGGTAATATGTACCTCGAACAACAGTCCAGGATGCCTGGAATATGAAAACGGGAAATTTTACCAGGCTAGTGGGTTCTAGAAGACAAATGCAATTGACGACCGCTTTATTGTCCTAAATACTTTACGAAATCATAGAATTACAGCGTTTCAGAATCAACATCTGCTACAAGCCGTGCGTAGAACTCAAGTCAGTGAGAGAACAATCCGACGAAGACTAAAAGAAAACAGCTTGTCTGCAAGGAGGCCTGCCACAGGACCCCAGCTATTTCCCAGACATCGTCGAGCACGTCTTTAGTTTGCGCGTTTACATGTGAATTGGGATATTGAGCAATGGATTAAAGTCCTTTTCAAGGAGGAATCGCGGTTTTGCCTGCGAAGCATCTTTCCGAGACGTTCGTTTTAAAGCAGCGTATCTCCAATACAAACAGAGATAATGTCGTGATTAAAAAAATAAAACGCTCTCAAAAGATGAGGCTACAATGTGATTTGATTCAGCAATAGTTACTACAGCTGCTGCACCCTACAGGGGGTTACAAAGTTCGGGTAAAAAACTTCGTTTTATTGTTGTGCCCTGTATATGCTCAAAATAAAATCGGAATAAAAATTTCTAATGTAGCATCCAAGAAGGAATTAATTTACAATTTAAAAAAAAATAATCAAAATCTAATGAGTGGTTCACGAGAAATCTAACTTTGAAATTGAAACTAGTTTTTAGTGCCCGGTCTTCGTGCTGGTGAGTGTATTTATGGACATTAATTAATTATATACGATTCTAAATATGTTTTTTATTTTTTAATAGAAAAGAAAGCCTCTGGAGATCAGCAAAATCCACCAAAATCTCTTAACGCTTCAACTTCAAAAGAAATTATTTACAAAAACTCCAAAAATGAAAACAGGCTCTCAGCAAAAATCAACGATATTCAGATTCCAGTCACTGTAACCCAACTAGACAAGAATACAGAAGAAATCAAAACAGTACTTCTTAGTAACAAGGAAAACTCGAAAATTAAAGATGTTGAAGATACTCAGCATAAACTTGTTGCACCGAAAATAATAAACGTCATACCAAAAGTTACCGAAAAAATCCCAGACCGAGTAGAAACAGCAAAACTTATACCTTTACAAAAAGAAACTCAGAAAAAATCAAGTTCTAATGTTAATGAGAAAAAAACCTCTACATCTACTCAAATACCTGTTTCGGTCACGGAAATCAAAGTAGATATCCGTCCTCAGGTTTCAAAAATACCAACTTCAAGAGTGAAAGAAGAAAAGACCGGTTTGGTTAGAGCCAAAGTATCTGAAGTTAAAGTTCTACAAGCACCTCCAATTACTGTACAAAGCTCCACATTTACTCGCGAAGTTTTACCAAAAACTTCAAAAGCAGTTTTATCAAACGGTGTTGAAAATGGACGTGAAAAAATTGTGGAGATTTCTGTTGAAGTTTCTAAAAACTCTCAACAGGAAACGAAATCTTCTGGCGTTTCTTCAAAAGTTACCGGGACTTCTACTTCTACTAATGTTAATCCTTTACCTAAGTCTCCTAGAACTAGTAGTATTTATCCGAATTTATCTAACTTAGATGACATAGGTAAAACAGATGCAAAAGTTGAAAGTAAGGAAGCTCCGAAAGCTAAAGAAGAGCAAGACTTCGAAGAATACGATTCTAAAACCTTAAAACCTCCAAAAGAATGGGAGTGTCATCTATGCACCCTCCTCAATCCTGTTTCCAGTAACGTTTGTGCGGTTTGTGCTACAGTGAGACTCAAAAGAACCACCTTGAAGCGATCTAGCAAGAAAAAACCTGCTCCAAAGCCTCAGGAGCAAACTTATCTTCAGTTAGTTACTCTGGATAATGCGGATTTGGTGCCTAATGCGGATGCTTTCGAGTGCGTGGTGTGTTTTTTGGAAGTTGATGCAAAGCAGGGGGTGACTTTGAGGGAGTGTTTGCACCAGTTTTGTAGGGAGTGTCTTTCGAGGACTGTGGAGTTTGCGGAGGATGCGGAAGTGAAGTGTCCTTACAGGTGAGTGTTGTTATAATGCGTTTTATAGAAAATTATCAATTTAGAATTGACCAAATTTCTTTTTTTACTACAGGCTATTTTTACTAATTTTTAAAAAATTAGATAATATTATTTGTCTCATAAAAAAAATAAATATACTAGTTTAGTTCATATCAAATAAACTTCTAGTCACGTGATTAAGCTTGACCGGCACAGTGTTGCCTACTTTTACATATTTTCTTTTAATCAAAATATTTTAGGAAGCAAAAATAATTAATTATAAATATATAAACAGTTATTATTTACATCAACAAAACTCACCTTCTTAACAGTACTTAAGGGACATAAAAGGGGCATTACTACAGCTTTCCCGTTCAAAATATTCTAATAAACTTGCGATGAGTTTCTTGCAACGGCTATTAAGCTACCTTTTACACTTCGCACTAATAGAAGTTCTCAAGAGAACAATGTTTGACTGCAAAGTCTGCTAGTAAAAATGTTTAAGCTTAAAGTATCACAACAAAATTCATTTAAACCAAAAACTCGTAGTACACAACTAAAGTGTCAAAACGAATGACAATGTCAGGAAATAAATAAATAAATCTGGCAACTTGATATTTTTTTCTTGATATCTTTTTCACCTGAAACACCAGTGGGAAATTTAAATTGCAGTTAGTCAGCCCGGCGCCGAATATGTCCATGGATTGATTACGTAACTAAAAGTTTAATCGGTATCGAATATACGCAATATCTAGTATATTGATTTTTTTATCAGTGGTACAAGGGTATAGTACTAACATCGACAAATGCTGTAAAATTTTCAAATAAAAATAAAGAAAAAATCTAATTAAGGAATTACTTGAAGTTTCCACGTGTAATAATTATCATCCTGTATATTTACAGTTTAGCACCAGAATTATTTTATACAAATGTACAGGGTGAGTCAATGATAAAGTCCACTATCTCATTTGTTTCGAGGTTTACAAAAAATGTTAAATATGAAAGTTATAGGGAAGATTAAGATACACATTTTGAAATTATTATAGAATATACAGGGTGCTTCAAAAAAGTATGGCGGATATAACATATGTTTTTTTTTAAATTCAACACCCTATTTTTTATTTTATTTTTAGATTCAGCGTAAAATTCTATGACTTTTTAATATTGTGTTGTATACCTAAAATTAATAGTTTTTGTAATGTTTCAATTTCTTTGAACAAATGTAAAAGATATTTTAGTTAGATGCTACAGTGTGTACAAAATATATTTATGAATTTCAACTATGTTAAATTAAAAAATCTTAAGTTTTTTAACCCTTTATCGGCCAAGATTTCAAAATAATTAGTATCACTTAATAGACTATGTAACCATATGGTTACATTGAATTTCAAACCCTGTTTCTAACAATGCCTTGTTAAATTTCGAGCTCAAGACAAAGTTACCGTATGGTTACATTCTAATAGAAGTGGGGGAAATTATAAGCAAATCATTTTAGAGCGCCATTTCCATTTACAGCTGCCGCGTCACAACCTGTGTCGCTGTAATTTTATGAGGTTAGGTGAACGCCGGTAAAAAACTTGAATTTAAAATATTATAAAAATTTCATATTGGTTTACTTTCTGTATGTGTGTTAGTGAAAACTAATAGGTAAGTGATAATAATAACAATTTTTTAGTAGTCCTGTTACTTTTTGTGGAAATGAGTTTCGAATAAGAATGTATCCATATGGTTACATTGTCCTGATTTTTTTGTTCTATATTTCAGATTTATGGATTTCCTGAATACAATAGCGACAACTTCGTTTTATAAAAAGAAGTTTATTCTGCCACCCCCACCTCAGGTTTCGGACGGTTCTGGTTCTTCAGATGATGAAGAAAATTTGACATTGAAGCAAATTCAAGATAGAATGAAACAAAATGGAAATTCAGCTTTAGGTATTGTTTACCTTTCTAAAATTGTACATACTCTACACCAGGTTATTGCAGATGATCTAGATCAAGAGTTGGCTGAAAATGACAATGTTGATTTCGATTTTGACGACGATGTTGATATGGAAAAAGAAAATGACGAAAATCAGCCTGAGCCAGTTGCCAAAAAGTTGAAAAAATCTTCGCACATATCCTTTAGTTGGACGAAAGACGACTTCCCACAATCATGTGCTTTTGCGCCTTTTACGCCAAATATCAATGACAACGTTTTAGCTCCAATTGAATACTTCATGAAACTCTTTTCCATGGACGTCATCAATGACATTATTGATCAAACAAACCTTTACAGTACACAAGCAACAGGTACTTGTGTCAACTCTAATCCTAAAGAAATGACAGATTTTCTTTCAATATTGCTTTACATGGGCGTAATAAGTCTCCCCGCGTATGAAGATTATTGGGCTAATGGCACAAGAGTTGAACAAATCGCAAATCTAATGCCTGTGAAGCGTTTCAAAAGTCTTAGGCGCCTAATACATTTCAATAATAATGAAAACATCAACGAAAATAATACAACAGACAGATACTTCAAAATTCGTCCGTTGATTGACAAAATAAGGGCAAATTTTCGAGCATTTCATACTGAAAATAATTACTCTATCGAAGAGACAATGGTTGCATACAAAGGTACACGCGCTGGAAATCTGCGACAATATATCAAAAATAAGCCACACAAATGGGGATACAAGTTTTTTCTCATCGCTGGAGTATCCGGCTTTATACTAGATTTTATTCCATACCAAGGCGCAGGTACATTTGATGATCTCGAAGGGTCCATAAATGAATTGAGTACAGAAGAACGTGAAATGGGCGTTGGAGCTGGAGTCGTCATAGCCTTGTCAAAATCTTTGCATGATCCCTGTAATTCAATACTTTTTTTTGATAACTATTTTGCTGGTCTACCGCTGTTTATTTATCTTAGAGATAAAATGAATATACGCAGCCTTGGAACATTACGTTCAAATAGAATTGCTGGTTGTCCCATAGAAACCGATAAGGTCTTGCAGAAACAAGGAAGAGGCCAATTCGACTACAAAGCTGATGTTGCAAAAGGTCTCATTATTGTCAAGTGGGTAGATAATAAACCTGTTCTATTAGGAAGCACTGTTCATGGTATAGAACCAACAGAAACCGTAAAAAGATTTAGCAAAACTGCCAAGGCAAAAGTAGATATTATTTGCCCATCTATAGTAAAAAAATATAACAGGCATATGGGAGGAGTAGATACAGCAAATGCTTTGATGGGGCTTTATAAAACACCGCATAAGGCAAAACGTTGGTATTTCTGTATATTCACGTACTTATTAGATATAAGTGTTGTGAATGCATGGCTTCTTTATAGAATTGACTGCTCAGCTATACAACAAAAGCATATGCCACTAAAGGAGTTTAGGCTACAAGTTGCAGCTGCTTTAGCTAAATGTGGGAAAGAAGCCAGAAAAGGACGACCATCAAATTCAACAACTAGCGAGATTTCGCGTATAAAACGACCTGTAGTTGAAAGGCCAGACTCTACATCAAGAACCGATGGTTTTGCTCATTGGCCCAAACACACGACTAAGGGAAGATGCAGACATTGTGTAAAGGGTACTAGCCGACTGATGTGCGAAAAATGTGGTTGTAGACTGTGTCTTACAGAGAGCAGGAATTGTTTCAAAAATTTTCATTTGAATAATTAAAAAAATAAAGTTATTATTATCCAAAATTGCATTTTTTGTTATTTTATTGGACATTGTTACCATTTGGTTACAATCTGTAAAAACGTAGAACCGAACGACACTGACATTTAAATGATAGTAACGGAGTCAGTGATCAATAATAAAACCACTACACACATACAATACATTTTATTTGATGCCTTTAACATCTTGCCCATTAAGGGTCGTAAAAATTGTTGGAACCATATGGTAACATAAACCAATAAAGGGTTAAATGGGACACCCTATATATTATCATTTTTCTGATAGATTTTACAAAATTCTTCAACTATTTTAAGATATATCATATACCTATTAATTAAATTGCATTTATCTCATCAAGCAGACCGAAATCGACAAAATATGACAACAAAATGAGACTTTAATCAGCATTTAACGATCTACACAACTTTGCTAACAAAAAAAAAGTCAGTGGCGCACATATTTTTTTTAGAAAAATATTCCAGTGATAACTCATATGCACGTCCCTGGTGAAAATATCAACACTTTTTTAGTATTAACATATATCGCACTTATAGTAATGTTTACCCTCAAAATTACAATCGAATCGCTAAAAGCACTATTTTAGGAAGAAAATTATAATAAATCGAAAAAAGATGGAGACTTGTAGATGAGACCCTGTAGCTACGAAACAAAGCAGAATCGGACCTAGGTTGATATGAAAAATAAATCATAATTTTACGAGAGGAATCTCCCCACGAAAAATGGCACATGTTTTTTGAAACACCCTGTATAGTATAATGATACTATAAGACTTTATTATTAATTTTTTTAATACCGTGAGATTTAAAAACTTGTTTTTATTTGTTTTAGAGATGAGGAATATTCCTGTAATATAGCGCTACAAGACAGAGAGATAAAGGCTCTAGTTTCAGCTGACATTTACGAGCAGCACCTGGCCAAGTCTGTAGCTCAGGCAGAAAACAAGATGGAGAAGACCTTCCATTGTAAAACACCGGACTGTAAGGGCTGGTGTATATTCGAAGACAACGTGAACGAGTTCAAATGTCCCGTCTGTAGACGAACAAACTGTTTGACTTGTCAGGTACGTATTTATATAAATTTTGATTTAATGCATGCATGAGTTCTAATTTATGAACAGCTCTTTAGCAACATTATATCACAGATTATACAGATTATAAACTTCCAATTTTCGGAGTCGCGCACTAGTTAGGTGACTAGTTTGCGCACATATAAGCACGCCCACTTATGGCCTCTAAAATTGTGCGCAGCGCCTGACCGGCGCGGCGCCCAGTTATTACGCTGTTTAAACGCGAGTTTATTTTTGCGTACAGGAAATTTTACTCGTTTGCTCATCGTCATAAAAAACAACTTTCGTACCACGGGGCCAAGATTTTATCTATATACTTATAGTATACCTAATCTGTGATTATACATTCAGATGCAAAAAAACGCAACGGAAATTTTTTTCGTCAAATTTAGAGTGTTATGTTTTTTTACTATTAGGCCGATTTTCAGGAATTTTTTAGCAAACTATCTTTCTATAAATCTATCAACATTAACTGTATAAACTCAGTTTTTTATAAACCTTAGTATTTGGCATATTCATCATCATCATCACCATCGTTTAGCTTATTCCATCCACTGCTGAACAAAAGCATCCCTCAACTCTCCATTCTTTCTATCTTGTGCCACTTGAATCCAGTTTCTAGCCACTCTCTTAATTTCATCTGTATATCGACTAGGGGGTCGTCCTCTGCTTCTATAGGCCATAGGTCTTGGTCTTCATTCCACCGTCCATCCTTGAATAGTAGACCAGTATTGTTAATAAACTTTAAAAAATGCGTCATTTATTTTCCAGGCTATCCATATTGGTCTGAACTGTAAACAGTATCAAGAGAGGATGCAGAACGAAGCGGATATAGACGAAGATGCTAAAAGAACCAAAGATTTTTTACAGGAAATGGTTGAAAAAGGGGAGGCAATAGGTTGCCCAACGTGTAAAGTTAGTATACTTATTAGTCAGTATAAAGGTTCATTCTCACTATACCTTCCGTTTCCATTCCATATCCGTTCCGTATTTTTTATTGTATTAACGCTATACGTAAGCTTCCGTTCCGTATCAGTTCCATACTTTTTATAATACAATTTATAATTACGAAAGTTTTATTTTAAAAATTTGTATCCTTTGAAAAAGGCAATAGATTTAATTAAGAGGTGAAAGAATAAATAAATATCAGCAAAATATTAACAGAGCTGGTACAAATGTAAGAACTTTACAATTTTTTAATTCTGTAATATTCTACATTCTCTAATTTCTCTACGCACTTTTCTACATACATACACCTAGAAAATTAATTTTCTACGCGTCGTTACCCAACCCTGTCCATACTTAATTAAAGTGAAATTTTTGTATCTACAGGTGATATTAATGAAAAAATGGGGCTGTGACTGGCTGCGCTGTTCGATGTGCAAAACGGAAATATGCTGGGTGACGAGGGGACCCAGGTGGGGCCCTGCGGGCAAGGGCGATACGTCGGGCGGCTGTAAATGTGGCATCAATGGAGTGAAATGCCACCCGAAATGTAGTTACTGTCATTAAAACGAATTTACAGTAATCCTTTATTATATCTACTTCTCAAATGTGTTAGTATTGTTATATTGCCTTCCTAATACCAAAGGTCTTTTAAAAATTAAGTGAAAAAGAACTCAAACTAGGCTTCCCGTTGTAGTCCCGTTGTGTTGTGAGAATTTCATACGTTAATAAAACTGTCGAAAAAATGTTAACGCATAAAAGAGGGCGTAATTACATGGTTGTTGGGTGCAATAACATTCATGCCCACTTGCACCGTTTCTATAAACTTTATTTAAAGGCTAAACAGTGATTAATTATATAATATTTTATTATAGTTAATCACTGTTTAGCCTTTAAACAAAGTTTATACAAACGGTGGACATCAATAACTCAACTCTCCCGAAACAACATTTTATAGCGTCACAGCTTCTCATACCGATTTGGTAAAAAGCAAAAATGGATTCAGGCAATTTGACGAAAGAAACTGAGTAAACAAAGTGCCCATTATATAATCAAAAAATTAAATAGGGATATACTATAAAAGAATAAAATATAATTTGCAATATTAATGGTATACTTGTTTTAATCAAAAAGTGTTTAAATTTTTTATGAACATCTTCAAAATTATAATTTTGTACCTTTAAAAAAATTTGTTATAGCCGAAATAGCCACAATTATGTGACCCCACTAGCAAAACCGCTGCGTAAAACGTGGTAAAACTATGTTCACTACCGTAGTTCAACTCATCTAAAAAGTGTTTTAGCTGGAATAATAAATTATAATACAAGTTAGACCTTCTGAATATATCAAAATATTTACTTTTTTATTTTTTTTTACAATTTTTACAAATTATACTTCCTAACATTTTTAGAATAATTAAATAATAAATTTTTCGTATAGTCGCTATTTAAATCCTTGTATTTGTATATGCCGGTTGTTTGCGATAATCTCCGATGGTGGCAGCAGCGGCGGAGAATGCATCAAGCCTATAATAAGGGATTACTGTAGACTCTGTAGACTGTAGCTACTTGTCTTTAAAAAAAATTCTTAATGAAAAAATAAATAATATAGTATTTAATTTTACAAATCGAAATATTTATACCTACCTATTTTTTCTTAGTTATTTAAATTAGCCAATAGAATACACATATTTGTACGCTTACATCTATTAGTGAAATTGTTTTGTTTTATTTATTTTGTTTTTGTTATAAATAATCTTTTTTTTAGATTTTAAAACTATCTTAAGGCTATACGAGTATATCGTTCGAAATACGATTACGTTATTAGTTTATATTGGTTATTATGATTAATTTAAAAGAAAATGTTTTTTTATAATATAAAATATGAAATGTGTGATACAAAAAAATTGTTATTAATAAAAATTTAGTTGTTACTTAATTTAGTAGGACTGCGTGTGCCAATAACAGATTTTAGATAAAATATAATAACAAATATAGCCTTTTTTGTCTTTAAAGTCATTTATATTGTAAGAAAAAAATTTTCATTGCAAGAGAGGAGTGAACGTGAACTTCACAATATTTTCTATATTTTTATTGTATTAATATGAGGTTAGTATTGTATATGTTTATACTACATAATGACTGACTCTAACTAAAACTGCCTTTTATTGATATATTGAAGAAAAAATAAAAGAAACTTTAAATAAAAATGTTTTTTATTTATTAATAATTTGAAACTCATTCTGTAATTAATAATTTTGCCCTAAAATACATAAAAATTAAGTTAAAAAGTATTAGAAAAGATGTGAAATAACTAAAATTATACTTGTCGTTTAAAGATAATTTAATATTCTTTTATATGTCTCACAGTTATTTGAAATATTAGTAATTTTAAGGGAATCCCATGGAGAGATAACCCTACTTCCGGGGATTCTGTCTAAACGTGTGGAAACAATATGAGTTGTTATTTATCGTTAAAAATGTATTAACAATGGATGAAAATATCTGAACTTTTCAGGAAATATATTTAAATTAATTTTGTCGGGGTTCTGGCCATCTGGTGGACGGTAGTAGAAGAAGAAGCTAGAAATTTTCATTTAAATTCTGTAATATTACAGTTTTCATCTATGGTAAGTTGGTAAGTGTCAATGTCAAAAAAGCGTTTTCGACAGAAACCGAAGCCGCCGACATTTTTTGAGGTTACCGACGACAATATCACCTTAATTTTAATTTATTTTGGCTTGAAATTAATAGATACAATTTATTCAAAATGGTAAGTACAATTAATTTTAAGAACTCCGCATTGCGTATTAACAATATCCATAAAATTTCAGACGATCGGCAAAAACAATAAGATGATCCAGCACATCAACTACCGCGTTCGAATTACGCTTCAGGACTCTCGGACGTTTATCGGTACTTTCAAAGCCTTCGACAAACATATGAACATGATTTTGGGAGATTGCGAGGAGTTTCGCAAAGTAAAACCGAAAAACTCCAAAGTAGAACGGGAAGAGAAGAGAGTACTAGGGTTCGTACTTCTTCGAGGGGAAAGCATTGTTTCCTTGACCGTAGAAGGCCCACCTCCACCCGAGGAAGGTTTGCCAAGAGTACCGATTCCTGGAGCAACTCCTGGACCAGGTAAATTTCATTTAAAATAGCGTTTTGTTATTTTTAATTTCTGTTTTCTTATTAATCAAAAGGAATGGGGAGAGCAGCCGGCCGTGGTATGCCTGCAGGCATGAGCGGAGTCCCTGTAGGGCTTCAAGGGCCTGTTAGGGGTGTCGGTGGACCCTCGCAGCAAGTAATGACTCCGGGAGGAAGAGGTAAGTGAACATTTAGTCTATTAAGTTATATACATGATTATTTATGTTATTCGACACAGAGTTTTGGGTAAAGTAATTAGATTTTTAAAAATTGTGAGTGGTGGAGTGGTTGAAGACTACTGGAGCTACAATTTAAAAGTATTTTTATAAGGTACAGAGTGTCCCAAATAAATAAACAAGATTAAAGTTGTATTTCTTTAGTTTCTACATGGTGTCTACTTTAATAAAGGTAAATTTGATTAAGTTTTACCTCAATTAAATCATAACATTTTTGAAATATTTACAATTTTGCGAAAATATAGTAGCAATTTTAATGCATTATTTCTTTACGTGTATTTAAGTTTTTTTTTAACCAAATATGTACTGATTTTTTTATTTACTTAATATTGTGAATTATTACAATAAGAAAGGGTGTTTAAAAATCTACTATAAAAATGACTAGCTTTCAAGGGCAATAATTTGTTTATCCTAAATGGAACACCTTGTATATTTTGCAAGCATCAGATTTTCTTTACAAAAAGAAAATTATTTAAATATTTGTAAAAGAGTATACTAATAAAATATACCGCCATTATTTCTGCCCAAACATTAACTGATTACATACTTAATTGTATTAGTTATTATAATGAGTACGTTAATTTAGTAATATTAATCAGTAATAAAAATAATGAAATGGTATTGTAGGTCAAGTATCAGCGCCACCTCAAATGAATCACGGCCCACCTAGAATGGGTATTCCACCACCCGGCATGATGGGGGGTCCCCCACCAGGCATGATGCCACCTAACGCTATGGGTATGGGCAGGGGGGGTCCACCACCAATGGGAATGAGAGGTCCCCCACCTGGTATGATGAGAGGGGGACCACCACCCAGGGGATACTAAATTAAATAAGTTGATTTATGTAACTGTAAAAAATATAATTATGATATAGGTTTAAGCTGCTTGGTTACATTCAATAAGTAAAATAAAATGTTGTATCACTTGTTTTCTAGTTTTTATATTGGAATCTGAAATATAGAATTTAGTAAGAGGATTATTTTAGAATTACTTGGAACTTTTTATGATTCAGATTGTTTCAATTTATTTTTGAAATAGTTTAAGTACCTAATTGACAGGTTTGACATCTTATTTTGTCATCATGAGAGAAAGAATAAAATTTTGTATAAATAACATTGCCAATTTTTTATTTAACCAAATAAACCACAAGGTTTTATTTCATAAGATGTATGAAAGTAGGTAATTCTGAAAATGCTTTTTTCTCTATACTAAATATATAAAATCCTTAAGTGACTGACCTACTGAATCACGATCCTGCTCAAACCACTCAATGTAAGAAGCTCAATTTTGGCATACAGGTTGATTCTAGGGTGTAGAGGTTCGATAAGAAGGGATTTTTCGAAATTCCGAATATATAGAATATATGACTAGAAAACTGATAGAATATGAAAAATTGGGACTGTAGCTAAACAAGAAGAAGATAAGATACATGTGTGTTGGTGGCGAGCTGGAAAACCTATCGGTATTAAATCTATACTAATATATAAAATCCTTAAGTTCATCTTAAGACTCACTGATTAATCACGATCCTACTCAAGCCACTCAAGGTAAGAACCTCAATTTTGGCATACACGTTGATTCTAGGGTGTACAGTACGTCTGTCCGTTCTGTAGCTACGGGGTATCCGTGAGAGGGGAAACGATATTCTCTCGATGTTTTTCCTAAAAAAATAGACGACGCGTCCCATCAATAAAAATTCAACAAATTTGCAAGTAGCCAATAAAATGAGTGGGCGGAGCGATTTGCGGTGACGCACTCGTCAAATCGACGTATAAAATATATTGTTGTTTATTTAAATGTTTTTTGTCCGCATTCCTTTCATAGACACAGATCAAGCAGATGTACTGTAGAGGTTCGATAAGAAGGGAATTTTCGAAATTCCAGTTCTAAGGGGGTGAAACCACCTTCAAATATTACAATATTTTTTTATTTAAAAAACTGTCAAGCTTGCGAAAAAACGCTTAAACACGTATATTTTATTTTGCTTTTTTACATATTTTAAGATTTTTTAAAAATGTATACTCACGATCCTGCTTAAAGCGCTTGATGTAAAAAGCTGATTTTTGGAAAACGGATTGACTTTAGGGTGTAGAGGTTCGATAAGAAGGGATTTTTCGAAACTCGAATTCTAAGGGGGTGAAACCCACCTCAAATATTAGAATATTTTTTATTTAAAAACCGGTGAGTTTTTCGGAAAAACTCTTAAACACGTATATTTTATTTTGTTGTTTTACATATTTTAAGATTTTTTAAAAAATTATACAGGGTGTTTCATAAAATATGACCTTTGAGTAATCACTATTCTGCTTAAACTGCTTGACGTTTAAGGCTGATTTTTGGCAAACGGATTGACGTAGGTGTAGAGGTTCGATAAGGGGGTTTCTCGAATCTCAAATTCCAAGAGGGTGAAAATGCCCCTCAAATATTACAATATTTGTTATTTAAAAAACGATTAGTCTTTCGGGAAAACGCTTGAACAAGCATAATTTATTTGTTTTTTTTACATATTTTGAAATTTTTTAAAAAATCATACAGGGTGTTCCAAAAAGTTGGGAATTTCTTAACCACGATTCTGCTTAAACTGCTTGACGTAAAAAGCTTATTTTTAGCAAACGGATTTTTCGAAACTCAAATTCCAACGAGATGAAATTACCCCTCAAATATTACCAAGTTATATAATAATATCGCCATATTGTTTTTTCTCATGCTGACATAAATGCAAGAAAATTTTATCCAGTTTGTATGCTATCGGAAATTCTTGCTTTGCTTTATCATCACCATTACAAATGATTAATTCGACGCGAACGAAGTCACTGGTACACGCTAGTTTCGGAATAAAGATTTAAGTCACAAATCATTCTCAAAAAGACTTAAATTTTAAGTCAGCTTTCGAAAAATGACTTAAGTCATTAAAATGGTTTAAATAAAAAAAAGACTTAAATTTTCTGTGAGTTTGCAGCTCTGTTACAGGGTAAAGTAAAAACAGTTTATAAACTTATTTGATTTATTACTGTACAAAAATAACTTAAAAATCTTTATCCCACGTCGTGAAATCATCAACAGCAACTTCATGGTCTTTATCCTTAACATAATCGAAATATCTAGTATCACTTTTGCCATTCAAACATATCAAAATTGGAGGTTCCACCTCCAAGTTCCCCAATTTCTCCCAGTCAACCTTAGAAAACCAGGGATGAATTCTTATGTCATCTACTCCATTTTTCTGGCAACCAATCCGATCTATCGATAATGGCCTACAAAGTTTTTTGATCAAGTTTCTTGCCCTAGGCGATATAATTGCAGGAAACGTCGCAAAATCTATCCCTTTAAGTATCGCTTTGTAGGTCTTTTCGTCGTTGTGATCGCTGTTCTTGAAGGGCGTATACCCTACAAGCATTTCATAAATAAATATCCCCAAAGCCCAGTAGTCTACGCCTTTGTCGTGGGGTTTACTGAGGATTATTTCTGGCGATATGTACTCCGCTGTGCCTACAAAACTCACGGCGTGATCCTGATTGGGTATCTTTTTGGCGAAACCGAAGTCAGTCAGTTTGATGTAACCGTTCGAACAGACCATAACGTTTTCTGGTTTAAGGTCTCTGTAAACTATGTCTTTGGAATGGAGATACCCGAAAGCTTCTACTACACAGGCTGGAAAATATTTATAAAAAAAAAATTATTTATAAAATATACTGGGTGGCAAGGAAAATAAAAAGCGAGGAAGATGGAAAACACTTGGAGAAAGGAGAAGGGAAAGTTAGGGGTCGCATTCAGGGTTCGGAAGTAGTTAATTAAGACGTAATTTACCTGATTAACTACGTGTAGTTTTTCTTCAAAAACTACCTCTTTTCCCGTTCATTAACTACATGAAAACTACGTTAATAAACTATGTATTGATATTATGAATAATTTTCCTCTGTATGAGATGTAATAATATGATGTAAATATTATATTTAAAGCCATATTTCTTCTGTTTTCTTAAATACATTATGTGTTTTTAAAGCTTCAACTTATTATAACCTCACCTCAAACCTTTGAAATTTGAAAGTTACATACATAGGTTACATAAACTACACCCTCTACATAAACTACATTAACTACATGTAATGTAGTTTATGTAGTTTTTAAAAGTAACATGTAGTTTTCCGAACCCTGGTCGCATTAAACGAAATCACCTTTATAATAACTAATGGGGATTTTGGGTGATGAGGTAAGCTTACTAGCCTAACATCAGAATTGGCATTTTTAAAAATTCTGTATAAAAGTAAAAACACTATACAGGGTGGTCCGAACTGTATTTCGGAAACTTTGGCAGCGTATTTTGCAGATAAAAATAAGTAAAAAAGTTCGTATAAATGTATGTCCTGAAATGCTTAGTTTCTGAGATACAGGGTGTACAAGTTTCATTTTTATTTCGATTTTTTTTCCAATATTTGAATGAAAATTGGTGTCTGGGAGTTTTTTGACATGAGATATTTGATTTTGATGTCAATATGACTCCTACTAGTAGAGGGCGCGACCTACATATTTTTTAACTGGTTTGAAGAGTAATAACTTTTCGTCCGTACCTAAAAATATACATTTACGACGTTTTTTACGTAAAAAAACGTCTCTTGATAAAAATCGCTAAGAGTAATGGTTCTAAAAATTACACGTTATTTTATTCGTTTACAGCTTAAAAAGATGAAATATCAGTTTATAGTCTTTCGTAGTAAAAACACAGCAGCTATATTCTGATTCGAACTGTATTCCGGAAACTTCAGCAACATATTCTGTAGATAAAAATAAGTAAAAAAGTCCTTATAAGTGTATTAGCACATAGTTTCGAAGACTATACTTAGTTTATAATATACATATATGTACTTAGTTTTGAAGATACAGGGTGTAGAAATTTCATTTCTCTAACATGTTGACTCAATAGTTATTAGACTGAAACCATAAATTTGAAATGTTTTTGTGCCAAAAGTTCAACAGAAACTGTTTAATTATCATTTTCTTTTGCATAAAATTTTACGATTAATTTAAAAAAATAAAAATTTTCCAAATTTATTATTTCAGTGAAATAACTATCTACTCTCAACGTGTTTATTTTTCGTCAATAATGACATGGATTGACTATTTACATTCTAAATATCTCGAGAACGGTTGCTCGTAACGATTCTTATATAGAGATATTTTTTGCGCTAAAAGTTACAGAGATGTATTTTTCCCTCAGTAGTTTTTATACAGGTACGGACAAAATGTTATTACGCTTCAAAACAGTTTAAACACACGTAGGTGGCGCCCCCTACAAATAGGAGCCATATTGACAGCAAAATCAAATTTCTCATGTTAAAAAACTCCCAGATACCAATTTTCATCCAAATATTGACGTTACTTCTGAAATTATTTGGAAAAAATCGAAATAAAAATGAAACTTCTACACCCTGTATCACCGAAACTAAGCATTTTAGGACATACATGTACACGAACTTTTTTACTTAGTTTTATGCTGCCGAAGTTTCCGGAATACAGTTCGGGCCACCCTGTATAAGGGGAGAGACTTTCCCCTACTTATTTTGTACCTGAATAAAATTTTGCGGTGTCACTCTCGAAGCATTTCTTTTTTTGACGCCGTAAGAGATTCCAAAGATCACCTCCCATGCATGGTTCTTGCAAGAAATAAATATATTTTGAGTCTTTAAAGGTTTGATAGAGTTTTACTATGAAGTTATTGTCGCATTGTATTTGAAGGTGTTTTTCATTATAAACCTAAAAAACATAAAAAAAGAAAAAGAAATATTAGGAACATGTAATTATTCTGTAAATAGTATTTTTCTTTAAATAATCAAAAAATATGAGAACATGTTTATATTAATTGCGTGCGGAAATGCATATTTTTAAAGTTATAGGATGCTAAAACTTTTAAAAAATAGGCCTTATCTTAAGCACGATACTACTTCCAAACAGCATTAAATAAACTACACACCTTTGCAAGAGGAAAAAAGTCAGTGGCGCACGTGTTATTTTGAGACAAATATTCCAGTGATACTAACTCATATGCACGTCTCTAGTGAATATGTTGACACTTTTTAGCATTAAAATTTGTCGCACTTATAAGGAAGAAAATTATAATAAATCGAAAAAGAAATGAAGACTTTAACACCCTGTAACTACGAAATAAGACAGAATCGGACCTATGTTGATATAAAAAATAAATCTTATTTTTACGTGAGGAATCTCCCCAGGAGGGATGGTACATGTTTTCTGAAACACCCTCTATATTTATGAAATTAGTTTTAATTCATATCTCTCTAACCTGATCCCTCTGGCTTTTACCCACAATCTCATGCTTAGCCAAATACTTTAGGGCATATAAATTCTCCTTGTTCTGTCTGTCTTGTACCAGTACTACTTTTCCAAAGCCACCCCTACCTAAAGTCTTTAGCTTTTTCAGGTTTTGCAGTTCCACATAGTGGATGTTTAATTCTTCATCTAAAAATACAGGGTGGGTCATATTAGTACTAGGAAGTCCAATATCGTCGTTGTTGATAAAGATATGAAAAAAGTTTTATATAAGCGCGATACCAATTAAATTTTTAATTTCTACTGTAAAAAACGTCCAGTTGCCATATTTATTTATTTATTTTCTGACATTGTCATTCGTTTTGACACTTTAGTTTTGTATTACGAGTTTTTGGTTTAAACGAATTGTGTTGTGATACTTTAAGCTTAAAAAATTTTACTAGCAGACCTTGCAGTCGAACATTACTCTTTTTAGAACCTCTTTTAGTGCGAAGTATACAAGACAGCTTAATAGCCATTCCAAAAAACTCTCATCGCAACCTTATTAGAATATTTTGAATGGGAAAGCGATACCAATGAACCTTTATGTCCCTTAAGTGCTGTTAAGAAGGTAAGTTTTGTTGATGTAGATAATAACTGTTTATATTATAATTAATTTATTTTAGTTTCCTAAAATATTTTGATTAAAAGAGAATATGTAAAAGTGGGCAACGCTGTGCCGGTCAAGCTTAATCACGTGACTAACGGCCGTATTCATAGTCGATCGCCAGCCGCCCTCTGGCGGGAGCTTTCCCGAAATTCTTCGTTCTTATTTCAGAGTCGAGCACTCTCCGAGTAACGCGTGCGCACATCCGTCATATAGAGTAACCGCTCGCTCGCCGGCGGGCGGTTGGATAAGCATTTCTTTTCCGTTTCATAGTCGATCTCCAGGCGAAGAACACTTGCGCAGTTTAAACCCCATCCGGGTGATTTTCGGCCGGCGCACTATGGGGTATTTTACCTCAAAACCTGGCCAATAATATTTTTTTTTTTTTGCATTCTTCCGCGTTTTAAAACGTGAGAAAATAAAGAAATTGCTTCAAATTTTAATACATACCTAGCGTTTTTTTATTGACAAGATTAAGTCGAGACTCCCTCGAGTATTGACAATAACATGTCAATACTCGAGGGAGTGCTTCCTCAGGTCATTTTATGGAGAAAAGTTCCCATAAACATAGGTCCAGAAATGCATTGTTTCTAAGATACAGGGTGTTGAAAGTGAAAAACACTACATTTTTATTCGATTAAAAAAATTGTAACTGCCAAACTCGCAAAAATTAGCAAAATTTCTTATCAAGGTCTTCTAAAGGAATACTTAAGCTACAAAACCAGCCAGATTGATATACTTGATAAGGTTCGATTACATACTGAAAGTTTACATAAACATTCTGTTATAAATGAAATAATATGTCTATTATTGAACTAGCAGATTAATATTGTTCTAACTACAAAATAACAGTTATACTAAAGAGTAATACTCCCATATTATACTCCAAACTAATATAAGATCAATAAAAAATCGCGATTAGTAAGAAAAACTAAGATAATTATTGTTAAGTAAATTTTGTAAAAGCACAGCGATACACAGCCCGTCTATTCGAAAAGAACAATTTGTGATTGGCGCGGATTGTAACACGGGGGGACATTGACCCCTACCACCTACCCTCGAATACATTCATGTTTATACAAATAATTCCTGGTATCGGTTGGTTGATATCTTGAATTTAGATTTTTGAATATTGGCCAACTTTTTGGGTTAAATACCCCTTAGTGCGGCGACTGGAGCATGTCCTTACCATCTCCGGGCGGCCCGCCAGTTTAGTTTGCTTTATTTCTCTAGTTGAAAGAAGCACCAAACAAACTGAATTAATTATGGATATTTATAATATTGTGACGATTAAATGTACAATTAAATGCAGAAATCGACGAGAACGATGACATACGTATTTTTGAGGCCATTATTCATTATATTTGAGGCATATGAATTTCGTCCGTCTATTTGACCATTTAAATGTTTTATCGTTTTGTTTTTGTTATGTTTATAATTTTTTATTTTTCCTATTGTTTTTTCGTTTATTACATTAATTCTCTTTGTAATTTACACAAACTGATGGAAAAAATATACCAAATTCACAAAACATCAGTCATCTACACAAAACAAAAATAGAGCCAATTTAAAAATATAAATTACTTCTACTCTGGTCATATTTTCCCTTAAAATAATTTTAAAATCCTTAACACAGCACCAATAGGTTAAGGTTAAGGTCTATAAAAATTTATCAACGTAATAAGCCAGCGGTGCGCTGGCGGCCGACTATGAAAGAGCTTTTTTTCTCTCCCGATATCGAAGCGCTCGCCGGAGAAATCTTCGGCGAGCGCTTCTTTTTGGCGGGCGGCTGGCGCTCGACTATGAATACGGCCGTAAAAGTTTATTTGGTATAGCTTATACAGAGAAGACCAGGCTAATAGTAACATAGCAAGTTGCCGGACGAATTTACGTTTACCCGTTTTGCGTTCGTACTCGAGATTCACTGCCGGCTAGTCGGCTGGTCAGGCAGTACGCAGTTGCAGTTGTGCTTGGACGGGTCGGTCGTGACAGACTAGGAATATGGCGCGAGTGCCGAGTATTTATTATTTTCATTTTAAGTGTTTACCTTCACTTAAGGTAACATTTAAAATAAAAATACTTAAATATTTATTATTTGAGTGTGTTTACAAGCCAAAACTAAAAATAAATAAATTCTCTAAACCCAAAAAAAAACTATAATATTACTCTAAATAAAAAAAAGTTATAACAAGTGTTCAAAAAGACCACCTTCTTGTGCTAGACAGAAGCCTAGGCGGTCGTAAAATCCCCGTCTGTCAGTGGCTAACATATTAGGGCTAATAGTTTGGAAAGCCTCTCGTATTTTTACTTGAAGCTCATCCAGATTATTAGCCCCATTATGACCATACACTTTGGATTTTACATAACCCACAAAAAAGAAATCATTGGGAGAAAGATCTGGTGATCTAGCGGGCCACAAAATAGTTCCATGTCCACTAATTAAACGGTTTGGGAAAAGTATTGTTCAAATATTCTTGAACAATACGGGCATTAATGGGCAGGGCAACCATCTCAACAATTTGATTACTTGAAAACGTGGGATTTTGATCCGCGGTAGCACAAACGAACACTTGCTTTAACTCCTGTTCTTCATTAATCAACACATCAGGCTTTTTGTGTTTTTGTCGGGACACGCACCCATGTGTTTCAAAATTATTAATAACACTTGATATAGTAGATAAAGATGGAATTGGCCTGTTTACATAAGTTTGTGGAAAAATGGTTTGTATATCCCGATAAGACGTATTTTGGAAATACCATTTTACAATTTGAATTTTCTCACGAACTTCATAAACATCCATTATTTTACTTAAAAAATAAATTTTACACGAGAACTGTCGCGAGAATCTACGTATTCGTTTTGGCTATTAAAACACGAATAAATACAAATTCTGAAACATTCTTATCACATATCGACCTATTTTTATTTTAGCGCATTTTTTCGCCTGCTTTTTATCCGGCGGACGGGTATACGCTAAAGGCTGATTCATGGTACACCGTGACGGGCCGGGGCCGTGCGACGGTGAAGGCACGGCCAAACATTGTCAAATGTTATTTATCCTTATGCATTCATGCTAAGCCGAGCACGGGCCGAGCTTCGCCAGAACGCGTCCGTGCCCCGTCCGAGAAATGTCGGTGTACATTTTTCCTCGGATCCGCTACGGTCCGGCCCCGTTGCGGCAAACATAAATGAGTCGCCCGGGCTAAATACTTCGTTCGTCTACGGGCCTATAGCGACTGTTTTCTAGCAGTGTTGCCGCACCCAACTTTTAGCGCGTACCACATTATAAACTAAAAATGTACCACTTTGGTACAATTTTTTAAAGCACAACAAAATACATCTGCATATGACTTTAACCGGTTTGGTCGCTGTGAATTTCTTCATAAATTTCTACATAAAAAAACTTCCTGGAGAAAGACACAAATCGAGACGAAAAACATGAAATAGAAATTCAGAAAACCCAATTATAAGTATGTATAGGTTGAAGAATTCTAAGTAATTCTAATACTACACACAATACTTGGAAAACTTAAATTTTATTTAAAAAAAACGCAAATATAGAAGCATGTTAGAAACAGTAAATTTTCAAGTTTTTTCTTCGGGTTATTTAATATAGGCAACGCTATAGACATTACAACGTTTATAATACGTCGTTAATTAATGCGGATTTTCTCCGAATGGTATCGGTAAGCGCGTTTAATGCAATATCAACGACAATAATTATTAAATATCTATTCAATTTCGGTGCGCGTGGGAAATAATTATTGTACCAAATCATCCTGGATTTGAAAATGTAGTACTACTGTACCAAATAGAATTAAAAGTATCAATTTGGTACAAATGTTCCACTGCGGCAACACTGTTTTCTAGAATATAATCGGCACGGACATGATCCCCGTTGTCCACTCGGTGTAGCATATATTGAAGGCCCGGACGTGGCTCGGTGTCTACTTTACGGAACGTGCCCGGCTCGGGTACGGCCCGGTGTACCATGAATCAGCCTTAATTCGTCCGGTTCTGCCTATGTTACTACTACGGTGGTCCGGTCTGTATAAATGTTGCATGGTTCCTCAATGAAATTTTTATTAAAATTACCTGGTTTCTTATAAAAAAAATCTTCTAGGTCATTGAAATATTTTAGGAATGTTTCTCTAGACAACACGAGACATTCAATGCCTACAGCGTCAGTTATCACAGTACAAATACTAGCTACTTCTTTCAGAAATATTTCTTCACCAAAAAAATCACCCCGGAAGATTTTTCGGTCCTTTTTAGCGCCATGCCTGCATAGTAGTGTTGCAGAACCTAAAAAAATATTTGTTAATAATATTTTTCAATGCGTACAGGATTTTTTAGATTGCCTATTAGTTTATTAAGGAATAAAGTGGTTATTTTAATAAGTAAAAAAAGACTATTCCTTTTTTACATTTATATTCTTACATTACCGGCAGCAATAATGAAGAATTTATTCGTGACATCGCCTTCTTTGATTAAAATCTTAGATCCTTCGTATTTTTCAACAGTGACTAAATCGGCCAGTCTGTACAGCTTGTCGTTACTAGCTTCACATATTCTAGGCACATTTTTCAGGAACTTAACTATTTCGTCTTGCTTTTCCATAGAGTCATTGATGGTTATCCGTTTAAAGTCGGAAGAATCCAGTACCCATACTTCTCCCTAAAATAAAAAAGGTTTCTATAAAAAGGGGCGTCCAGACCGGATGAGCGAGCAGGAGCGAGCAAGAATTCGGGTATGTTCTATGGGAACGATTAACTGGTGTGGACGGCTCTGCGAGCGAGCGAATGATTGCTTGCTCGCGCTCGACGCTGTCCCACGCCGTGTCGGTACATCAAAGAAAATTCGCGCTCTTGCACGTTCGGTTTGGACGGGATTTTGTTTACCACGTTTGTGATCGAATATCAAAAATGGAATGGCCGAATGAAGTTGTTTTAAAACTAATAGAGGAGTACAAAAATCGCAAAGACCCGTAAGGTTATAGCTAGCCTTTCTCTAGGTGAAATTGCTTTTCGGTAATTGGTATCACTTTTCATTATTTTCATGTCAACTAAATCTAATAAGGTATTAATCTCTAAGTGACATTCGACAAAAGTTCTTAAATTTTCCAGAATCTTCTGTTTCAACATCGTTTAGTAAATTGTTACCACCATGAGAAATTCGATTATTAAAAAGAGTTATGTTCCACCATCTCCTCTGCAGTCGTTTTCTCTTTTGACGTTTCAACAATTTATAAAATACAATGAAAGACGCACAAGCAATATTTTTTTCCGACATTATGAACATGAAGTGCCACACACCGATCAACAACGAACATACAAATAATCGCTAGGTCTGGACGGAAGCTGATCATGTGCTCGAGAGCAGCAGAAATCACGAGCGAATTTGAATAAATGTTTGCTCGCGCTCGTTACTGCTCGCCCATCTGGTCTGGACGCCCCTTAAGAGCTGTTCCAGAATTCTTCAGACAGAATCTGCGCTATCGAAAAATGCGTACAACTTATCTTAGGATACGTCCATAGTGTGCCGGTTTGCAAAACTTACCTTTTCAAGAGCCTTAACGCTATGAGATGCCTTAGAAGAATGCAGAATGGCAACTTCGCCAAATATTCTTCTGTCATTGTACTTTCCCTCAGATTTTCCATTTTCCAAGACTTCAAACGTTCCTTTTCGTAAAATGTAGAGCTGGCTGTAGATTTTGTTCTCTTCCAATAAGTATTCGCCTTCGTGTAATTCCTTGTTGTACATGCAATCGATTAATTCATTGATATGGCTTTTGGCCATAATATTTTTGAGGAATTCATTTTGTTCCAAGGTTTGAAAGATTTCATCCTTTTCTCTACAAAAGCGGATAATTAATTAAATAACTAATTAGATAGATTAGGTAGAACAGTATAAATTAGAACAGTATAAATAGAAGCAGATATTTATTAGATTTTTTTTTCTCAATAGCATTTTCTATTTAGGAAATTAAATCAAGGGGTAATTTTCTTTGTTTAAAATATCGAAAATTATTATTTTTTATAATTTTAAAGATTACAATAATTATGAATATAAATTTGAATTTATTTATTTTAGCTTAAGTTATATTTCAATGGTTTCATTATTTATTTTTATTGAATAAACATTTTAAATTACAACCAATGCACAGTATAACTTGTATTCTACTTTCTAACCGATAGTGAGTACTGCCGTCTTTGGCCCCCGTTATACTTAACGGGGGCCACGAGCCTGAGACAGCGAAGGGGTCTCTCGAATCTTGGAGGACTTACAAAATCGCGATATTTTGTAGCGGTATTTCCTTGGAACGGTCGCGAAAGTAACGCGACTCATTTGTGGAACCGGTATTTCTATCACTTTGTCATCATAAGTTGCCATTGCGAACATTCGCTCGGGGATTTCCCGATCTAATACTGCAGGGCCCGTGGAATGGAAGTATGTGGCTCGTTAGCAAAATTATGTTCAATAATTTAATCCCTCTAATTTATTACAGTTGGGGTTGGAACCTTTGGTGTTACAACAGCAAAATAAAACACTAATTCCCCCAATACACCAAAACGCTTTATTTTTGCACTAGACGCGCATTTCGCTAACCATGTTAATATCATCAGCAGATGATTAAATCTTAGAGTTTTATGTATTGTGGTGAATCATTATTTAATTTTGCCACCTCTAATTTAGTTGACTATTACTTGTTTTATTACATCAAATTGCATTGCCGGAAGTACCGGAAGTTGACAGCAACTTTCTTATTTTAAACGGGTGCTCTTATTTTTTTACATAGTTAAATTCTCTGTAAAATTTTATGAATTTTGATATTAAACACTCTTAACGTTAACTGTTTTTTGAGGACAAAACAAATTTCTTGTCAAAAATATGTGTATAGCCTAAATGTCAAATTTAGTGATTACCACAGCCACTGTACCATAAAGAGAAGACATGTGGCTATCTATTTCAAAAATTGGATCTCATGATATGCAGAAGACTGGCCGGAAATAGATGGGGCTGCTCCCCTAACATTTTGCGCTGGATGTATACCATGATAGTAAGACGCATGATTACTTATGGAGCAGTTGCCTGGTACACAAAACTAGAGCAACGGACGGCAAGGCTAAACCTATGCAAAGTCCAGAGACTAGCATGTGTTTGCATCACAGGAGCCATGAGAACCTGTCCAACAGCAGCAATGGAGGTCATTCTAGATCTAACACCACTGCACATTGTCATTGGTAGATATGCCAATGCGACAATGATTAGAATGGTCACTAACGGAATTAGTACTGGGAGAATTGTCAGATCAGGGCTTGGAACACCTCTCAAAAGGAAATACCACTCCTGCAACTCCCAGTGGACGATATGCCAGAACGTACAACTTTGACAAACATGTCAATGTAGTATTGAGCAATAAGAAGGATTGGAAGAGCGAAACGCTTGCCCAGCAGTTAAAAGACCATACCATAACTTGGTATACTGATGCTTCCAAAACCAATACGGGAACAGGGATCGGAGTGTTTGCGCCGAGAGCTAATTACTCCGAACCAATGGGCACTTCCCTAGCATCCTACAGGCAGAAATCTACGCTATCGAAAGATGCGTACAACTTATCTTAGATAGGAACTATCGGAAACAAGAAATAGCCATCTTATCTGATAGTCAAGCAGCGTTAAAAGCGATCAACTCAGTATCAATCAACTCGAAATTGGTCAAAGAATGCATAGAGAAGCTAAATAAATTAGGTAAAAAAAACAAAGTCCTCCTACTCTAGGTGCCTGCTCACCAAGGGATAGAAGGCAATGAAAATGCAAATGATCTAGCTAGAAAAGGAGCGAACACTTCACTAACTGGACCAGAACCGTTCTGCTTTCCAAGTGGTTACCAACTCAAGGCGGAACTCAAGAACTTGGAAGATTCCGTCCGCAACCTGGAATGGGAATCTTGCAACGGTCTAAGATACTCGAAGAAGTTTCTAAGGGCTTATGATCAAGAAAAATCACAGATCTTCCTGGGTTTAAGTAAGAACAATCTTCGGATTGTCACGGGGTTTTTAACAGGACACTGTCTCCTCAATGAACACCTCAGTAGATTGAAACTAAGAAGAAACGGCGAATGCAGATTCTGTGGGGAAGATGGTGAAACACCAGTACACCTCATCACTGAGTGCGCCGAGACGACAACCATTCGTGCCATGAATTTTGGTACGACTGATATTGGAGATGGAGAACTACCCTCTATAAAACCGTCCCAGATACTGGCTTTTGTCAAAGCCTTGGGACTGTATAATGAGTTATGATTCAAGAAAGGGGGACACAATGGATCTGTAAGGTCGAAGTGATTAACCCCCCTCCCACTCATTCTAAATTCTAAAAATTCTAAAGGACAAAACAAATTTCTTGTCAAAAATATGTGTATAGCCTAAATGTCAAATTTAGTGATTACCACAGCCACTGTACCATAAAGAGAAGACATGTGGCTATCTATTTCAAAAATTAAATTGTGCCTGAATAAAGCATTGTGGCCGAATGTCATATAATAATGACCGCAGCTTTCATGAATTAATCGATTAAAAAATTTTCATAAATCATTTTTTTAAAATGGAAAATCACTTTTTTATTTCACTGATTATACATGTTCCTATACCGAAAATAAATCGTTCTTAAACTTATTTAAGATTTAGTTAAAAACGCATTAGAAGTATATCATTATCTGCAACAGACCGGGGGCCACATTTAGCTTCGCCGCCCCGGGCCCCCGACAGGCTTAGTCCGCCACTGTTTTGATGGTCAAACATCAACAAAATACTCCTTATGTTTGGACTAAATTTTTTCGAAAATAAAGACATAATTTAAAATTCTGTTACAATACTGAAATAGATTGAAGTTTTGTGATTACAGTGATATATAATTTATATCGTTTTGTAACAAATTGCTATATATTTTATGGCAAATGCTGAAGCTCTGCAAACCTTAATCAAGCCTTAATCAAAGCACGTGTGTTTAGAATTTTGGATGTGGCCTAACATGACAGGATCGTGCTAAGCCTTTACAAACAGTACAGCGTAATAGACTCTTAACTTCTTGTACTATTACTGAAAAAGAAATCAAATGGAAGATTTTGATTATCGTTATAATTTATCAGAAAAAAAATGTGCTAAACAATGATTTAAAATATTTTAATAATCAACAAGAATTTATCTATAAAACATAACAATGAATATGTAGTAATTATGTTAATTATCAGGCTATTATTATTGTAACACTCGACATGAAATAATTCACACAAGTTATTTCCTAAAAAATGTATGTTAGGTATATTAATATACCTATCGATAATGAGAGAATGTGGGATTCTATAGCATTTTAATTTCGTTTGAAAATTTATATAATCCAACTTGTTTCAAAAATTATTCCTGCAATAATCATTATTTCCTTTCTTTATTTTTTTTATCTTTAGATAGATAATTTTAAATGATTTTTGAGTATACAAAATAGAGTATACAAAAGTTTTGAGTATACAAAAAGCCAAAGCAAGAATAATGATATATAAAACAACACCAGAGACGCGATATCCCCAAAGCTGTTTACAGCAACACTAGAAGAAATCTTCCGTCAACTGGACTGGACCAACAAACGATTAAAAATAGATGGAGAATACCTTAACGATCTAAAGCCGGGTCTCCACCAAAGCAACATTTGTCGGCGACTGAGTCGCCGACTAGTGTTGTCGACAATATTGCTGAATATTCAGTAAAGTCGTCGACATTTTATGTCGCAGATTTAAGTCGCCTACTTTGTTTCATGTTTCGCTTGAGGAGCGGTCAAAGAAAAATCTGGTCGACGACAATGTTTACAAACATGTCGAAAGAGGTCTCCACCGAATCAACTCCTATCAGTAACTTTATCGGTAATATTTTTCCATTTGTACGTAAGTTTGTTTTTGATTCTGTTGCTAAAAATAAATTTGGTATGGAGTGGAGCAATGATAAAACACGAAATCTGATTGAAAAATATCAAGCCCACCCCGAACTTTGGGACACTAAGCATACTTGGTATAAGAACAGAAATAGAAAGTATGATGCCTGGAATGATATTGCAACTAGTTTAGAAGTGGAGAGGGTGGAAGTTGAGAGAAAATTATTATTATTAAATTATTACTTATTTCATTGTGGAGCGGATTTAAGTCATCTGTACAAAGATAAGTGAGCAAGTCACTACCACTATATAAATTTCTCTTCCGGAGGCTAGGACATATCCAAAAACGACGCGACGTTGCCGTCTGGCTTGACGACGCTCATTTCGCGAAATAATAAGGAATGCGGCTGAGCAGGGGCGTAGATAGGTGTATGCTATGGGGGTGGTACTATGATTAAGTCGCAAAAAAAATCACCGTCGGAATTTTTTTGTCGAATTAAAACGACGGCGATTTTTTTGTCTTCAAAAAGATATAAAAACATAACACAAAAATTAAAATATAGATTTGTAAATAACATAAACAAAAATGAAACAACGACGTTTATTAGTTAATTTTCTATAAACTATAAATAAAAAACTCTAAACTATCAAAAAAAAACTATAAAAACTATAAACTATAAATAAAACTACAAAACAAAATCAAGTTTTCTAGTACGCTGTTTGGAAAACCTATCAATAACAGCATCAACCTTTATTTCAATATCTTTATGGATATTGATTAGAGTTAACCCCACTAATCTGTCCTGGCCAATAAGAACACTTTGTGTGCTTTTAATTAGGTCGAACATATTATAAACGATACATCAACATAATTAAAAGCATACAAAGTGTTCTTATATGTCGGATATTAATTAAAAAATCCTTTCATAGTCAATGTACTATCGTCAATTTCAGGGTATCTACTGTCAAGCGTCAGGGGGCATCTACGTCTGCGGCTGAGATTATAATTACATCCTCGTCGATCCACATGTTGATAAACACTAAATAAATTTTCGCTCTTTAGTCGAAAAATGAAGTCGAGCAACAATATTTCTTTGGTAGGTACGATCTACATTTCTCGACAATATTTATGAAAATAGTGACAAAATGGGGGCTAAAAAAAACACCTGGGCAAGAAGAACAGACAACAGATAGACCACAAAAATTACAGCATGGTACCCACGGACAGAAAACCATACTTGAGATGGGCCAGACGGTACCTTAGATGCTACAGAGTGTTCAAAATAAATTTATAAAATTCTACTATTTAAAAATTAAAAATATCTATGTAATTTTTTAAATGGTATACTCTAAATATTATTATAGACCGAGAGCTGGCTACATAAAAAAACTTATCATCGTTACATGGCTAATGTTTTGTGCGCAGTATCCTTTTGTGTAGCCATTGTGAAATTAAGCGGGGGCGGCCAATCGAAAGGGTGAAATTTTGACACTAAACATATTATAAGGTACACGAGTTATAATTGCCAAATAGTTTTTATTTATTATTAGGAAACGTGTAAAATTTTTGACAGACATTTTCCTCGTGGCTGAAATGCCGGCAGACAACGCGAAAGAAGCATAGAATTTTGACAAAAGAAAATCATCGCATACAGTTTTAGAATGAATTTAGAATGAGTGGGAGGAGGGTTAATCAGGGGGGTGACAGTAAACCGGAAAATTGGAAACAGTTGTGGCGCGGTTCTACCCAGGCAGAAAGCATGGCCTTCTAGACTGTCCTAGACAAAAATCTGAATATTTCTATATGATTTCTGTCAGTTTCTGCTACGGAAAATTTTTATGCACGTCGGCGTCCTGTTCTTTTGTCTTTTGTCTGTGTGTCAGCGTCAGCTCCCGAGGCCTCTGGCAAGGTCGGGCGCCATTTTAATTTTTGCCGTTTAGATTTGATTGGAAGTTTGTTTCTGATATTTCGGCTGAAATTTATAAGTACAAAGATGTTTTTTGATATAAAGTTCCTTGTTAACACTTTAATAAAGTATATATGATATTAATTACATGAAGAAAATGATGAAATCGACGTTTCGGCGTGTAGCAGGTATGGGCCATATTATAGGTAAAAATAGGTAATATATTAACTGTTTTTATATTTTTTTAGCTTTAAACCCAAGGATCTTGGGATATTCTTTCAAGGATTTTTCCGTATCTCTACTTTAAAGACTGATCGGTGATTTTGAGCAATTGAAAGCAAGTTATACAAGGTAAATTATGATTATTGAACTATTATTAGCCTACGTTAAATTTCTACAAGATGAACAGAAATGCGTAATTACATATCACATAGGTACCTATTATGTATTTTCATAGCAATAATGCTATAAATCTATGTATGTAGATTATTTTTAAAATACAAATGAGGTATTAGATGTATATGTATCATATTTTTTATTCATTTTATTTTCATTCAAGTCCTGTTTGATTTAATTCACAAAAGTCTTATGTAGGTACCTATATTTATATTTTTTACATATTTTTTTTGATTCCAGGTTTTGTGTGGGTTCCGGTTGCCTTTTTCCTGCTTCCAGTTATTTATCCGTGAAGCTGTGAAAACATTTATTTATCTTCAAGTTTCTGTAAGTCAATGCACTGTTACTTTACTAATTCGCTTTAACACAGCATCTCTGATATTATTTAAATATTTAATATTGATACAGTAGTTTATTGGTTTATAGCTCTTTAATTGTGTTGATTTGCATATTTACATTGTTCTAAATTCCAAATAAATATTTTTGAGTAATTTTGTTGTATTATTTACTACTAGAAAGAGTAAAAAGTATATTAACCCTCATTTAAACCTCCTGAACAGCCCGCCATTAAAAACCGGAAACGGAAATAAATTTCATAATATTGAAATTGTCATGTCTATGTCATGTCAAATGTCCCAGCCGCCATATCTGAAAATTAGTTACCCAGGCAGCCACGCTGTTTCCATAATTTAACATTGACTTGACACTTCTTCTTGTATTTATTATTTTATGGGGTTAATCACTTCGACCTTACAGATCCATTGTGTCCCCCTTTCTTGAATCATATTTCATCATACAGTCCCAGGGCTTTGACAAAAGCCAGTATCTGGGACGGTTTTATAGAGGGTAGTTCTCCATCTCCAATATCAGTCGTACCAAAATTCATGGTACGAATGGTTGTCGTCTCGGCGCACTCAGTGATGAGGTGTACTGGTGTTTCCCCATCTTCCCCACAGAATCTGCATTCGCCGTTTCTTCTTAGTTTCAATCTACTGAGGTGTCCATTGAGGAGACAGTGTCCTGTTAAAAACCCCGTGACAATCCGAAGATTGTTCTTACTCAGAAAGATCTGTGATTTTTCTTGATCATAAGCCCTCAGAAACTTCTTCGAGTGTCCTAGACCATTGCAAGATTTCCATTCCAGGTTGCGGATGGAATCTTCCAAGTTCTTGAGTTCCTCCTTGAGTTGGTTACCACTTGGAAAGCAGAACGGTTCTGGTCCAGTTAGTGGAGTGTTCGCTCCTTTTCTACCTAGATTATTTGCTTTTTCATTGCCTTTTATCCCTTGGTGAGCAGGCACCCAGTGTAGGAGGACTTTGTTTTCTTTGCCTAATTTATTCAGCTTCTCTATGTATTCTTTGACCAATTTCGAATTGATTGAGACTGAGTTGATCGCCTTTAACGCTGCTTGACTATCAGATAAGATGGCTATTTCTTGTTTCCGATAGTTCCTATCTAAGATAAGTTGTACGCATCTCTCGATAGCGTAGATTTCTGCCTGTAGGATACTAGGGTAAGTGCCCATTGGTTCGGAGTAATTAGCTCTCGGCCCAACACTCCGATCCCTGTTCCCGTATTGGATTTGGAAGCATCAGTATACCAAGTTATGGTATGGTCTTTTAACTGATGGGCAAGCGTTTCGCTCTTCCAATCCTTCTTATTGCTCAATACTACATTGACATGTTTGTCAAAGTTGTACGTTCTTGGCATATCGTCCACTGGGAGTTGCAGAAGTGGTATTTCCTTTTTGAGGGTGTTCCAAGCCCCTGATCTGACAATTCTCCCAGTACTAATTCCGTTAGTGACCATTCTAATCATTATTGGCATATCTACCAATGACAATGTGCAGTGGTGTTAGATCTAGAATGACCTCCATTGCTGCTGTTGGACAGGTTCTCATGGCTCCTGTGATGCAAACACATGCTAGTCTCTGGACTTTGCATAGGTTTAGCCTTGCCGTCCGTTGCTCTAGTTTTGTGTACCAGGCAACTGCTCCATAAGTAATCATGGGTCTTACTATCATGGTATATTTTTGACAGACATTTTCCTCGTGGCTGAAATGCCGGCAGACAACGCGAAAGAGGCATAGAATTTTGACACAAGAAAATCATCGCATACATGCATGTCGGTTAATGGATGAGGCAGCGAGCGTTCCCTGAAAGCGCTAGAGTAATTATCGCGCTTTTGATAACTGTCTGCAGCTGATTGAGCCACGATCTTTTTGTCTGCCCTTTTGCATGCGGCTTTTAAAATAAATAAATATGACATTTCACCAATCGGCATGCAAATATGCCATAATTTTTTTCATTCTTCAAATTTCATTTTTTAATAATTTTTAAAATTTCATGCCTCTTTTGCCTTGTCTGTCGGCATTTTAGCGACCGGAAAAATAACTGCCAACAATTTTCCACGTTTCTTAATAGTAAATAAAAGCTATTTTCGTAATTATAACTTGTGTACCTTATAATATTTTTAGTGTCAAAATTTCACCCTTTCGATTGGCCGCCCCCGCTTTATGCCCCGGGATCGCGCTGGCAGACATGACTATTTCATAATGGCTACACAAAAGGATACTTCACACAAAAAATTAGCCATGTAACGATGATAAGGTTTTTTATGTAGCCAGCTCTTAGATTATTACTTTTTCTGATATATATTTTACTAAACCCTTCACTTTTAGTAAGTAAAAACTTTTTTTGTTTAAATTTTGTGCAAAGTAGTACGGTTTAAGCTAGTTTCCCCAATACATCTGTATACTTACACTTCCGTTTTGTAGGTATTTCTGTGTTTGTCCTGTTTTTCTTGTACCAAAGGTTCCAAAATTCCAGGTTTTCTATTCTCATCATTCACTATTTTGTATCTATTGGTGTGTTTCTTGTAGAACTTCTTTAGCGTCATCTTCAGTAGTACCAAATCTTCCATTAACCTGCCTCTATAGGCATAAGAATAGCATTAATTTAAACACAATATCAATTTCAAATAAATATTTAAATTGTTTTTAATTTTTCTATGAGTTTAAAAACAAAATATTATATCGTTATAATTGGTACTAATTGTTCTATAATGACTACTTAATTTTTATACATCACTTGTTGGTTATCAATTTCTCAAAATATCAATTCAATGATATGAGTTTATCTCAGTTTCTATAAAAAATTTTGTAATGTACAGGGTATGTCAAATTGGACGCTTTTAAAGGGAAACACCCTTTTCTATGGGAGATCGACGAAAACTAATATCGGTGTTTGTAGCTCAATTTTTATCAAAAATATGATGGTGAAAACCGCACATCGATATCTGTTATCGTTTCGAAGTTACGGGGTGTTTTTTAAAAATGTGCATTTTTAAAAAATCGCTGTAACTTTTTTGCTATGGAAATTTTGTATTTTTGTGAAAACATTTCCAAAGCACCTTTTTACGTAGAATTTAATGGTTTAAGTTGATTTTTTTTATTATTTATCTAATAACAATAAAAATTAATCGCAAATCAAGACATGAGATTTTGCTACAGGTGTTGGATATGTCGACCGTCTTCTGTCTTCTGTTATGGACAGACGGGACCGTTTTTGACCATTTCTCGCTGAATTAATTAACTCAGTGGGGGTAAAAGATACCCTCTCATAACGGTTAGGTACTTCTAATTCTTGTCTAGATTATAAGGGCAATTTAAGAATTTATTCTTTCTCAAAGATAAAAATCCGCTAGGGATAACAGGCGCTAAATCCGGCGGCCTCGACGGCCAACGGCTGGAATCTTGGTTAGCTATTCAATTATTCTCGAAATTGGTTGCAAAATTGTTATTATTATTGCGGGATTATAACAACACAATAGATCTTTAATGTCGCCGTGATTAACCTCCTCCCCCCCCCCTCTTATTCATTCTACATTCTAACACAAAATTCCTTCTTTTAAATTTTTAAAATTGTAACTATTATTATCCGGGGTTCAAAAATAGTTATAAAAACATTAATATTTTCTGCATATAACAATATAAAACACTTTTCATCTCTTTATATCCTTCACTTATATTATTATTATATATCTGAAGTGTTTGGCAAATATATATACATGAAATTTTACTTGATATTGATGTTTATCTGATGTATGCATCTACGTCATCATAATCTACCTTGGCCTTTTTATGCAAACTAATTTTTTTGTTGATCGTGGAGTGTTTTAGTAAATTTATCTTTCGCAATACATAATACTGTCTAATAAGAATCAATCGATATGATTAATGGAAAATCAATTTAATTATTTATAAAAATAATAAGGTAGGTACTTATTTTCGTCCTGTATTGATACAAATGCGACTTTTAACGTGGTTAAAAAAATTATGTATTAAATTATGGCCGAAATGCAGTAAAACCTAGGATAAGCGCGCTAAACCTAGGATTTACCAAAAGCATGTAGTAAAAGCCCGAAAACTATTTATTTTGCTTCCATTTCGGACTTTTACCGGACCCAAACAATAAATCTTAGGATTTACCACACCGCATTGGTAAAAGTTCGAATAAGCAAGTGGTAGTAAAAACCAACCAACCCCACCAAATAACCACCTAACCAATGCATTAACACCCCCAAATAGCCAGGCTAACCAATGCATTAACACCCTCCAAATAACCAGGCTAACCAATGCATTAACACACTCTAAATAACCACCTAATTAATGCATTAACACCCCCCAAATAACCAGGCTAACCTAATTAGTTAATGTTTTTGGTAAAATAAGAAAAATAATTCGTACTTTTACCAATGCGGTGTGGTAAATCCTAAGATTTACTGTTTAGGTCCGGTAAAAGTCCGAAATGGAAGCAAAATAAAGAAGTTTTCGAGGTTTCACCACTTGTTTTTGGTAAATCCTAGGTTTAGCGCGCTTATCCTAGGTTTTGCCTGATTAATACTAATATTACTTTCATGAATTATATGTCTTTGAAATTTGTATTAAAATATTAGGAAATCTAATAGATACTTTTTAAAAAAATGGATTCAGTTTTCTAAATAGCAGCTAAAGACGTTAGATATGTAACAAAAATTGATACCGTACGATCAAAAAAAAGGCGTCAAGTGGTCTTGGAAATATGGAAATCAAAATACCTTTACAATTTATCTTAGTTACCATACTCCTCCGAGAATAGGTAGCTATCTATTTTTATACCCCTAAGTGATAAGGGTGGTCCACCCCAAATTTTTTTATATTTTGGACAAACTTATTTATTTTTATTTTTTTATGATGTAGCATTAAAAAATACATACAACCCTAAATTTTCACCCTTCTACCATCAACCCCTATTTTTTAATACCGATATTAGTTAGTAATTCAATAATTTTCAATCCCGTGGATAAAAAGTTACACTGTTTTGTCACATAAAAAATATTTATATGGCAAAACAACGTTTGCCGGGTCAGTAATAATATAATTTTTCTTACTTATGTCTATATCTTCGTAATAAGTCCATTGCTGATAAGCTTATAGCAATATAGCCACTTATATCAAACACTTCTATAACGAGGTAATATCACTAAATGATACAGAACACTTGAAACTTGTTAATTTTCTAACAAGGTCCAAACTGATTATATAACTTTTTGGTCGTAAGGTATATCTTTCGTTTGGACACAAATTTACGCAAGCATCAAAACTACTTAGCATCGGAAGCAAAAATAAATTCAAATTTGAAATATTTGAACTAGCTAAAATGATAAAACACTTTGAATATTATTTTACAGATAATTATGTCTATTTAATCTTTGACGTGCTGATAAATTCAGTAGATTTTTCAAGTTTAAAGCCTCTGAAAATTGTATACCGGGTGACCCAGAAATAAGTGCAAGTATTTTAACTGGTAGTATAGTTCAACCCCAGAAACACGCATATGAGTTATTTTCGCGAAAAAAAAAAAATTGAAAATTCGAAATTTTTTGAAAAATTTTTTGGAATTTTTTTTAGTTTTTAGTTAAAAACATAATTTCTTGATAATATGGCAACATTGGTATTAGATTAAATTTACAAGAAAATCCAGAAAAGATCCAGTGGTTGTCAAAAGTTTAGCAAAAAATTATTTTTTTGGAAATTTTTACAGTAAAATAACTCCGCTATTTTGGACTCATTTGAAAAATGATAAAGAGAAGATATGTTTCTTTTTTATCGAGATCTACCACCCCTTAAAATGCTTGCACTTATTTCTGGGACACCCTGTATATATCTCATCTATATAAATCTAATGTAACAATTATATACATTACCTAATACAAAAAATTATCCGGTGCACAATATATAAAATTAGATATTCCAAAAAGCAAAAATCAACAGAGTCAAAATTCACACACGCTACTTCTTACATCTCCGAAATATTTTTTATTAATACAACTAAACATAAGCTAGGTACCTATGTATTATTAGTACTAATTAAATTAGAACCCATTTACAACAAGAACGATAAAATTCACATAGGTATAATACCGCTTACGTATTTTTTGTTTATGATCAAACAGTTATGCCACCAGCGTCATTTGTATGATTGAAAGATAAACCATATACTACTTATAAGTGTTAAATAAGTGCATATATTTTTAGGGGTGGTATATTTCAATCCTAGAAACACCCCTACCAAGTTTTTTTCGCGAAAAAATATTGAAGAATTCTGTATTTTTCGAAAAACTTTTCTAATTCGAATTTTTTTTGGACTTTTTGGAAAACGCAGAAAAAATCCAGTGATTCTCAAAATTTAAGCAAAAAAAAAAATTCTAACTTGTTTAAAACACAGTAAAGAGAATATATACCATGTTTCTTTTATCGATATCTAGGTTTATTATAAATTGTACCTATATAAAAGAAAACAAATTACCTATAAAATACAGTAAAACTTTTGAAAAGTGCCTAAAACTTTTTAAACTCATTTAAATCCATTGTCGACATTTTCCATCTTCAGAGGTAAAATTATTTAACGTAACTGTTATATATTTTTGCGATATCTAGATCGCGAAATGAAAATGGACTGATCTTGTTTATTGTTAGTCATTCAAACGTGTTAAGTCCGCTTATCTCCCCTATCGATAATATCAATATTATATCGTATGCTGACATTCTCCGTTCAACTATTATTATTAGCGGATAAGTTATGATTTACTTAAATAACCGTTAGGAATTTATTTATGAACGGCAACTACTAAAGCCTCGCCTACACATAACGTTAATCCCGTCCAGTCAAAACGTAACAGTATATAACGTTGACACGCATCAGAAGAGGGTTACGCAAGGCGTTTTCTTTAATGAGCTTTTCTGTGACTGAAAAGCCCGATACGTGATGTTATCTCTCTTCCGCACTCCGGACATTCAAAAATCTCATTACTTTGTTGTCTCTTTACTTTTTGGTTGTCGCTGTTAACTGAGTTTACAATTCTTCTCCATTGTGTTCCATATAAGTAACCTAGTCCAAAATAACCTAGAGTTATTTTACTTTATACATAATCAAGGCTATTACTAAAAATAAAAAATATATTATATTTTATGCTCATAAGTATATGTTTTGAGAGCCACTGTTTTTTTTCTAGGTTTAACCTGCGGTTTAACTAAAAAAAATACAATTTTTTTGAATAATACCAAACTTTCAAAAACAAAATTGGCTACTTAAAGGTAATAATTATTATTTCCATGCATAGTTTCCATGTCAATTTGCTTGCTGATTTAACAGTTGAAAAACCGGATTGGTTTAACTACCTAAGAATGAAAGAGGAAACTTTCCTAGAACTACTGAAATTGATTTCTTCGAAAAACTACCGCAGTATAATGCGCATCATGCATGGATCAAAAGATTTTTTTCAGCGACGCCGACCGACGGACGTCTCGCCTGGCGCTGAATGGGATGCGAGTGAAACTGACAACTGACTAGTATTGATGTTTAGGCTCGTGGGTGCTCCGCACCCACTATTTTTCACTCGTGGGTGCTTGGACACCCGAGCACCCACGCAGTCGGCGTCCCTGTACTCTACTAACTGTTTCTGGAACCTTCTATTTCTAGAATTCTGTAGTATTCGTCTTAACAATATGTATAATTTTATATTCTTTTAGGATATGTCTTAGATTGATCTGAAATATTAGTAATTTTATGGGTGTTCCCAGGAGAGACAATAACCCTATTACCGAGAATTTTTGAAGTGAAACTTATTCTTTTCTCGCGCAGGGAGTAAAAATTCAAGGCCGTGACACACGAGCTAGCGAGACACAGCTTCCGGCTTAGAAATACCCTTGTCTATATATTTGTGAGCAGTCCACGTGTGGTATCAAGATTTAGTATTCTATGGTCTTTTTTCTCTCTATTTTATATGAATTCATCCTTTATTAGGTTTATATTACCATAACCTACTCAGTATCCATGCAGGGTAACACGCGGTCTCTCAAAAACTCGCCAAGTGGCCGGCTGGTATTGAACAGACTGTGGCATCACTTTTTTGCCGTAATTTTGATTTTTAAAAATGACTGTTTAGGATCATTAATAATTTATAGTTATTAACGTAATAAGGCCGATAAACAACAAATAACGGCCGGGCTGAAGTTTGTGATCCGAGGCGATAGCCGAGGATCATAAGCAGCCAAGGCCGTTATTTGTTATCGGCCGTGTTGCGTTCTAGATTTTTCGTCATACTGCAGATTTTTTAGAGCAATAAACACTACTATTTAATAACAAATTTTATTGAACAATAACACAAGTAAGGATAAAAAAATACATAATGTCTTATACTAAAAATTCATTTTTCATGATAATGAACATGGAAATTAAAAGTGCACTTGTTGTTCTTAGAAATCTGTAATCCTTCCCAGGGATTTACAGATTTTATAGAAGAAGATGATGCTACTGAAGAATGGCAAATATTTGTATCCACTAAAGACACATTATTTTTTGGAGCTATCATGAAAAAGTTGATTTGTTATTTTCATTCTTTTGGAAACTTGATTTTTCTATGTAAGTTTCTGCCACTGTTGAAGACTCCCATCCTCCTAAGCTCCTTTAGCGATAGTAAATCACCACCATTTTCGGCGAGCATGGTTGCTGATGATCTACGAAATGAATGCCCTGTATAACGTTCTGGATTCTCCAAGTTCAAAAATTTTGCAATTTTCTGCGGTACGCTCCCCGATGGTATGTATACCGACGATTTGCTTAACACACTTGCCTTTCTTGTAACCAATGAAAATTTTGGATTGTCAAAGTTACGAGGACGCAGGTTGATGTATTTTTTGTATAAACCATAGGCATCAAACGGAAGGCCCGTTTTTGGAATAAGAAATTTCCTATCTTTCTTATTTTTAGTATTTCTTAATGAGACAAGAATATTTTTCTCAGAATCTTCGAAATCATCAACTGTGAGTGACCAAAGCTCGCTGCGCCTACAAGCTCCAAGAATACCAAGCACCAATACAATTTTTCGAGTAACCAGGTGTAATCATCGGCATCCAGTAGAAAATTATTTATGTCATTCTCCGACAGAACTTTGGCTTTTTGGTGAATAACCTTCGTTTTTGCGCCTCAGAAACATGAACAGTTTACCAAATCTATGAACAAATATAATTTAGATGAGTATGATTAAATATCGAAGAATATAATGGCTTTTTACCTTGATATGTCGATGTTTTCATATACTCTCAACGCAAGCTTCAGCATGGATATCTTTGTCCACAGTGATGTAGGAGAATACATTTCAGACATTCTTTTAGCATAAGCCAGCAATACCGCTTCATTTACGCTGTTTATACTTCTATCCTGCCGCCACTTCAAAAAATTGTCATATTCCTGCTGATATCTCTCTCTGGTTATAGTCGGAAGTATAATTTTGAGTAGCCGCAGCCGCTTCCTCCTGTATTTCCAACGGAATTTCTCGCGACATCTCGCTATGGTCTATTTTCCCAATTTTTGAAAAGTCCAACTGACAATAAATAGTCATTGTTGCAGGTGACAGACGTTACGATTACCTTAGAAACTTAACGGCCGCCGGCCGTTATGATAACGTCCGGCGGACGTTATATGCATCTTTTCCATTCTGATTTTGCTTATGTTATAATAATATAACAATATAGTATGACGAAAAATACATAATACTATCTCTGTATACTGAGAGTGTGTTAATAAAAAAAACAAATTTTTATATTTTTATTTAAAACAAATACATTTTACTGATAATACAAAATATAAACTAGCTAGTTTCCAACCATTCAGTTAAATATGGACAAGCTCTAGGATTCACTAAACCTGTATTGGCACACCTATCAATTATGAGGCATACACCACAGGTGGTTTTGGCCAGCCCTGGAACTGTTAGAAATTTATTTGTGGCTTTATATAGGAATATACCATTTGTATTGGTGATTCGTTCGGCATTGTTGTCCAAAACTACAGTATAAAGTATGCTCTCAATGTCAGCAATACTGAGAGACACTTTACTAATTCCTAAGTCAGAAATAAACTTGTGAACATCTGTGGCAGACGCGTAGGAACGATTACGGACTAGCAATGGACCCCCTCCTAAAAAAAATATTTTTTTAACATAATATGTTTATACAATGACAAAAGAATGTTATATGTGTTATTAGTCCCTCTTTAAAAATAAACATCTTCTTCAAAATACCTTGCTTAGTAGCTTCTTCAAGTCTTTCAACTAAGAATCTATGGCATTGTTGGTTTAAAACATCCACAAATTCACTCTCAAAGTCCTGGTCTTGATACCAAGCACCTCCAGTGACTGAATTGTCAGGCTCCAATTCGAAAAGCATATAAACCTTTTTTTTACTGGCAGAAACAGATTTAACAGCTTTGATCAGTTTTTTTGTTTCCAAGCTTTTTACAACTTTATTCAGTTGTGTCATGTTTAAATTTGACTTGAATCTATTAAAAAAATATATGTATATATGTTAAAGAGAAACTTAAATTATTAATAGTCTTACAAACCTAATATCTCTTATCCATATTCCTTTGTTTCCAGCTTCTTCCACAATTTTATATACGATCTTTTCTTCGTTATCTGCTCCCTTAACGTTTCCTCTTTTAGAAGGGTCTTTAAACTTATATAAAAGGTTATTATCTTTTGTTTTAAATAATTCTAGAGTTCCATTCTTAAGTAATTTATTTATAATGGTTGTTAGTTCGAGCATGGGTAAACTGGGCATATGTTCCTTAATGTCGCTATTTGAAATACCTTCTGGTTTTGTTTTTGCTAGTTCTATAAGTTGAGTCTCGTTATTATCTTCGTTTTGTGACGAGGTTTGTTCGTCCATTTTCAAGAGAAAAATATTTTATGAAAGCGTATTCAAAACACATAAAATAAAACAAAAATAACTTTAAAACAACAAGATTTTAAAAGGTTAATCTGTCATCATCTTCTTCCTTTTAGTTTAGAGCTGTTCAGCTACCAGTACTATACGGCTCATTCAAAGGATGTTCATAGAATACACAAAAAATGTATTCTATATATCTCTGGAACACAATTAAGAACCTAATAAGGATCCTAAAACCTGGAACAACTTTTTCTCCTCTAGAACCAGTATATTTTGAGCGTAAAATAAGTCCAGAAACCAGGGATGTCATATTTTTTTATCTTTGGGTCAGAAATTTTGGTATATGACACAGAACAAAAATACGGCAAATTTAAAAGAAGATTTTTGTTTTGTGTCTATAACCACACTAATTTGTCCTCAAAATGACATTCTTCCTAAACTATTTTAAATACTAAAAATAAACACAAATCTAAAGGGTTTAATAACAAATTTTTATCTAAATAAACATAATTAACAATGAGAACTGAAGAGACAATTAGCTAGATAAATTTATTATTTATCTTCAACGACTCCGTACAGTCTTAATATCATAATGTCTTCCCCAACTGCTTTGGACGATACAAATTTTGATCAATTCATTAAAACATCGAATTACGAGGAGACAGTAAGACAACTTGATGTGTACTATGGAATGGGTAAGTTTATTTGTGTTATGTACCTAAGCAATTAAATTAATACAAATATTTTAAGTTAAACGGCAGTTACTTAGGTACCAAAGTCCTATTACAGGGCTATTTCCTGTTTTATCGACAGATTCTGAGATTGGAAGTGTTAGAGAAAGTGTGTACTGTGCAGCAGCTGTCTGGGGACTTTATCAAGCATACAGGTTATAGATATATTTTATTAAGAAATAAAAAAATATAAAAAAAATTTATATGTTTTTTGTAGGCGAATTGATGATGATAGAGGTAAATCTTATGAACTGGGTCAATCAGCTGTTAAATGTATGCGAGGAATTTTAGGTAAATTTACATATATTATGTAAATTCATGAGCTACAATAATAAGTTACCAATCTACAAAATATATATACTTTTTAGAATGCTGGATTAAACAGGCTGGAAGAGTTGAATTATTTAAAAAGAATCAGTCTGCCTCTCATGCTCTTCATGTTAAGTTTCATTTAACAAGTGGAAATGAAGTGTTTTCAGACGATGAATACAATCATTTACAAATTGATGTAATATCTGTCTATTTGTTGTTTCTTGTACAAATGATTACATCTGGACTACAAATTATATATACACAGGTGTGTATTTTATTTCTAAATAATATTTCTTTAAATTGTTTAAAAGTGTTTTTTTTTATAATTACTGTTATTTAAGGATGAAGTGGCATTTGTTCAGAATTTAGTGTACTATGTTGAAAGGGCTTACAGAACCCCCGATTTTGGAATGTGGGAACGGGGAAGTAAATATAATGATGGAAGTCCTGAAATACATGCCAGCTCCATAGGTAAGATTATTTAGGTACATTAAAATTAGGTTTTTTCATCTGCCTTTCGTCCCTTGTGCTTTTCTATTAAAATAGTTAACAAGTCTTTTTGTTTTTATTTAGGTATGGCCAAATCTGCATTAGAAGCCATTAACGGGTGTAACTTATTTGGCGAGAAAGGCGCTTCTTGGAGTGTCGTTTATGTGGACATTGACGCCCATAATAGAAATAGAAGTATTTTTGAAACACTTCTACCTAGAGAGTCTTGTTCAAAAGTTAGTATATATTTTTTTTAATATTATTTTTTAGTGTTCTATTATTTGACCACCGATTTTTACCTCATAGACGTGTTTTTTGGGGTTAAAAAATATACCACCAATAAAAAGATTTGCACTTATTGGAGATATATGCTCTATACAGAAAAGTCCACAGACTTCGAGACATAGGAAAATCAAGTCCATTTAGCGTGTGTCCAAATTTTCACAAGTTTTCAAAAATGACAGTTTTGTTTAGACTGACGTTTAATTTCACCTGATCTTTCAGTGACTGATTTCTTTTTATGGGGGTACATAAAATCTAAAATTTATGGCCATGAAGAAATTCAAAACTTGGAGCAGTGAAGGCAGAAAATATTTAATGCCTTTGACACTGTCACCCCTGATATGTTATCCAATGTGAGGAGGGGATTTTATGATCGTTTGGGTTATTGTTTAATGCAAGAGGGAGGCATTTTTGAACAATTTTAGTAATTTTTTAAATTTCATTATCCTGTTTTTTACCGTTTACCCATTACCTACCTTGACGAACAGGGAAAAAAAAGGTCCTTTTCAGGACCACAAATATTTTGATTGAGAAATTTGTTACTTTTATTTTTTTTTGGATTAAAAAAACAAAAGTTGTTAATATAATACCAATTTAAAAGTCTTTTAGTAGTTTTAAAACACACTATCTTATAAAATTTATTATTATTATAATGCACATTATTATAATACTATTATTCATTTGAAATAGTATTAAGGCCCAATTGTACCAATGATTTAAATTTTTCTTAAAGATAAGTAGAGCTTAGAATGAGCTGTATTTATATTTACTGTAATATTCACCTTAAATGAGGGAATTTGACTGATACAATTCTTGAATTTGAATTGTTTTTAATGACACTAACAATTTTAGTTCAATTTTTAATAAAATTTATTTAATATTAATAGAAATCTAAAAAAAAATCAGATTTGAAACCTCTTTTAGCGATTTATAACATTCTCAAATGAATTACAGGTGCACTTATTTTCTATGAAAACCACAGAGCGTTTTTCATAGTCGCTGCAGTTGCTATAGCTATAAAAAACTATTTTTTTAAGGTGTGAAAATTGCGACACACGCTAAATGGACTTGATTTTTCCCATGTCTCGAAGTCTGTGAACCTTTCTGTATGTTATAAATGAATATAGATAAAAATTAACCCTTTAAAATTTTGAAATACTCTAAATATGAAAAATGTTCATTTTTAACTCTCCATCTAATAAAATAATAATATACAGGGTGTTTCATGAAAAAAAAAACGATGAAAAATTATCTTATAGTTTAGAAAGTTTGGCGTAGAATTTCGAACACCCTGTATGATTTTAGATTAGAATATTTATAGCAAAGTAAGTACAGACCATCTAAAGTAAATACCGAATATAGTTTTGATTTTACGACAGTTCTTGTATTTGTAATAGTTTTTTTAAGAAATGCTGAAAAATATATATTTTTTATTTATTTATTAATATCTTTGAAACTATCAAAATATATTTACTCATACCTTAGGATTATGTAAAGTGATCTGAAAGGAAGCCAAAAATGCAATAATATACGGGGTGTTCCATTTAAAAAATCATTCTGATCCACTCACACTTCTTTGAGCTACCCTGTCGATGTTAAAATATTTTCTTGAGATACATCCTAGTACATACTTTAGGTCTGCACTTAAACAAAATTTCCGAGTTTTTTTTATTCTATGAGCTACAACAGATGCCCGACGCACTATTGCCGTACCCTGTATTTTTTTAGAAATTTAATTATAATTATTTTGTAGGAAGTTGATTCCGGTTTACTTCCAACAATATCGTTTCCGGCGTTTGCGACGCATGAAGACATGTTGTACACTAGAACCAAAAATAATATAGTGGGCAAATTACGCGGAGATTATGGTTTTAAAAGATTTACCAGGGATGGGTTTAAGACAATTTTGGAAGATCCAAGTGAAAAGTATGTTTTTTTTAACTTTTTAACGTAGGTAATCAAAAGATTTAACATATTTTTTTGTAGATTTTATAAAAAAGAATGCATAAAGAAGTTTGATGGGAAAGAATGCGAATGGCCGATATTTTACATATTTATGATTATTGATGGTGTTTTCAAGAATTTACCTGATCAAATTAATGAGTATCAAGACCTGTTAAAAAAAAGAATTTACCTAGATCACCACGAAGGTTTGTTTATAATATCATATATATTCGATACCAATTGAACTTTTAGTTACGTAATCGAGGGAGCGATTTTTAAATTGATTTTTGCCAATTGTGGACATATTCGGCGCCGGGCTGACTAACTGGAATTTAAATTTCCCGCTGGGGATTCAGGTGGTAGCCCTGCTGTAAAAAATGTCAAGTTGCCACATTTATTTTTGGTTTGGTATGACGTCGTTGATGTGACGCACTTGACGGGCTTTATGAAATATAGGAATTTTATAAGAACTAACGCTATCTACCCCACCACATAACCAACTTAACCAACGCAACTAACCTCGACACTGATAAAAAATTATAAAAAACAAATATAAATTAGTAAAAACCAACCAACCCCACCAAATAACCAACTAACCAATGAATTAACACCCTCCAAATAACCACGCTAACCAACCCGCCAAATTAAAATATTTTTTGAACGGGAAAGCTGTAGTAATGGCCCTTTATGTCCTTTAAGTGCTGTTAAGGAAAGTGAGTTCTGTTGATGTAAATAATAACTGTTTATTCAAGGTCGGGTAGGTAGAAATTCTCTTTTACATTTTCTACCATATTTTTCTACACGTAGAATATTAATTTCCTCACCAACTAATTGTCTACATTTTCTACATGTCCATATGTATAGAAAATCAGTTATCTTCTACATATTAGAGAAGCCATTTTTTGACTGTTATATTTGTTTTAATGCCTACTTTAACACAGTGAATAGCACAAAAATAGATTAATAACAATTAAACTAATTGTTATTTATTATTTAACAAATGGATAATGTCATAAAACCTTAACAATGAATTTTTATATTATTTGAAATAGAGATGGTCTCCATCAATAGTGACTTGTTATGATTCATTGTAGAGATTATAGTACTTAACAAAAACTATTTCTCAAAAGTAAAACTCAAACAGAGAGAACAAAAAATCTTTGATGTTCTTTTGATAAAATTGAAAAAAAGAACAAGTTCTCAAAACTTGTACTATAAAATCAGACTGTTCTCTACGGTATTGAAATTAAATAGAATAAAATAATCTAATAAATTAAAACTAATTGGTATTTATTATTTAACAATTAGATAATGTCATAAAACCTTAACAATGAATTTTATATTATTTGAAATAGAGATGGTCTCCATCCAATAATGACTTGTTATGATTCATTGTAGAGATTATAGTACTTAACAAAAACTATTTCTCAAAAAGTAAAACTCAAACAAAACAAAAAAAATCTTTTGATGTTCTTTGATAAAATTCAAAAAAGAACAGCCAAAACTTGTACTATAAAATCAGACTTTTCTCTATGGTATTGAAATTAAATAGAATAAAAATAATCTAATAGTCTTCAGAACGATTACTGTCTCTTATCTTCAGTAATAGTTAAGTACCAATTGTCACAGAAGAGACAGTTTTAACACTTATAAATTCTAAAGAAGACACCCAGGAGGAAACTTGTAAAGGGAAAACAACTTTAAATATACAAAATAGATTTTGAACATGTGTACATAGGACATTTTCTACGCATTTTTTCTACATACACGTAGAAAATTATTTTTCTACAAACCTGTTACCCAATAACCCTGGTTTATATATTTATAATTAATTTGTTTTTTTTTTTTTGTTTTCTAAATATTTTTTGATCAAAAAGGAAATATGTAAAAATGGAGCAACAATATTGTCGGTCAGAATAATCACGGAACTAAAATTTTATTTGAAAGTATTATCTATATAAATATGATTTATCTTTCAGATTTTTTCTAAATATTCTTTTTTAATCTATTGTGTTTAGATCGGTCATACCGATGATGTATTACTACCACATAGAAAAGAGAATATTGACTTAAAATCCCCTCAAAAACGATGGTTGTAGATCATGGTCTGTTCCTTTGGAATCAGGCTATGTTCATTTAGCCAGTTACTTACAGCAGGACTACTACAAGCAAAATCTCGGACCCTATCAGAAGGTATTTGCCTTCATATAATAGGCCTAGAAAGGGTGGGAGGTATTCTGCTTTTCAGGTGTGTATAATATTAGTGTGTGTATAACTTCAATTTTCTATTTTTTTTAATTCGTAAAATTCTTCAAAAAGTTTTAATAAAAAATATGGGTAATCGTTTTCAATTAATATATTGTGTTAACTATGTTTTTTTATTCCTGCATAGCATACAATTTACCCTCAATACCTTTATTTTGCAGTGTATATTGGACAAACTATGGAGGGTAGAGGTAAGGAGAAACATCCCTTATAGGGCTTTGTTTGAAAAAGTGGTCACCAAAAAGGGGAAAATAAGGGTTCACTAAATAACCATTGTGGCGCTTGGGATCCTTGACAGGTCTGTTTGACGTTCTGAAATTTATTTGACACATTTGAATTTGATTTGAAACTTTCTGGATTTATCAGTCTTTACTGGGCATATTTTTTGTTATTTATTATTTATTCTACTACTGATAGTTGTTTAAAGGTAGTAAATCTAGAAGGAAATTTTTGTGACAGAACTTAAATTAACAGTGACACTATTGCGATTTATCGAAAAAGACTGGTAAAATAGTTGGTTGTGCAGCGTGCGGTAGATCTCGGTCAAAAATCGAGGGAAATAATGGAATAACTTTTCACTAGTAAGTGACTAGATAATATACATACATGTAGTAAACTGATCATTTATGAAATTCATTTAAAATTAACTAATTATATATGTTTTCTTGCATTTTTCTTTTTATTTACTACTTGTCAAAGATTAGATGTCAAAGAATATAAATACGTCGATTTGACTTACCTGCTTCAGTAGCGTATCGGATGTTTGTGTTAATAAATAATTATTATAACTTATCTATTTTTATTAGAGTTACATATTTTTATAACAATTTTAATAGCTACCAACATTTATTGACAACGTAAAATAAAGCAACTAATTATTGAGTCTACCCTACATCATATTTTTATATGTTCTGAATAATATTAGGACGGCACTGCTAAATCGGAATTAAAGTCGGCCATTTTAGGACCCCGTCGCGTTGGATCTAAAGCTACATTCGAAATCAATTCGCTGGCCGAGTGGCACTTCGACGTTAAAGTCGGCACGAAATTAACCATTCACAACAAATTTCAATTCGAATTTTGCGCATGCGTGTTTAAACGTTCTCCTGACATTTTTTAGGTTAGTTGTTGGTTTTGATTTTGGAAGAGTCAAAATCCGGGACAGTTGTTAATTAAGTTTTCCAAGTTTTTATGTTTAAAAAAATGAAAAAAAAACGTCATTTATTGATGATTTTTTTCTAAAATGTGTCTCAAGCACCCAAAACTTTTTCTCGCCATTAATATGGGTCGGACACCCCATTTTTTGGGTTTTAGTAAACCCCTTGGTTTTCGGTCAAGCTAATTATTGAGCTGCAACAATAATTGCCGTTTTTTTAACAGCAAAGCCACAAGTCCTTCACTCATTTTTCTTTTAATAATTATTTACTTTTCACAGAAAAATGGCTTGTAACAACGACACAAACAAAATAATTATTAAAATTTAAATGTCAAATTTGTCATAATTGTCAAACGAAAATTCCGTGCTGAAGTGGAAGTTTGCAGCTTGCAAGCTTTCAATCCAACTTCAACTTGCACTCTGGCGTCGAATTTTGTTGTGAATAAGTACACTGAAGTACATAAGATAAGCTTGCGTGCCAAAGTACGACTCGGCCAGCGAATTGATTTAGAATGTAGCTTAAGATTTTTGATATGCTCCTTCCTTATTATTTTTATTCAAAGAGAAATCTCATATTTATTTATCTCTATTATTTCTTGTTCTAAAAAATTTTGGCGCTGCTTTCAAATGTAGAACTGTTGCTACAGCAGCGCCATCTTAATTGTTTCCTGTTTGGTGACCACTTTTCAATATTCAAAGACAATGCTCCTTATCTCTACCCTACATAGGACGAACTAAAGAAAACAAAAACATATAATAAATCTTTAACAGTTATTTGTAATTTTATATTTGTTTATTAAAATTATTGATGCTTAATGTTGTAAAAAAACTTTCTAATGGGTCGATATCAGTCCATTGTTCTGCTTGGGTATATGTAAGCAAGTGCCAAATCAGCGTCTACATATCATATGTTCTTCACATATAAGAAAAGAGAGTATTTCTGTTAGTATAGATAATATCTCAAAAAATGTGTTTATTTTTTTAAAGTCCTAGTTTAAAGTTGATGCCCTCTAACGGACAAACGAGGCATTTTTGTATAGAACTAAATTGAGTTTAATGAATTTAATTTGGGTCCAAAAATACGTAGTAATTTTGTGTCCACGGAATATCGAGACACCCTGTATCCTTTGTTAATTTATATGTTATAAATGTCAATATAATTATGTAAAACTTATAATAACATAATAATAATTTTTATTTTTTGCATTGGCAGGCAAAACCGTCCATAGTAAGTAATTTTATGATTCTTTTCATTATTTATTAATACCATGATACTCTAATTTAGATAATCTGTAATAAAACCTTGTCCATTAAGTATAATATGTTAGATAGGCGTATGTTTATACTTTGTGCATGGCTTGTAGCTGCTTACATGTTTCTTTTAACAATGATGAGTTATATATAAAAAAAATAATAATCTAAAACAGAGTCATGTTGATTTGGAAATGACAAACGATGACATTTGCCATATAAAATGACAGTTATCATCACGTCCAAGGTAACTCTGACGTCGTTTTTATTTCGATCGTATAGTATCTTTACTCTTTTATATTGTGTATCCTAGTTTTATCTGCCGATGATGTTTTGGTGTATTTTGGTATATTTGTGTAATTGTTGAAAAAACAAGACAAAGGGATAAAAAGTATAATTAAGGAATTATTATTTTTTTAATATTTGTGAAGTTATGAAACTATTATTTTTTGTTAATTTATGTTTTTTATTTTTTTTCATTTTTTGTAATAGTTGCAATAGATTCGGTGGAGGTTATGGTAGGTTTTTAATTTATTGAGATTTTGAAACTTATATGAATTAATAATAATATTAATAGTTATCTAATAATATATAAGCGATACCAATTAAACTTTTAGTTACATAATCGAGGGCGAGATTTTTAAAATCCTTGTTAGCAACCATGGACATATTTGGTGCCGGGCTGACTAATTGGAATTTAAATTTCCCACTGGGAGTTCAGGTGGTAGCTCTGCTGTAAAAAATGTCAAGTTGCCACATTTATTTATTTATTTCCTGACATTTTCATTCGTTTTGACATTTTAGTTTTGTATTACTGAGTTTTTGGTTTAAATGAGTTGTTGATCGGAAAATTTTTGTGATACTTTAAGCTTAAAAATATTTACTAGCAGACCTTGCAGTCGAACATTGTTCTTTTTAGAACCTGTTTTAGTGCGAAGTGGTACAAGATAATGTAATAGCCGTAAACCAACGTATATTTTCAACGGCAGAGTGGTAGTAATGGCCCTTTATGTCACTTAAGTGCTGTTAAGGAGGTGAGTTTTGTTGATGTAAATAATAACTGCTTACATATTTATAATTAATTTATTTTTGTTTCCTAAAATATTTTGATTAACAGAAAATATGTAAAAGTGGGCAACGCTGCCTGTGCCGATAAAGCTTAATCACGTGACTAAATGTTTAATTGGTATGAACTATAGATATGATTTATGCAGTACTCACTGGAATTTTATAAAAAGATAATCAAAGTATCCAACGAGAGATACTTGACAGTGACAGTTGCGTCTGTCATTTTAAATCACAGATAAATTAATATTTTCTGTCATTATTTTTATGTCATCTGTCAAACTTTTCCCTGACTCAATTAGACCGAATTTATTTATTTGATTTTGCAGTATGTTGCACTTTATTTTATTTTAATTTCTATTAATAATTTTATATTTAATACACTTTATAATTGTTCTTACTTCCACATATAACAGCACTAAACAGTCTATCTAATTCAATCTCAGTAAAATAAAAGTTACTTTTAAATCAAAGAAATATGAATTTTATATTAAACGAATGTTTTTCTTTTGCGATTTAGGGTACGGCTACCGATTTAGTCGTTCAGATTGTACTAATAGCCGAATCAATGCGTCTTCAAGCTATGATGGCAACCTATGGTATTCAAACTCAAACCCCTCACGAAGTGGAACCGGTACAAATATGGTCGTCCACCCAGCTTGTAACAGTCTACCAGAACTTAGGTGTAAATAAAAATTAAAAACTCAAAGGTAGACTCCTGAAAAGATCGAGGAAGTTTAGGTACAAGTACAGAAAAGTTTAAGAACACCCTGTGGAACGAGTTTCCAAAGTAAGGAACTTCAAAACTACTTTGTCCTAAAAGGTGTAGCTATTAATCAGCGCAACCTATAGATCTATAGTGTTCCTCTTTCTTGAGTTATAATAACTCATCACTTTGCAGTCTCAAGGCTTTGACAAAAGCCAGTATGAGCGGTTTGACAGAGGTTAGTTCTCCGTCTCCGATATCAGTCGTACCAAAGTTTATGGCACGAATGGTTGTCGTCTCGGCGCACTCAGTGATGAGGTGTTCTGGTGTTTCCCAGGTTTTCACCCACAGAGTCGCTGCATTAACCGTTGTTTCTCAGCTTCAATCTACTGAAGTGTTCATTGATGAGACAGTGTCCTGTTAAAAACCCCGTGATAATCCCAAGATTGTTCTTACTTAAAACCACAGATTAGGTATATATATGTATACAGATAAAAATCTTATCCTAATTTAATAGCACGAAAATTGTTTTTATAACGATGAGCCAAAAAAAATATTTTTTTATGACGATGAGCAACACGGCTATCATAGGAATACACACAAAACTGTTTAACATTATATTACAACATAAGAAATACCAGAAGAATGGAAACAAACTATAACAATACCCATTTTTAAAAGGGAGATAAAACAGACCCAGCAAACTATAGAGGAATAACATTACTGAGCACCTCGCTAAAACTACTGACTAAGATCATTGCGGACAAAATCTCCTCAATAGTGATGCACTTGGCGAGGAACAACAAGGATTCCAGAAGAAACCGATCAACTACCGATGCACTATTCATACTCAGGCAACTAGTTGAAAAATCCTTAGGGCTTATAACTCTCCAGCCTATCTATGTTTTATAGATTTGAACAAATTGTTCAACTAAAGACATCATCACTATCTTGGAAAGCAGTAATGTCTCGAAGAACTCACAGAACTTATCAGGACTTAAACACACGACAACCCAAATAAGAACAAAACTTTACCTTAACGCAGCATCTTCGAAGTATTGCAACTGGTATTCGCCAAGGCGACAGTCTTAGCCCTCTGTTATTCAACACAATCATGGATCAAGTAATAAAAACCGTCAAGAATACTGGATTAGGATATCGAATGGGAATGCATAAAGTAAACATATTATGCTATGCCGATGACGGCGCAGTACTGCTTGCCAAGTCAGACCTGCCTCCAAAGAATACTACAAGCTTTTAACAGACAGGCAGAAAAAACTTAACATGCAAATTTCCACAAATAAGACCAAATGCATGGACCGTACAAAGGAGCCTCTACGGTGCAAATTAGTAATAAAAAACAAAACTATTGATCAGGATAATGTCATTCGATACACTCGGATGCAAAATTACAAACTCAGGATTCCTGGAAGAAGAAGTAAGGAAACAAGCCAATAAAGCTGCAATATCAGGACATCTTAAATATCCCATATGGAAAAAAAACATTTGAGTACAGTCTCTTAAAGTCAAGAATATACAAAACCTGCATACGACCAGTGATGACATATGGTGCGGAAACCAGAGCTGAAACATCAGTAACAAAGAGAATCCTACGAACTACTATTATGAAGACCTTAAGAATGATAACTGGATACACATTGAGGGACAGACAGAGAAATGTAGACATAAGAGAAAAGCAAAATGCCAAACAAACGACGTTGTCAGATGGATAATGCAGAGAAGAAGAGAACAGAACCAGCATGTCAATGAATGGGCCCCGACAGAATGGGCCATAATAATTCGCAACAACTGCAATTCCCCCATGGCAGAAGACCTACTGGACGACCACCTAAACGTTGGCAAGACAGTTGGCAGTCAACCTCGCAAGAGTTGCTTAGACGAGGAGGAAACCGGAACTAAACAGGTGATACGCCTTCTAAAAGAAGAAGAAAAATGACGATGAGCAAACGAGTAAAATTTCCTGTTCGCAAAAATAAACTCGCGTTTAAACAGCGTAATAACTGGGCCGGTCAGGCGCTGTAAACAATTTTAGAGGCCATAAGTGGGCGTGTTATGTGCGCAAACTAGTAACCTAACTAGTGCGCGATTCCGAAAATTGGAACCACGAAAAACAATGCTTTTGACGATAAGTTTATAATCTGTATAATCTGTGCTTAAACCAAGGAAAATCTTTGATTTTCTCGATTATGCTAAGTTCTCGTGAAATTTCTTTTTATGTGTCTTAGACTATTGGAGAATTTCTATTCCAGGTTACAGGATAAAGTGGTTTTTAAATTGCTTATTTTGGAAAACCATTCGAACTTTCTAACATCATTTTGTTTTCCCTGGTATAATATACAGATGGGTGCTTAAAATTTAAAAGGGGACTAAAAATTCAAATAATTTAGCTACTATTATTACTTAAAAAATCATCAAAATCGACCTACATGAACAAAATATATTGATGTTTAAAATACATGAAAATTTCTAAGTGTCCATTTTTGGTCAGGGTTTTCTGTATTTTTTATTTTTTTTTATTTTAGGAACTAGTAAACTATATCGCATATGTGGAGCCACTGTCCTTTGTTATCCTCTTATCTTCGAAGTATCCGACTTTATCTATATAGAGACATGGTGGCCTGCTAATCGACGATATAAAAACAGAGTTACAACTTCATTTCCGTTGGAAGGTAATATGATTTGCAAAAAGAACTTTTCTTCAGAAATTTATGAAATCTTTATTGGTAGGTATTGAGATTATCTGGAAGACCTACAGTGTGTCTGTCTGTTGATCAGGGAAGAGCATATGAGGGATCCCAGTTCAAGCAAATGTTAGACCTTTTGGCTATGCTGAAAAAAGGTATTGTGATAATGTTAAAGGTTCACATAGGACGGCTTTTGCAAAATCTTATTTCTAGTTCTTGTGTTGGTAAGTTTAAAGTTTTATGAATTATATTTTAAGTAAAAAAATATTTTTTTTTAAATTATTTTTCGCTAAAAAAGATTTTAAATTCTATCTTTGGTATTATTCATAATAATTTTTGAATAAAAGGATTAAAGGAGCATATCAGAAATCTTAGACATAGATAAATGAAGCAAGTTTAGATTGGAAAGTGCCATAAGGACAATGTAAACACTATTTGGCGCTATTCTTGCAACGGTCGCAAAGCTTTTAATTTAAGCCAAATATTATTTATTCAAATTTATTATTTTCTTTTAATTTTATAAATAAAATACAGTGTGTTGCATACAAGAAACTTTATTTTATATTAACAACACATTGGAAACATTGGAAACCGACGTTGCTCTGCCACGATCCACGATGGTTTTGCAGTTCACAGTTCACCGGCAAAGTTTTTAAGTTTTTTAATGCCACTTTTCACAATTATTACGGGTTTGAGTATTAAAAAAACTTAAACTCACAAGATAGCAATAATTACTTTGAAATGGACGCTTTAAACACCCTTCGGAAATTTTTGAATGAGAGCGGTTTAGATTTTGAAAGATTTTATAATTTCGAAGATTCTGACTTTGACAAGAGAAAATTATTTCTGTTGTTGTTTGGCGGTTGTTCTTAGCAACCACCATAGCAAGCATATCAGATCGCGATACAACGGTCAGCAGACCCAAAATTTTGACATTTTCAATCTAAATTTATTTCCTTTATCTATGGTATTATTATTCCCTATGGTATATCCCTTTGAATAAGAAGACTAAGGAAGGAGCATATCAAAATCTTAGGTACACCGCGATGGGCCTCAAATATGGCCGATTTAAATTCCGGTTTATCAGTGTCGTTCAAATTTTATTTAAAAAATGTAAAAACTATGATGTAGGGTAGACGTGGGGGTAAGACTCAATAATTTGTTGTTTTATTTTTACGTTGTGAATAAATATTGGTAGTTATTAAAATTGTTATAAAAATATATAATTCTAATAAAATAGATAAGTTATAATAAGTATTTATTACCACAAACATCCGATACGCTACTGAAGCAGGTAAGTCAAATTAACGTATCTAAATTCTTTGACATCTAATCTTTGACAAGTAATAAATAAAGCTAAAATGCAAGAAGAAAAATATATAATTTAGTTAATTTAAGTGAATTTCATAAATGATCGGTTTACTACACGTATATGTATATTATATAGTCACTAGCGAAAAGTTGTTCCCATTATTTCACTCAATTTTTTGCCGAGATCTACCGCACGCCACACAATCCAACTATTTTAGAGAACTTTTTCGATAAATCGCGATAGTGTCACTGTTAATTTAAGTGCTGCCACAATTTCCATCTAGATTTACTACCTTTTTATACAACTATCAGTAGTAGGAATAAATAATAAATAACATAAATAAAGCTCCTGTAAGACTGATTAGAATCCGCACAAAATTTCAAATCAAATTCAAATGTATCAAATGAATCGTCAAACAGAACTGTCAAGGATCCCCACCCTAGAGCTGCTTTTTATGGCGCTTTTTCCGCCCACCATGCATTAATACATGGATAGCATTATGCTCCTTCCTTAGTCTTCTTATTCAAAGGTATTTCCCTATCAGGTATTTGCTCTATAGTAACGCATTTTTAATATTTATAGAACATTTAGATTTTATGAATCAGCTAGACGGTTTGACAGATAGTTTTACCCACTTTCAACAATTGGAACATGAATACATAGGTTACCAAAGTTTGACAGATGTGCCAAGGGCGTTGAATTACACCGACCAACTGAAGGATTTATCTGTAAGACTTAATATAATATATATATTTCAAATATTTTCAGTTACTAAAATAAGTATTTCAGAGTTACAAGGATAAATCTACTAATGAAATTATAGAGTGTCTCAAAAATCAAGACAGTTTGTATGCTAAAGCGCAGTTGTACGGTTTTATACTGAGGCGGGAAGGAAAACATTTTAAAATCCAGGATACTACAATTGAGAATTCATTATTGTGTAGGTATATTAGGGTGGCATTCATGAATTAATTTATGTAGTGTAGTTTAAAGCTTAGACAAAAAAAGACTGTCCAGCTATCGTTCACCGCTACGTCATGTATTGTCTGAGATCAGCTCATATTGTTTAAAAAAATTTAAGTGCGTTCCTATATTATTGACTGAGCGAGTTCCGTTTTTTCGGCATTTATTCATTTTTTCTTGAACTCTTCATCAGTTACGATCCCTTTAATTCCAATCCTTTGGACTGTTGAAATTCCTATTTCTAAAGCATCAACAACTCGCTATATTATTTTAAAACGCTATCAATTTGTATTTTACATAGGAATATTACACCTTTGTTTTGTACTTACTTCATATACGGCGTCCACGGGCAAGAGTGTTCTACCAGCGTCTCTTTCTCGATAATAATAATTATTTATAAGCTTAGCAATGAATCATTGTTCATTTTGGTTAAATCTTTGAGGCATTTTTGCAATAAAAAAATTTGAATTTTTTTTACAACAACAATCAAACTTTAATTTTGACATTGATCGATGACCGTCAATCAAATGATAACCCCAGATCAAATGACAGTGATATTTACTAAAAGGAATATGCAGTAATTTACAAAATGCCGTAATGACGTCACGATTCTCTTTCATTTGGCTGGCAAGTGATTGAGAGAGTTCGACAAAACAAATGACGTGACGTTGAACGATGGTTGAACATTCTATACACAGTTTTTTTTACATTTATTTTCGTGATCTTTAAGAAATTTATGGCCACCCTAAGGTGTTAACAAGTAACCCTTAAGACTAGTTTGTATCTTTTAGCTCTTTACCATCATGCTGGATGCCTCAGACACTGGTCAGCAGTCAGATACACCAGTAGTCTGTTACATCATACTGTAGATTCTATAAGTCCTTTTATTACTGCTGTCTTGGTTCATGGAAAGCAGGTACATAAGCCAAATAATAGAATAGATACGATAAAAAAAGGGCTTCAAAGACGGCTATGCATTTCTCAACCGTCTATGACGGTTTTTTTTCGATCGTATATAATTTTCGTTAACTTATTGGGAATATCTTTATAATATTTTACACTTTCAGCTGACTGTAGGTGTTATTGGACAGAATGAAACAGTTTTCGACAAACCAATGACACCAGCCGAAATCCAGTCTATAGTTTACAGTACAATAAAACCCTATGACGTCATACAAGCCGTATTGCAACAGGAAATTACTTTATATTGTGGTAGACTAATTTCTACAAACCCAGAGTTATTTACAGGTAAAAAAAAGTATATATTAGCGATACCAATTAAACTTTTAGTTACGTAATCGAGGGCGAGATGTTTAAATTCATTGTTGCCAACCATGGACATATTCGGCGCCGGGCTGACTAACTGAAATTTAAATTTCCCGCTGGGGATTCAGGTGATAGCTCTGCTGTAAGAACTGTCAAGTTGCCACATTTATTTATTTATTTCCTGACGTTGTCATTCGTTTTGACACTTTAGTTTTGTATTACGAGTTTTTGGATTGTGTTGTGATACTTTAAGCTTAAAATGTTTTACTAGCAGACCTTGCAGTCGAACATTGTTCGTTTTAGAACCTCTTTTAGAGCGAAGTGTACAAGATAGCTTAATAGCCGTAAAAAACTCATTGCAACTTTATTAGAATATTTTGAACGGGAAAGCGATAATAGTAATGGACCTTTATGTCCCTTAAGTACTGTTAAGGAGAGTTAGTTTTGTTAATGTAAATAATGAATGTGTATATATTTATAATTAATTTATTTTTGTCGCTAAATTATTTTTGATTAAAAAGAAAATATGTAAAAGTCGGCAACGCTGTAGCCGGTCAAGCTTAATCTCCGTGTTACTAAAAGTTTGTTTGGTATAATCTCTATGTACGCGGTATGATCCGAGAAAAACGGCGTCAGCGATGGCTATGGAATGAAGAAGATCGCTGTCATTTTATATGTAAAATTTATATGGGAAATGTCATCGATGCGTTCATTTCCTAGCCAACTGACGCCTTTTTTTTCAATCATACGGTATATATATGTTTAATTTTCTTAAATTTAAAGTAGAACAATTGAGTAACATAATATTATTAATTAATTTTCAGGGATTTTAAAAATTAGAGTTGGTTGGGTTTTGGAGGCAATGAAATATTATTTAGATATCATAGGAAGTAAAAAGAAGATCGAAGAACATAGTCCTTACGAAATTAGACAGTTAATTTTTAAGGTTTTATCAATTACAGAGTGTGAATCTCATAATAGTTTAAAGTAAGTACTAATAAGCATTTCTTTAGTGTTTAGGTTATTATGAGAATAAATAACTTATAATAATGTATATTTCATATACAAGGTGTCCCACTTAAGATGGATACAAGCCAATATCTTGATTGTTTGTTGAGCGATCTTTTATATTTTTGGCAGGAGGCTGTATGGCTATAAGACGTACATTTTGCACAGGGTAAGAAATGCGATACCTCATAGACGTACGTTTGGGGTTTGATATTTTTCGAGTCAAGAGTAAACTACCCTTAGGACAGTATTTATTTCAAATCTGATAAATTATATTGAATCCTGCTTACCCAAGATACTTAAGTTCTAATTTTGATAAATATTGATACAGGGTGTGTTATTAAAATAAGGCATTTTTATTTTTATTATTTTTTTTAAGTACTTATAACGCCACTGGATAAACAACTTGTTTATTATCAATAACCAATTATAACCAATTATTATCAATTAATAATCGATTTAAGTTTTCAGATAGCTTCCATAATAATTAAGATACAATACAAAAAAACTAAATATTTTCAATTTATTTTGTTACTTTAAAAAATTGTTTTTTAAGTTTGCTAATACAAATGAATAAAATGAGTTACAAAATAATTTAAAAACCCCGTTTTCAATGGAATCTGAAATATGATTTTTATTCATTTTATTGAGGAATATTTAAAAAAAATCGAAATAGTTAGATATTTAAAACAATCACTATTAACTTTGAAAAATATGCTCTAAACAAAGATTTATAAAACTATAACGAACTAAAAGTCAACATCTTCGACCAAACTACCATAATTGGATATAATTGGTTACTGATAATAAACCAGTTGTTTATCCAGTGGCGTCGTAAGTACTTAAAAAAAATAATAAAAATAAAAATGTCTTATTTTAATGACACACCCTGTATCAATATTTATAAAACTAGAACTTAAGTATCTTAGGTAAGGAGGATTCAATATAATTTATCAGATTTGAAATAAAAACTGTCCTAAGGGTAGTTTACTCTTGACTCGAAAAATATCAAACCCCATTAAAACATACGTCTATGAGGTATCGCATTTCTTACCCTGGGCAAAATGTACGTCTTATAGCCATACAGCCTTATGCCAAAAATGAAAAAGATCGCTCAACAAACAATCAAGATATTGGCTTGTATCCATGTTAAGTGGGACACTCTGTATATACAGATTTGACTGTTTGAAGTTCCATTTGGCACATTTGACAGTTAGTAGCTATTTCAAAAACGACATAAGTTTATGGACTTGTGTCCTTTTTTTATTTAAACGTATACCATTTTTATTTTGTTGATATTTTTTAGGTTAGAGCCATTACAAAAAAGACAATTAGAAGGCTGTTTATGTCGGGTACCGCACAGATTCTACAACGAAGTTTGGGACGTTTTATTAAGAACTCCCAAAGGAGTTGTAGTCGAGGGAAACATAATTCCCAGGGAACCCACTATGTCCAACATGACAAAAAACGAACTGACATTTTCGTTGTTAGTAGAAGAGGTTTGCTTTAATTATTACATAACCTTAATTTTAATATATTTTATATACTTAATATTTTTCAGATGCTAAATCATATCAATGTGCCAGAATACAGACAATTAATTGTAGAACTTTTAACGATAGTTTCAACGATTTTGGGAAGGAATCCAGAGTTAACGTTCAATCAACCTTTGAACTTGAGACAGTTAGTTACTGATGCTGCCCATATGTATGCTAAGGTAAAAATAATATAAATTTACTAGCTTTTGCCGTGAGTATTTTTACTGTAAGTACTCAGTCACTTAAAAAACCTTTGTACAAAAAGTCGTATTTCTAGGACACATTTTAAGAAATTTTTATGCAACCTTGACTCCCTAATATTTGCGTCACGCAAGTAACCTATGCGTCAAATTTCATGCTAGGTCAAGCGGTTTCGTAATTATTATCATTATTATATTATCATTTATTTTTTTTTATCTCTCGCTTTTTGCGGTTGGTATTAAGGAGTATAACCGGGTTTTATCGACCAAGGTTATTAATCCTTTACGAAATATCTCCTAATTATATGATAGGTGCCTAGAATAGCTGCCTTTTGTGCAATTCCTGCTAATGAGTTGTTCATGAATCTTCTTTCAATGAGTCCGTTGCACGATATGATGAACGGTAATATTTGAACTTTCTTCAGTTTGTACACGCGTTTTAATTTGTAGCTTAGGTCTTGATACTTATTAATTTTTTGTGCATATGTTTTTCCCAGATTATCATTATAATATTTATTATTATTATTTTTAGAAGGGATATATTTTAAGTTATAATCAAATTATTACTATCGATATGTCAAAATAATAGTTTATTTTTTCTAATATGTTTATTACAGATTTACTATCAGATTTTTAAGTCTGGTCTGATGTATCTGGCGTATTGCAATAATTCTTTACTATCCTCACAAGCAAAAGAACGTCTTCTACTGCATACAGCATCATGCCATTTAATCCCATCGTTATATTTATTGTTGAATACAGCCAAACAACTTTCCAGTTTCCTGTTTATAGAATATTCCCTAAAAAATATTACATTAAATATTTTATCAAGTATAAAGAATAAATAAAAGTTGATGTTCTTGAAATTTTGGAAATTTTGAACTCCTTGATGAGATAAACGCAATTTTATTAATCAGAATAAAAGTTTATTGAAATTTATAACAGCAAATTATGGTTTTTATAATTTTTTAAAAGTTTTAACATCCTGCAACTTTAAAACTATGCATTTCCGCACCCATGTATAGGAACGTTTTTTCATATTTTTTTGACGAGGAATCAATGAGAACTTATTTAATACTTTGGCGAGTTAATGACATTAAAAAATTTAAACCTTGCTATTAGACTTGGATTAAAGCAATTTAATAAAATTGCATTTATCCCATCAAGGAGACCGAAATCGACAAAATATATACAACTTTTAATGAGCATTAAACGTTCTATACCATTTTGCTAACCAGAGAAAATTAAGTCACTTGCGCACATTTTTTTTAGAAAAATATTCCAGTGATAACCCATATGCACGTTTCTGGTGAATATGTCGACAGTTTTTTACCATTAAAATATGTTACACTTATAGTAACTTTCACCCTCAAAATTTCATTCTCATCACTAAAAGCACTTGGAAGAAAATTATAATAAATCAAAAAAAAAATGAAGAATCTCCACACGAGGGATAGCACATGTTTTTTGAAACACCCTGTATATTTCAATTTCATCTAATATACCTGTTGTCCGGTTGTCTTTTTCCCAATTCTCCAGTTTCCGACCAGTCGTTTGAAATTCTATCTGTAGTGGGAGGCAGTTTTGCAAAGATGGAGGTCCAAAACCAACCGTTTACGTCTTTAGGCAAGAGGTCCGGTCTGTTGCAACCCTTAAAATATAATTACTGTTTTAAAATTTTAGTTTTTCTATGTTAGATCAAAATATTTTACGTTAAAATCGCATATTCTGCCAGACGTCCAAACTTCGTCGACATCATCTCTTGCGATTGCTAACTTTAACCATTCGTTTTTTTCTTTTGTCTCCAATGATACCAAATCCATGCAACGCATCCTACAGTAGTTTCTTGCTCCTAACCAGTCTTCTTCATCAATATTTTCTATAAAAGAATACACCTTAAATACCTACGATATAACTGTTATCTATATCCAGGGTTGCCACCTTTTGTATTTAAAAAATCAGGACAACATTAGTGCAACCTTTTTTCTTAAATGTAAAATTTTATGTGGCCATCGCATTTTGAAACAATATTTTATGCCATTTTGTTTTAACATTTTCGTTAACTTAAAAAAACTATTTGAAATTTATAAATAATGATGTAAAAATAAAAAATGAAAAGTTGAAAACAAAATTAATAAACAATCAATTAAATTTAAAACAATTAGAACAAAACCTAAACAAAATCAAAACTTTAAGCTGTATAATCTGTATAATTGGCTTTAGTAGTTAATTTAATTGTTTTTAAATGGCCATTTTTTGGCAAAATAAAACACCAATTCAGCACAATACACCAAAACACTTTGAAATATAACATACTTAGTATACACAAGCATAAAAAGGCTTTAACCCCTACAAGTGCGCTAATTTCCATTAAACTTATTTTACTTTTAACACTGAAAACTATACATTTTTAATTAAATCACAAAAAAAACAGCTTAAGCAAAAGAATATGCGCTACAAATACAAACATTTGCTTCAAGTTAAGTCAAAGAACTAATAGCTCACCTCTCCAGTGATAAAAATAGTTTGTTCCAGCCTGTGAAGTCTCGTGAATAATTCTTTTTTCGCACAATTCAGGCATAGGACCTTCCAGTTTTCTGCCATTAGGAAATTGTCCACAAACATAACTTACTACTAATAATAAAATTAAAAACCTTACAATCATATTGATAATACTACTAACACAGTAAACAAGACACTAACTGCTCATTCTGAATTTTCTTATTAAACATTTTTAACAAATTTAGAAAGTACCCTAATGGTATTTTAATCCCTTTTAACACTAATTGATGTAAATTTTTCAGGATAATGGTTTGAAAGAGGAAAAGATCGAGTATTTAATGGAGATACCTTACATGCAATCTACAGGGTATTTAGCGAGGGCTACAGTTAATACCGTTTTAAAAGGTGGCCAAATTACTGGGAAATTAGATAGTGAAGGGCACTCAGCTTGTAAATTACAATAGAGTTCTTTTTAATTTGTATATAATTGTATAAGTATAACTAAATGATTTATAGGAGTTATATGATTTTCGTGCCTTATTGTAGTTTTAATGTTATACAGTTTTTTTGAAAAGTGGTTTTTCTCTATAATTTTTTTATTTATTATAGTTGGGGGTTGGAATTTTTGGTGTTAAACGGCAAAATAAAACACTGATTCACCAAAACACTTTAACCAAACCAAACAAAGTGTTTCGGTGTATTGTGGTGAATTAGTGTTTTATTTTTTCAGATAAAAAACAAATTTAAATCAGAATTGATTGACGCATTTCTCAGTTATGTCTCAATGTTGAAAAAATAAAAGTTATAGAAAAAAGCCACTTTTGAAATAACACCCAGTATAAGTATAACTAAATGATTTATAGAAGTTATTGATATTATTATTGTGCCTTACTATGTTTTTAATGTTTTATTTTAATTTTGAAAAGGCCAAAGAAAAGAAATAAATATGATTACGAACTTTATTTTTATTTATTACATATTATTTAAATATAAGTCTTCTGATACATCCCAAATATTTAAATCTTCTGCAGCCGGTATAGATTTCTTAATAAAGTTTTTGTCATGTTTATAATATTCCTTCCAGCATTTCTCTTTACTTTTACAAATACAATCTTCTGTAACGTCTTCCTGTAAAATTACAGCATTTTTCTTAATTTTTCTACCAGTTTTATCCATTATTGTTCTTATATCGTCATAATGAGGTGTCATTAACAATCCTAAGCTGGGATAAATAACGAAACCAAAGATAAATGTTGCTGTAAGTATAAAGATGGGTACTGACACTGCCCAATGTCTTTGTGGTAAAAAATTGAACCCGACTAATTCAAAATACTGCTTAGGTACTAACGACCATATTAAATAAATTGCAAAGAGTAGCTGTAAACTTAGAAACATGACAAAACCATATACGGCCCTGCTGGGTGTTGGGGCAGGCGTATGGTGTGGCATATTGTGACAAATATCCTTAATAATGACTGTATCTTTCAGGTTTTGGATGCCCGATAGTGGTTATTGTTTCAGCTACTAGCTCTACTTTTTCCATATGTTTTCTTAGAGCTGTCCTTATGTGGCTAGCCTCGTAGCCACTGAATTTCCTACAATAATAACAACGTTTTTATCTTATTATATTATAGCAGACAATTTAAACTTACGCTTTAATAGTTTTATCCTGTAAAGTTAATTCTCTCTTAACTCCACCTCTTTTAGGTTCCTCGTCAACTCTTAATACATCAAATGTTATTTGTGCACTTTGCTTGTTAGAAAAAGGTACTTCGACTTCACTTAAATATCTTAAGTTAAGGAACATAATAAATTGATAAATATAAATATATGTTTTATATAAAAAATACGAAATATATTTTATATTACACAAAGGAATTCGAGAAATAGTTTGAACAAGAACTGAGTGCTTATAAGTAAGTTATTAGAAAAGGATACATTTCTAGCTCTTTGGTGTTGCTCATTTTCGATCTTCAGAGGAAAATACAAACTTATTCTTTTGCTGAACGGTAATTTTCAGCACAGGAAGTGTATAATTTTTATTTTAAACTTCTTATTTTTCTCTTCCGCCTTGTTTTCTGTCATAAACTCAAATTATTGCTGTACTTCTTTATTTTTGTTGTTGTCTTTGTTTAATATTTAACCATAGATTATATTTTAGACTCTCCTTTTGATAATTTTTCTGGATACTGGCCAAATGACCTATATAAGTTGAAACCATTTAAGAAGAAGGAAGAAGAAATCTATATCAAATCTGTGGTTATCTATATTTCGAGCCATAATTATAGAAAAGAAGAACTTTACTTTTCTCTGTGGTTACGGTTCTTTTAGGACCTGAAATATGAAAAAGAAGAAGAATGCAGGTGGCGCTATTGTAAAAATGGTGAGGAAATTTTGAACTAAAGTATTTCCTACGTTGCCAAGATGTTAGCGAAATCCTGAAACAAAAATAAATTAAATTAATATTTTTGTAAGTGTAAAATGAACTGAACTGTTACAAAATCATGATCGATATTTCGTAACAATTTAATTCGTTTTAAAAAGGTTTTAAACTTACAACAATATTGATTTAGATTCATGATTTAGATTAGTATCAGAATTTCGCTAATATCTTGGCAACCTTGGAGACACTTTAGTTCAAAATTTTCTCACTTTTTCCACAGTGGCGCTATCTCTATTCTTCTTTTTTTCCGTATTTCAGCAGTGGGACTCTGTGTCATGTAGAATTCTACATATCGTCAGAATTCTATAGGATCGGCACTCCGTGCAGCAACGATATCGATAAGATGCGATTATTTTGGTCGCTTGATTTCTACATTTCAATTGGTATCGAATTCTACGTAGCGCACGCGTATTGAGAATATATTTCACATTTTATGTAACAAAGAAGAATTCTAGCCGGATAGTCCTAGTAGCTTAGGCCTGTAAATTAATTAAAAAGAGAAGAATTCTACATTTAATTCTACATAACCGGAACTGTTGTTATTTTTCTAAAAATTAATATTTTATTTTTATTTTCAATTTTCAATGCTTTTACCCAGTTTTTACCGTTTTTTGCCAACTGTATTGTTAAATTACTTATCACTAGAATCGTACGGTTTTGAATTTAAGTTATAATCCAGAGAAAATTGTGATTTTATGTATATTTTTTAAAAATATTAGGTATTCTCCATTAGTATGGGGAAGTAGGTATCCTTTTAACAGACTGTTCATATTTGTACATATATACTTTAATTGTAATTTTGTGATTTTGAATACTATCTTTAAAGTTACAGTTTTTCTTAATAATTTATTTAGACACGAAGAATGGAGGAAACTTGCAAAGAAATTAAGGCGAAAAAAAATACGACAAATTCGAGCAAAAGAACGAGATCTTAAATTAGAGGAAGGTAATGAAATGTTTGTATAATACCTATCATTATTAAAAATGTGTGATTTTAATTATATTTCTATTAAAATTCTGTGTTGCCCTTTGAACAGATCAACGAAAGTTAATAGATTCTCCACATTATCAGCAATGGATTCAACAACAGGAAATTATTGAGCAAGAGAAAGAGGAAGAAGAATTAAGACAATCAGCTCTAAAGTATGATATGTTTTATAATTATATATCTTCTATATACATTATTGCGTGGAAGTCTCATATTATCGTTGTCAAACCAAAGATATGCAAAAAAAAGTTTTACAAAAATGTTGCACCTTAAAACTAACAAAAGAAGTAATCATACAGTAAGTTTTTCAAATTGCAACTGCTATTTTTCTGTACAGGGTAGTTTTTATAGCGTGGCCAACATTGCAGTATTTGTTATGCTATATCTCAATTTTTTCCAATGCAACACTTATCTATTTTTTCATATCTTTGTCAACGACGACAATACTAGAATTTCTAGCACTAATGGACCACCCTGTGTGTTCGAAAGGGTATTTTGTGGGAATGATAATACAAAGAGAAGCTGTGTATGTTAGGGAAATTAAAATAACTTTGGTTGCACATCATAATACGACCACCAGCAAAATCCATAACCAACGCATGGTGTCATTGATGATGTGCAACGAAAGTTGTTTTAATTTCCCTTTATTTTTAAGCGATTTACATTGGAGAAAAGTTGAAAAAGAAGCTCAAAAGCAATGGCAAGAATTACAGAAAAAACTGGCTCTGGCTCGCGAAGAAAAGATGAAACAAAACATAAAAATAAGAATGGAATGGGAGAGAGAACAAGAAAAACTGAAAGAGTTAAAAATTGCAAAAGTACAAGGTATTTAACATATAATTTATCATAAAATTTAACGAGATATTTCAACAGGAAAAACAACTGGAGTTGAAACGTATCCAACAGGAAGAACGTGAAAAATTATTACTGGACTTCTTGGAACATGGTGGTGAAACTCCGGAACACTTGAAAGCTCCTCTGGAAACTAATCCCGGAAAGCAAATATGTCCTTTCTTTGAGAAAGTTTCCGCTTGTAGATTTTTCGATAGCTGTTCAAGAAATCATGTACGACCTGGAATTAGTAAAACCATTTTAATAACTAATTTTTTTACAGACATCAGGTAATAAGTGATTTTTTTATTTTTAGCCCTATTTTCATGAATTTTTAGCAAATTTTATATAAATATATCAAATTTATTTTGTAAACTTAGTTTTCTATATTGGTTTATTTTTAAGAGCGAAATGAACTTGCCACAAACATTTTCCATTTTTTTCAATTATCATTACTTTTTGATGGTATTTTTCAATATGACGAGGTGGTATTGGTGATTATTGTGCAAAAAATTATAGCAAACCCTATAGAACACAGTTGGGATATGCTTAGCAGGAGGCTTAGAGGTTGTGGGCTCCAGTTCATTAAATGAACTTCTCTTGGTACTTGAAGAAGAATGGGAAAACATAATTTAATATTATATTTGCAGCCTCAGACAGTATAGTATGAACAGACCTCTACAGGCAGTTACTACAGAGGGAAGCCATATAAAGGAATATTAAGTTGTCATATTATTAATAATTTTTAATTATAACCAAGACTGTATGGTTATTCTTTTTTAATCTAGTATAGAGTATATAATGTGGCATCAATATGACATTAGGACAATAATCACCAAAACCACTTTAGTAGTACTAGAAATAATGTACTGACTAATAGTTTTTGATCTAAATTTTAGTTTAGAAGCCAAAGAAAACGAACATGGAAGTGATTCAAGTTTGGAATTTGAAAGAGAGGATACTTACGCCCATTATAGAGATTTCTTTTTTGATGTAGTACCGGAATTAGAAAAATGCGGAAAAATAAGGTTACTTGCTATTTTTTATATATTTCAAAATACAGGGTATTTCAAAGATAAATATTTTTAGGAACTTTTACACTTGCTGTAATCATGAGAGTCATTTAAGAGGGAATGTATATGTAGAATATTATACTACAAGAGATGCCTTAGTTAGTTATCATAAATTTAACGGAAGATGGTATGCTGGTAGGCAATTAAATGTTAATTTTTCCAAAATTAATAGTTGGAAGGTTGCAATTTGTGGTTAGTATTTTTTTAAACATTTGCACGTATTTCTATAGACTATTTTTGAAATATTATGCTACCATGGTCCATTGTGCATTTTTAGAAAAATCATGATGTATACCGGGTGCGTCTCAAAAGTGGCTCATCCCTATAATCCCTTTTTTATTTTTTTTTCAGATAAAAAACGAGATTTGGTATGTTAGTATATGATATAAATTAGGATTGATTGATGTATTCAATTGTTTTTGGCCACTTCCTGTTTCACTGGAAATAACAACAACTTTTGATTTTTAAAAGGCAAATGACATTCTGAATAGAATGACATATCATATGTCAATTTTTGTGAATTCTCACGTAATGAAAAATCGTATTCTAAATTTCAATCTAGAGTGCTATGGCTATGTTAAAAACACTAATTCTTAATGAAGGAGCCTTAGAAAAATAAATTCGATCGTCTAATGTTTTTAGTGTCTTGTCCTGGCTGGTTAAAAAATGCCCAAATTGTATTTTTAATCATATCTCAGTTTTTTCAAATAGAACAAGGATGGCTCATTAGTATATTTGGAAAAAGCATTTTTTTACGAATAATTTGATACCACACACTTGGTATTTTGGTCAAATTTTCGTTATGAACCGCATGTTACAATTTCAAATAGACCATATGCGAAAATGTAAAAGGTTGACATATGATATGTCATTCTATTCAGAGTGTTATATTTTATTGAATAAAGTAAAAAAATATCGAGGGTGCCATTTGAAAGTCAAAAATTGGAGTCATTTCCGGTGAAACAGGAAGTGACCGAAAACAATTGAATACGTCAATCAATCCTAATTTATGTCATATACTAACTTACCAAATCTCGTTCTTCTTAACTGAAAAAATAAAAAAGTTATAGGGGTGAGCCACTTTTGAGACGCACCCGGTATAACCCTGTATATGGTCTAATTGGAACTTTGTATGTTAAAATTTTCTTCTAGGTTTGTTTTTCCAAAGGAAGTGTCCTAAGGGAAATTCTTGCAATTTTTTACATATATTTAATAATCCGAAAAATCTTTATAATCACCAAGAAGAAGAAAGATACAGATACACGAAGTCAAGGCACAAGAAAAATAGTTTTGAATTTGAAAAGGACGATTTTGAAAGGTGGGTTTGGATTTAAATTTGGTAAAAAATATACTGGATGTGTTTTACAGAACTTGAGCATTAAAAGTATTTTTCGATTTAAATTAATGTCCTATAAATTTGAATATACAGGGTGTTTCAAGAAACGTGCCATCTCTCGTGGGGAAATTCCTCTCCTAAAAATAAGATTTATTTTTCATATTAACATAGGTGGTTAATATGAAAACTAATCGTATTTATACGTGAGGAATATCCCCACGAGAAATGGCACATGTTTTTTGAAACGCCCTGTATTTATTAGGTGGTATTAAGTGTCCCATTTTCGTGTGTTTTATGGGGTGTCTCGTTTATTTCGGGAACAAATTAGTCCTGTATTTCGAACTAAGATGGTTTAGGGACTAAGATGGATGTTAGGACAAATCTGTATATAACATCATTAGTTTCATAAAAAAAACTATCTGTACTCATAAACGAGAAACACTGTAAATCACGAAAATAGGACACTCTATACAGTACAGGGTGAGTCAACGATAGAGTAAAGTCCATTATCTCATTTGTTTCGAGTTTTACAAAAAATATTAAATACAAAAGTTGTAGAGATGGTTAAGATACACATTTTAAAATTATTATACAGTATACAGGGTGCTTCATAAAAGTGTGGCGAATATAACATATGTTTTTTTTAAATGCAACACCCTATTTTTTATTTCATTTTTGGATTCTGCGTAAAATTTCATAACTTTTTTATATATAATGTTATATACCTAAAATTAATAGTTTTTGTTATATTTATATTTGTTTAAACAAATGTTAGATTGCAGTGTAATAAAAAATTGTCATTGATGGCATTGATTCTGAAGTTGGACAACTAACATTTGGTAGGAGAATTTTATAGAGATATAGAAAAAGACCTATGTAAAGATATTTTAGTTAGATGTTACAGGGTGTTCAAAATATATTTATGAATTTCAACTACTTAAAATCAAGAAATTTCAATTTTTTTAAATGGTGCATCTATATATTATAATTTTTTTCTGATAGATTTTACAAAACTCTTCAACTTTTATTAAGTATGTCATATACCTATTTTTATTAGTTTGCGATTTATTCCATTTTTTTCTATTTTACCCATATTTTTAATACAATTGCGCTATAACATCATAGTCACCATGATAAAAACACGGACAAGCCTAGAAAACCACATTTTTTGGTTCAGTACTATATATTATATAGTATTTAGCTAACTACTATAAGAATAGATATATATTATCTAGAAAACATCTTCAGTGTGTAATGGGACGGTTTCATGGCAGTAGTAATATTGGCTTTTTTTCTGATGAATTATAAACCAGAATTACTACGAGAAAAACTTTACCGTATGTCGATTTAGAAAATTTTTCTATATCAGCAGTCTTCAGCAATTAGGTAATCTAGTATTATCCTAATCTGTGGCTATTCGCCCTGACTAAAAATCCCAAGTGTCATCTTTCATAATATAGAAATACACCAAGAAATTCACTACTGCGATTTAGTTTATTTGAGTAAAGTTAATTAATCTTAACTAATACCAGCAATTGTAACTAATTATGAACCTATTTGTTAAAGGTAAGTAATAAATATTTTTGTTTTGTCATGGCCACTATGATTTTATAGGGTAATTGTATTAAAAATATGGGTAAAAGAAAAAAAATGGGAATAAATCGCAAACTATTAAAAACAGGTGTTTGACATACTTAATAAAAGTTGAAGAGTTTTGTAAAATCTGATAAAAAAAATGATAATATATAGGGTGTCCCATTTAAAAATTTAATTTTTTTTTTTTTTAATTTTAAGTAGTTGAAATTCATAAATATATTTTGAACACCCTGTATCATTTAACTAAAATATCTTTACATATATATTTTTTTTCATTTCTATAAAACTCTCCTACCAAATTTTAGTAGGTACTCCAACTTTAGAAACAATGGCACCACTGACAATTTTTTACCACACTGCAATTTAACATTTGTTTAAATAAATTGAAATATTACAAAAACTATTAATTTTAGGTATATAACATTATATATAATAATAAAAAGTTATGGAATTTTACGCAGAATCTAAAAATAAAATAAAAAATAGGGTGTTGCATTTAAAAAAACATATGTTATAGCCGCCACACTTTTTTGAAGCACCTTGTATACTCTATAATAATTTTAAAATGTGTATCTTAACCATCCCTATAACTTTTATATTAACATTTTTTTGTAAACCTTGAAACAAATGAGATAATGGACTTTACTCTATCGTTGACTCACCCTGTACAAGTCTTAGCTGTTAGTTATTGTTTTAAATAGTCACATTCTAAAAATAGTATTATTTTAAAGTTGGGATTCCCATTCGGAGAGAAGAAATTGGAGATGGTCTGAGTCTCCTGAACACACTCCAAGAACCGGTAAATATAATAGTTATCAATAGGTTTGTTCCAACATAGTAGAGAACCGTTCTTGTACGGTTACTTTTGCGTTCCAACCAGAATTGTATTTCAATACCAGCCTAAAAGCAAGAATCTTAAGAACTCACCTGCATATTAAGACTGTATTATGATGATTATTGTTTTTCCTTTATGTCTTTGGCTATTTTCTGTTTTTAATTTGTTGATTCCTCAAGTTTTATTTGGTATTTGTCGTTTTTATACATATTTTAAATAATTTTTTTATACTAAATGTGACGAGTAAACAGTTCAAAAACCGTTCTAATCGGCATTTAATTATGGAATAGTAACAGAACTGTCCAGTCGACAAAAAATTTCTGTGTTGGAACAAACCTAGTAGTTATCAATGATTTTCTTCATTATTATCATTTTATAGAATTAGGAAAATCTTCCGATTCCAGTCATGTTTCTAGACGTAAAAGTCGAACTTCCAAGAGAAGAAAACATGAAAATTATGAAGACACTAAAAATAAACATAAGACGAGAAAACGATCTAGATCAAGAAGCAGAAGATCAGAACGAGATAAATCCAAACGTAGAAAGGATTCTTACAGAAAAAGTCGTTAATTCTTTATATGAATTTTATTGCTGTTATGCCATAGGCGTGCCTGTGTGAAATATAAGGTAAAATAAATTAAGAAAAAAAAATAGAAATTTGAGGAAATTTTAAATTTCAAGGATTTCAAGGGTAGGTAGTAAAATAAACCAAATTAGTACATAAAATATAATTGTTTTATTTGTATATACGTATTTCCTATAGCATATATTAATATATTCTCTTACGGATTGTGCTTTGAGCACACTTGTCAAGTCCCAATAATAATAATATATCATACATATAAGATTTACCAGATTTACCGTTATATCATTTTTTTTTCTAGGTTTTTTTTCAAAATATTTCTATTATACAATAATAATAATAAGTATATATATTTATATATATTTTTCTTACGAATTATATAATATTCAAATATTTTATAGGTACATATGTTCCAGCCACTTAAACATACACAATTAATTTAAATTCATTTTTAATATATATTTATAATAATTTAAGACCGTCAACCACACGTATATTTATAGAGAATAATGTACAGTATGACTGGAATAATAACAACACACGATACAGGGTGTTTTACTACGAAAAAATAATATTAAAAAATCTCCATAGACAAAACTTGACTTTTAACGAAAAATTTTGATTATATGACACAATAATTGAATTTTTACTATAAAATTTGTTTAATTTTTCATATATTTGTACATCTAATGGAATTTCTTTACAAATATCTATCTATATATGTATTAAAAAAGGAACATTATTTTTTTAAAAATATAATTTCATAAATTTTTTTTCGTCTAGGTTCCTAAAAATTGACTTAAACACTAAATATCTGGAAGAAATAAAGCGTATCCTCTAATCCATTTTGTCAAAAAACACTCTATACAGCAAACATCACATCATTTTAGCACCACTCATTTAAAATACAGACACATATAATATATAAAAAAATACCAAAAACATTTAATAATGTCTCTTGGTTTTATATAGAAATTTTTAAAAAAGAAAAATGTATGATTAGATTAGAGCTCTAATCTAACGATACATTTGGTTATTGTACAACTAAGGACATTTATTATTGTTCCTTAGTATATCAAGCCCTGTTTAGTAATACTTTTTTGTATATATTGTTTGTAATATTTATTCCGTTTTAACGTTGGCCAATGAAGCGAACATAATATGATTAAAAAAATATATATTCTACATTAACTTTGAATAGATTTATATATAAATAGAATATAATATGAATTCATAAAGGCATATATACTCTTAAGGACTTCTAAACTATACTTACACCTTTGTATAAAGTAGTAAATGCATTCAACAAAAATATAAAAAAAATAAAAAAAAAACAATACATTATTGCACATATAGATAACAACTACGGGAACAAAAATCGTAAATATATAGAGAGGGGTTATTTTTGAAAGTTAATAACACGTGAACAAGTAGGGTACCATCACTGTATAGTATACTGTAATACTAGTGCGAAGCTTTTTAACTTGGAAAAACATTTTTCATTATTATTTTATAAATTTACTTTGAATAATTCATACACCAGCTTCTCTCGTGCGGTATATTTCAATCAAAAATATTGTTCAGTTTGGAAACTATAGAGAAATCAATAGAAGTTGACGTGCACTTCATCAAAAACTATTACCAAATTAAATTTATAATCAATCAATAAAAATTCGTTTGAAGCTTAGCACTTTTACCTTTTTCTTATAATATTAGGGTACGTCCATAGTGCACCGGCTTCCCGCTTTATTGCGGCAAACTAGCGGTGAAAAATAAAGGAACAACTGTATGCGCGTGGCCGTAGTGCGTCAGTGATAAACGATACAAAAACCTACCCTGTTTTATAATGAGTTTTTATAAACAACCAAACTGCCCAAACGGCGAAATTTTTCCAGCGATATGACTGAAATCCTTTTATGAATGGCGCGGTCAATGGCCAATATAAACTATATCTATCGCACCTTAACCCATTATATTTTCTATACGTAGTATACCTTACCTCGTTGGCGTCACGAGCCGCGGAATTTAGAGTTTAATACGTGTAAAACATAGTGGGGACGAAGGACAAAATGAAATTTTGACCGGTACACGGTGGAGTATTAGCATGAAAAAGGTGATCAAAATTCGAAAAAGCAAATGTGTTTAGATTTCCCAAAGAAAGATAAATGATAAGTTAAATCATGTCTGCCATGAATGGCGTTGCTATATGGGTCTGTTTAGTTGCATTCATTTGTTTCAACGAAACGTCAAAGTTGTTACTTCTCACAGATAAGAGGTAAATGGCTAAATTTTATGTTTAAGATTATAAATTGTTGTTGTTCTTGTGCTCCTTTTACGTTTATATTATTGTTTTAATTGAAAATGGCTCAGCAAGCTGCAGGTATGTATTCTACAAAGACATATTATTCGTTTTGATATTCTCTATACTAACGATTTTTTTGCAACTAAAAGTTAGGCGTTCAGAAAATTTGATTAAATTTGTGACATTTTTATTATACTTAGAGATTTAGTCTATTGTCTATATATGTTTTACTTAGTAAACATTGAACTTTCATACAGTAAAATAAAATACTGCGACTTTGCTGATAAAATGAGAAAAAACATTCTTGGATTCCTCTAATTTGCAAATCAGTGATATACTAATGCGAGGTGTAAACCTCGATGGCATTGTTGTTTACAAAGCGATCGCATTAGTGCCATTAGCAGTATAGCACAATTTGGCATTAGTAGCGGCTTTAGTGGTATGGGTATTGGTCGTGGATCAGTCGTAGCATTAGTAGTATTAGTTGCGATATTACTACTGGCATTAGTGGCATTGACCGTGGAAACACTGGAACAGTGATTTTTCTTCCTTTTTTTAGAATCGACGAATTATCCTTTATTTTGTTCATATTATTTCCTCTTTAATTGAAAATAGCAATAATTTATATAAGGTCTACATAAAAAAAATTCGATCAACTATTGGTGTCAAATACCCCACTGTGCGGCAGTAGAGAAAATGGGTAAAATAAAACGTTTTCAAGCGAAAATTGGACAAATTGAAGATTTTTGGGAATAGTTTTGAATATCTTAGGATGGAAATATGTGATTTACAAAAAGTACAATTTAAATAGATTTTTCTAATTTTCTTCTGATTTTGGGGGGGCACTGACCATTTGACCTCATGGTTAAGCCGCCACTGATCATAACCATCTTGTATACATCTGTATATTTTGAAAATTGCAGCACTTTTCAAACAGTTTTCAATTTTGTTGAAAATATACTTCAACGTTTCGTTCTCCATGCGGAAATATTCGTAAAATTTTTGAGGGTATTTTTAACGTATGATATTTACCAAATTCAAAATGAGACCGATTAATTTCATGAACGCGAGTAGTACCTTTTTGTGTCAGTTTAATATAAACATTATCACTAGCTAATAAAAAAATGACATTCCCGCTTTCTGCAAGCGATTGTTAATAGCCACTACCTGCTTTAATGACGCAGGTTCACAAAGCGAAGATCTTGCCTGAACGAGGCGGTGCACGGGGCCGGTGCACTATGGACGTACCTTAATAATAATCCTGGAATATCCTGGATAAAAAGTAAAAACATGGGTTGATAAGAAAGACTTTCTGTTGGTAGTCAAGGCAAATGTTGTGGGTTGTCATGAGATTTTCCTTTTTTAATATAAAATCTGGAAAATATTTTTATAAATATAGGGTGGTCTGAACTGTATTCCGGAAACTTCGGTAGCACATTCTGCAGATAAAGAGAAGTAAGAAAGTTCTTATAAATACATGTCCTAAAATGCTTAGTTTCGGAGATACAGGGTGTAGAAGTTTCATTTTTATTTCGATTTTTTCCAAATAATTTCTGAAGTAAAGTCAATATTTGGATGAAAATTGGTGTCTGGTAGTTTTTTGACATGAGAAATTTGATTTTGATGTCATTATGACTCCTATTTGTAGAGGGCGCCACCTACATGTGTTTTAATTGTTTTGAAGAGTAATAACTTTTTGTCCGCACCTGTATAGAACTACTGAGGGAAAACAATTACATTTTCGTAATTTTTTAGGTGAAAAATTGGTTGGTTGGTGAACAACCCTTCTCGAGATATTTAGAATGGAAATAGTCAATACATGTCATTATTGAAAAAAAATAAACATGTTGAGTAGATAGTTATTTGACTGAAATGATACATTTTTGAGACCTTTTTTACGTTAAAAACGTCGGAAATTTATTTTTTTTTACTTAGTAGTTTTATAGAGGTACGGACGAAAAGTTTTTACTCTTCAAACAAGTTAAAAATATGTAGGTGGCGCCCTCTACAAGTAAGAGTCATATTGACATCAAAATCAAATTTCTCATATCAAAAAACTCCCAGACACCAAATTTCATAAATGACGTTACTTCAGAAATGATTTTGAAAAAATCGAAATAAAAATGAAACTTCTACATCCTGTATCTCCGAAACTAAGCATTTTAGGACATACATTTATAAGAACTTTTTTACTTATTCTTATCTGCAGAATATGCTGCCGAAGTTTCCGGAATACAGTTCGGACCACCCTGTATATATTTTTAAATCAGCTGATATTGGAAGTTAAAATTATTAGATCAAAATGTCAGATTGAAATTGAGTCCAAAATTGATCTAAAAACATTCCTGTGCTTTTTGAAGCAATATGTTTTAAACATGAAATAACAACAAGAAAAAACAATCAATTTGAGCTAGGTTTCTATAAAATAATAATTAAATGTCTTGAAGGGATGCAGTACTTCCTTTCTTTCCATATCTGGGGTTAGTACAGATCTCTATACAGTATAATTGACATTTATTTCTGATTTTTAAGTTTTTAGGCGACCTTTTGACTTGCACTAACCTAACAATTACGCCTCGAACGTGTGTCATATAAAAATAAAGAACTAAACATCTTATACCTCCTACAAAAACGAGGCTATGCACAGAGACATAACTATAGCAGCTACAGTAAGTAGTACCGCCCAAATAGAAACCAGGTTTTCCTCGTAGAATTTCTTTAGTGATACTCCTTGGAACAGGCTGGTCGCTAAAGTCCTGTGTTTGAACACGTGGTGCGCGGTACTGCTGCAGTTGCCGCTGGGTGTCATTTTTGTGACAGCCGACACGTCCGCCGATATGGTGGTGACATTTAGCGTAGGCGAGTACGGGCCTGGCAGTTCACTGGTTGACGTCACCCGAATCGGGCAGACTCTGGTACAGTACTCCACGCCCGGTTCGAGGTTTTCTATGTGGCATTTGGTTTCGGAGGTGCGATTTACCTGTAACAAGTAAAAATTACTTAATATAAAGCCAAGAAAACAGTTGTATGTTGCCAGAGATGTGACTTATTTCAGATACAAGTATTTGAAATACAGATATGATACAAAATACGTATTTTTATCTTATATTTGAAATACTTCTTTAATTTCATCTTGTATTTAGATACATTTTTTTAGTATCTTAGTATTTTATGGATACTTAGTTTGCTAAAATACTTTTATTTATTAACATTAAATCTAAAATAGAACAAAATATACATACTAAAAATTTAAACATTTTTATTCTTTTGTATCTAGCTAGTATTTATGCATTTTTACGTTTTATTTTAATAATTAATACTTTAGTAATTAATTTATTTATTAACAGTAGTTAAACACTCAAAGTACAAATAACTTTGGAAGTGGTATAATGTGCTTACCAATCAAACTTACTTCTCTGATTGCAGTCAAGGGTGATTAAGGACCTTTATTGTCACGTTCTCGTTCAAAATAGTTTATCAGGAAAACTGGAAAATTTAGTTCTTAAAAGAACTGTTTGTGCTTAAAAGTATAATTTAAAAAAAAGACTAATGAACTACTGAAAATCGACAAAAAAACGAGAATTACTTCCAAAGTTTCAACACGTTTATACCGTGCTGGCAACTGTTACTTTTGGGTCGGTACTTACATGTGTGGAAGTAAATCGCATAGGGATCTTATTAAGTCGGAGTGAGAGAAATGCGACGGTGTGCTGTTGCGGCGTTGCCGGTACGCCTTTCCCTATCAGGTGAAGTAAAATCACGATCGCAAACCGCTTATTTTTAAACGACTTTTTTTTCGAAAAGATAACTAGATAAAATCATTAGATATGTTTCTGAGCATCTGAAATGGAATTATAAGGATATCGTTACGGTGTCTATTTTTTTATAAAGATACAACGTCAGTAATCGCGATAATTTAAAAACTTAACATTTTAACAAATAACACGTCATAACTTAAGAACCACTTTAGATATTGAAACTTTTTTTATTTTGAAGATCGGATCTTTTACAATATGTTTAAATAAGAAAAAATCGATAAGGTTGTTGTTTTTCCATTCATAAATTTTAAACAACCCATCCATTTATTTTAGTGCATAGCAATTTTCAGCAACCGTGTAACTTTTTTATTTATAAAGATTTTCACATACTGTCTGCGAAGAAAAAATCATTTTGAATTCAGAGTTCTAATAGCGCGACCACTGTCGAACACCAACTCAATTCCACTTATTTTTAACAAAAATTCAAGTGTTTCTAACTTGCACTTAAAATTTTTCAAGCTATAGGGAAAATTACAACGACTCGTTAATAAATAAACAAAAAAAGTATCGCGAGACGTAATTAAATCGTGAAGCTGAACGCATGACGTACACCTTTCCCTAGAATTTTAAGTACTGATAGAGGTACTGATTGGGTCGACCGGTGGACTGCGCCAAATCTGCTCTATCGCCTTCCACGTCTGAGCGCAGTCTCTCGGTTTATTTTACACGTTTGGCAACGTGTTTACTGTTCTCTCTTTGTTCAGTACATTATAAACGCATTGTACTCCTCTTACATACGGAAATCTCGACCCAAGACTAACCTTTGCCAGCCCTTAGTATACAAAACTAACTGACATCAACTGACATTACGATAATTGTCAAATATTAAACGACAACGTTGATGATCGCGGCGCAATGTGACCCTCATGGCGATAATAAAAATCGCTTTAAACTAATTTTACAGCTTTAATCTAAATAAAATATCCGTTACAATCATTTGCTCTATAAAGTAAAATGAAGAGCTGCTAGGTATCTTAAAGTATACAACAAATTTAAACATTTTTTCAAAATTTCATTTAGTCAGGTTTATAGGCTTTAGTGTCAATTTCGATGTGATTGATGACGTGCATCAGAAAATGTTTTGCGATTACCGTAGTATCTCAAATACGTTTTTCAAAAGTATTTTGTAATTGATATCTCAAGTACTTTGCTTATATCTTGTAATTTGTATTTCAGATACTTTTTATGAGATATCTTGTACATCTCTGGCTATAAAAATGTAGTACTGTAGGTTAAACTGCACAAACTGGCCTGCACAGTCTGTGGCGACCCTTATAAAATAAATATATTACCTGTTTATACACTTGCTCTTTTAGTCTGGCAATTTGGACTTGGTAGATGATAGGATCGCTAAAACCGTTTTTCGAAGGAAGCCATTCGATGGTACAGGTTCTTTGTTCGATTTCAGTGACCTTGGGCATCTTTAGTACGGAAGGAGGTGCAATGCCCGTACTGAATTGGTACTCTTCAGAGAAGTCTCCTATTCCAGCGTCGTTACTGGCATTTATCCTAATGTTTACATTAAATTTGATGTTATTATTAACAACTTTTTGCAATGTTGCATTTTTAACTCACCTAAACCTGTAAGTTGTCAGTTCATGTAGTTTATTTACTTTGCAGGTTAGGGCGGTTCCCCTGTATACACACTGCCATTCTTTCGATCTCAGGTTCTCCATTTCAACGGAGAATTGAGTATAATCGATATTCTTGCCTGGAATATTAATAAAACAAATTATACAGGGAAAATTATAAGTTGTATCTTGCAAGATATTATTTTTTGCGAGGTTTTATATCATACCTTCTCCCCATTTTAGCTTTAGGTAATTGTGTCCACTTCCAATGCACTCTAAAACAGGGGGTGTAGGTGGTAGTCTTAGGGTGGACGTTTTCCAAGTCGATGAAAAGTTTCCTGGACCAACAGCGTTCACAGCTTGAATCTTAATCTATTGGAAAGGAATATATTACTACATGCAGACAATGAACCGATATAAAATTATAAATATAGCATATACTGGGTGTTCCAATTTCTATGTCACACAATATATACTAGGGCTGGCATTCCTGGTTTAGGGTGCCGATTTTCGTGTGTACGAAGAGTGTACATGCTTAGCAAAATAAGATGTACTGAATAAAGACAGAAGGCAAGTATTTTCCCAAGCGCATATAGAATCTAGCGTCAGATTAAGTGGGTATGTAATAAATACTTCGTATTTTTCATACTAAATATACTCAGCCTAATCTCTAAAAAGTGAAGCCTAAACAGTGAAAGAGAAATATGGAATTATGCATAAGTCTATTTCACTGGCATTATTTATTTAACTGCGCATGCCTTACCTGAAGAAGTTTTCATTGGTCGGTGTTTTAAAGGGAAGTGGTTTACTGACGTTTCACCTAACCTTCAATTTTATTTATATTTTTATTATTTATAACACATTATCATGGAGTTGGAAAAATATCAAAAATTAGTTGGAAAAAATAAACTAAACAAAATCATTCTTTTACGCGCACAAATAAAAAGTAGTCCAAACAGAACTAAAACAACAATCAATCGCGAGTTTGGCGCAATCGCAGTTCAATCGATATCCGGGTGAAATAGACTTATGCAGCGTTAATATGGAGCTGAGTTATGTTGTCCTTTTCTTACGGCACGGAAACAGCACATGGGGTTCAATAGGAAATACTGAGTATATTTAGTTATATGTATATGGTGGTATTTTTGCTCTCTCCGACTTACTAGATTGCCATAGCGATTCACTTCTGTAACACAGGTAAATGCCAACCCAAGGTTTCGCTTGCCAGCAGGGTATAGATCATGCCAAATAAACTTTTAGTCACGTGATTAAGCTTGCCCGGCACAGCGTTGCCTACTTTAACATATTTTCTTTTAATCAAAATATTTCAGGAAACAAAAATAAATTAATTTTAAATATATAAACAGTGATTATTTACGTCAACAAAACTTAATTCATTCTATCGCTTTCCCGTTCAAAATATTCCAATAAGGTTGCGATGATTTTTTTACAACGGCTATTAAGCTATCTTGTGCACTTCTCACTAAAAGAGGTTAATAACACAATTCATTTAAACCAAAAACTCTTAATACAAAACTAAAGTATCAAAACGAATGATAATATCAGGAAATAAATAAATAAATATGACAACTTGACATTTTTTACAGCAGATCTAACACCTCAATTCCCAGCGGGAAATTTAAATTCCAGTTAGTCAGCCGGGCGCCGAATATGTCCACGGTTGGCAAAAATGAATCCAAAAAACGCGCCCTCGTTTACGTAACTAAAAGTTTAATTGGTATCGTTTATATCTAAACTTACTCTATATTGAGTTTCTGGTTTGAGGTTTTCTAGACTATACTCTGTAGTAGGTCCGTCAGTCTCTATTGCATTGTCTCCCAGATCAATGTTGTAGTGGATTATTTCTGATCCGTTTGAATTGGGCTCTGACCACCACAGGGTGATCGTGGTAGGCGTGGATTCGCTTTTTAAAATGGAAACGGCAGAGGGCGTTGCAGCTGGTGTGATTGTGGCGGAGATAGGAGAATAAGGACCAACACCTAAAATTAAAATTCATTAGTGCTAAACTATTTAAAAAAATATATCAAAATATTCTTTTTTCTTCTATTTTTTATATTTGCTATAAGTTATTATATATTAGTAGTATCGTTTATTGAGACTTATCCGAGAGTCAAGTAGCGCTAGTAGCGATCAACTCAGCAAGCATCAACTCGAACTTGGTCAAAGATTGTCTAGAGAAGCTGAACAAATATGGGTGCCAGCTAGAGGATCCAATCCCGGGATTTTATATAATATAGTAAAACTCTATTTTTAAGGTTGTATATGCAAAAACTCTCTTTTAGTTGAATTCCTTATAGCGCCGCCGCCGCGCGCCGCCGACAAGCGATACGTCGGTGATTCCCGGAATAATAAAAAACTTTTGAAACAAGAAGTAGCAAACCTCTTAAAACGACTAGATATAACAAGTAAAATCATATTAGATTCTTCAGATAGTTCGGAATCGGATGAAGATTTGCCAATTGCTACTATTCAGAACAGGTACCAGGCCTTAAATGATACGTGTCATTTTCGGAGAGGCTAGATGAAGCGTTAACCAAAAAAATGTCAAATCGCATGACAGTGCCACCAGTAACAAAAACTGAAAACTTGGAAGCCCAAATAAAAAATGAAATGGATACGTTCCAGAAGAGTGGACAACGTGGAACAAACTTACAACTAGCTTTTGATTTTTTAAGTACAATGCCGCCTACAAGTGTAGAATCGGAAAGGTGTTTTTCGTCAGCAGGCTTGATAGTTACAAAATTTCGTTCTGCTATGGGAGATGACACAATAGACAATATTATATTTTTGCGCTATTTTTTTTAAAAATATGGAATAATATTATCAGTCCAGTTTCTTTTTTGTTTTGTTTGAGATTTTTAATTTTTGTTTAATGTTGTTTAAGAAGAATATTTACTTATTTTTGTGTTCCAAAGACTTTGTTTTAACTAATTAACGTTAATTTTAGGAAAGATAAAACTTTCCGAAACGTTAAGCATTTTTTTCTTTGTTAGGCAAATTTTTATTACTGTAAACACAACTTCTGACAAGCAGCGTCCGTTTAGGTTTAACGCAGAAGTGTTTACAAAAAATAACTATTTTATTTTGTAGATTTTTTTGCAGTGCAGTGGCGAAATACCCATAAAGGATTTTTTTGGAGAGATGAATCCGCCACATAGGTACAGACATTTTTTATTAGACACTTTATTATTATAAACTTTTTTTCCGATTTAGCTGAAATTTTGAATGCGCGTATAAGTAATTAAACAAAAATGAAGAAACACATTACTAAAAATTGTATTAATCAATAATTAATATGTAAAAGTAAAAATAAATATGTAAAAATTAAAATAAAACGATTAAAAAAAAGTCGCCTTGACTAGGATTCGAACCTGCCTTACTACAGCTCCAACGTCATAGCAGCGTAAAGTCCTAAGGCTTAACCACGCGGCCACCGAGGACTTGAAAGATTCTATGTAAAATTCTTACTATGATAATGTTTAGTGAAAGTACTTCTTTATTTATAAACATTAGTTTAATTCAGTTTTTAGTATTTGTTCTTATAGCGGCAACATAGATACATTATCTGTAAAAATTTCAACTGTCTAGCTATAACGGTTAATAAGAAAGACCTTTGTGACAGACGGACGGACGGACGGACAACGAAGTCTTAGTAATAGGGTTCCCGTTTTTACCCTGTGGGCACGGAACCCTAAAAAGCAAACAATTTAGCTAGAAACGGAGCGAACACTCCACTAACTGGACCAGAACCGTTCTGCTTTTCAAGTGGAAACCAACTTAAAGCGGAACTCGAGAACCTGGAAGACTCAATCCGTAACCTGGTCTTCCAACGATCTACGACACTCGAAGATATTTAAAGATGGCTTCTGTCATAATTTTAAAAACTCTGAGACATATTTTATTATTTTTACATTCTGCACACCTCATCTTGTAGTGAGCACACTAAACGTGGAGTAAAACAAGACACTAAACAATTTTTTTTGTTTATTTGTAAGCTTTTTCATTATTTTCTTACAATAAAAAAATCTAAGTCTTTCATACTTTATAAAATGCCTGTGTATAAATGAGATTTACTTTAGTTTGCATAAATTCACGAACTAAATACAACCAGCAATAAAATTGGTCTCAAAATAAATTTAGCATAAAATAAACTAAAGTACAACGAACCGATAGACAGAAAATACATTCTAATAGATAACACAACACTGTAAATAGTAGAATATTTAAAATTGGGACAACCAGTACACAGCTCAGTATCTCTACTACCAGAAATCAACAGAAGAATTAAGTTAGCATGGAGTACATATAGAAGAGACTCAATCATATTCAAATCTAGAACGCCACTTTATCTAAAGAATAAAACATTCGACCAATGTGTACTACCAGTCCTGACGCATGCGAAACCTGGACACTTAAAACGGACATTATAAGGAAACTGCAGGTCGCACAACGCTCAATGATACGAAATATGCTAGGAATAACCAAGAAAGACCGTAAAAGAATAGAGTGGATACGACAAAAGACCCAGGTAATAGATAGCATCCATAGAGTCAAATCTCTCAAGTGGCAATGGACTGGACACCTGGCAAGAAGGACGGACAACAGATGGATAGCATTATCATCCTTCCATAATATTTTTATACAAAGGATTAAACAGTATATAATAAGATACCTACCTGCAGAGTTCGTTGCCTGCACCCTAAAGAAATACTTTCTAAAGGGAGACAAATTCTTAGCCTCATAACAGGCGAGAGGTCCTTGGTATATACTGCTAAACAGACTAACATCATCTGGCGTATCTGGGCACATTTCTAACCTGTTGAAAATAATACTTAAATTAGAGAAAATTGTAATTTTAACTGAGGCATTTTCTATGAGTGAGTGTATAACAGGTATCTTGACAGAAAATATGAATGTCAAGTGCTATATAGCCACACTATCTACACTCTACACTTTGATGTATTTTAGAGTTTAATATATTTTGTTCTAGTGGGCCGATTTTAGTGATTTTTTAAGCATCTTGTATCTAAATTATTTGACTTTTTAGTATCTCTTTCTAAATAAGAAATGAAGTTTACTCGTGGTCGCATATTACTTTACCTGTAATCCGAGATTGGAGCACCATTACTTGGTGGTTCGGTCCATTCTATGCTCACGTGGAAAGCCGACCTGCACGTTAAAGTTAGTTTGGTAGGTTCTCCGGGAGGGGCAGCACCTGAGACTACTTTAAGCGTATCAGACCAAGCGCCTGCGCATATCCTATAAGGAAAATAAGAAGTATTTGAAACGTAAGTAACAGAGCAATATGGAATATTATCTACCTATTCACTGCCCTCACTGTAAAGGCGTATTCTTGGCCTGGAATAATACCCTGTGAAATCGTACACTCCGTTTCTTTGTTTTTTCGGATTAGCAGTCGACTGGAGTCGGGATTAGTCTGAAAAGGAGTTTAAATTTAAGGTAAAGTAAGGTATTAGTAGTGATGAGCTAATGGAAGACCACAACAAAAAGTCCTTTGGTCTTGTATAGGCTTGGTGCATTTCAGTAGATTTCGAAAATTCCGACCGCAGCGCTCGCTACGGCAGAAATCAGAAATTTTAGGTTCTGATGTTGATCGCATTGAAATAATATTAAAATCGTGGCTTTGTCATGACATTGAAGTATTTAAATTTTTTAATAGTGCAGTTATTGAAACTACAAAACATTCAAATACGAGGTTTGTGTGATGTAACGCTGTTTCGAGAAATAGAGAAAAAAAAATGGGCGTCGCTTTGTGCTGTGAAAATTTCAAATGTTAAAAAAATTGTCGAAAAAATGTACGTAAAGGAGGGTTATTGGGTGCGATAACATTCAATCACTCAACTTTCCCGGATATTGAACTTTCCCGAAACATCATTTTAAATCTTTTGATCAAAAGCAAAAATCGATTAAAGCAGTTCGACGAAACAAGTGAGTAAACGAAGGGCTCATTATATAATCAAAAAATTAAATAGGCATATACTATGAGACGATACATTATAATTTGCAATATTAATGATATACTTGTTTAAATCAACTAGTGCTTACATTTTTTATGAACATCTTCTAAAATTATAATTATGTACCTTTAAAAAAATCGTTATAATCGAAATAGTATCCGCTAGCAAAATCGGTGCGTAAAACTATGCTAGCTACCGTAGTTGAATTCATCTAAAAAGTTTTATTAGCTTGAATAATAAATTATAATACAAGCCAGCTTCTGAAGATATCAAAATATTTATATTTTTAGAACTTTTACAAATTATACTTCTAAACACTTTTAGAATAATTATCTAATAAATTTTTAGTATATTCGCTATTTAAACCCCGTGTATATGTGTATACCGGTTGTTAACCATATTCTCCGATGGTGGCAGCACCGGCGGAGAATGCACCAAGCCTATAATTCAGTCTTAACTGGTCTTAACGAATCTCTTGAATAAACTATAGCTCTCTTCATTTTTTAATCATACCATAAATTTGTTCAGTGTCGCTTACCAGTTCTAGTTCATAATCTATTACGGGTGCCCCGCCATTATAATCAGGTTCTGCCCATCTCACTGTTAAAGCATCCGCTCTAGCTTTTCCCACTAATTTGGGAGTACCACATTTGCCTGGACCTATCGCTTCAGTCGTTACGGTACATGGGTCCGAGGGACAACTCTGGCCACCTAAAATTGATATTATATATTCAGTACGACCAAAAAATATCTAAAACAGCTTGATCATAAAACTTTTACATCGTACGGTACCTAATAATGATCTGTCAGGGACGATTTCAACAGAAGACGTCAATTATCTGTGAATTAAAATCACAGACACTAACTGTCTCTGTCTACAAGGATCATATCATAGGACAGACTTCTAAGATTCCTACAAACGCTCAGTATACACTATTTATATGGGAATGATGTTTTTAGAGAACAATTCTGTATGGAATCCGGCAAGGAGTATGACCTATCCACATTTATGAGATACTCAGTTGAAGAAGAGGAAGAACAATGGAAGTCAATGTATAAGTGATACCAATTAAACTTTTGAATTGCGTAACCGTGGACATATTATTCGGCACCGGAGCTAACGATTTGTTACCGCTGAGGATTCAGTTGGTAGCTCTGCTGTAAAAATGTCAAGTTGTCACATTTAATTATTTATTTCCTGACATTTATTTTGCATTACAAATTTTTTGGTTTAAATGGTGTGTGATGATACTTTAAGCTTAAACATTTTTTACTAGCATGACCTTGCAGTCAAATAAATGTTTTTTAGAACTTCTTTTAGTGTTGGTGTACCAGATAACTTAATAGCCGTTGCAAACAACTCATCGCAACCTTATTAGGTATTTAGAACGGGAAAGCAGTAGTAATGGCCCTTTATATCCTTAAGTGCTGTTAAGAGTGAGTTTGTTGATGTAAATAATAACTGTTTATGTATTTATAATTAATTTATTTTGTTTTCATAAAATATTTTGATTAAAGAAAATATGTATAAAAGTGGGCAACGCTGTGCCGGTCAAAGCTTAATCACGACTAAAGTTTATTTGGTAATTAACATGTTCACGCTTGATCCATTTAACGGACAATAGCTCCTCTATTAAGGCTGGGGCATTGAATTTTTGTAAATACCGCATATTATTTTGTATTTATTATTTTAATACCTACCAGATGATGCACAGCTAACTCTCAATTGGTATGTCGTTCCTGGCGTTAACCTATCGCAAACAGCTTCCGTTTCCGAACCACTATAAACTTGTTCGTACCCGCTACCAGAATTGACTTCTAAGATATAACTAACAAGACAAAATAATATAATTAATAAATATACGAAATCCAAATAGCTGGAGACAACTGTGGACAATACTGGTTCTTATTCCACTGAGAAACGTCATTAATTATTAATTAATTATTCCAGTGATGATAATTATTCAAGTCAAGTCATAGATAAAGGAAATAAGTTTATATTGGAAAGTGCCCATAAGGACAATGTAAATACTATTTGGCGCTATTCTTCCAACGGTCGCTCTCCAAAGCTTTTGATAATTTCGGAGCGGTTCAGCTTTTTCCGGAATTATGTTGTAATTAAAATGTAAAATTATGTTTAAATTAAACTCACAAGATAGAATTAAAATTAAACACTTTTCGGTATTTTTTTCAATGAGGGCAGTTTAAATTTTGAAAGATTTTATATTTTGAAGATTCTGACTTTGACAAAGAGAAAATTGTTCTGTTCTTGTTTACGGTTGTTCTTAACATATAATAATGCCAGATCCCGTACAACGTATGCACCCAAAATAATAATTATAAGTTTGGCGGAAGCCGAGCATTCCATTCTATACTTGTTTCCTTTATCTATGAGTCCAAAGTGAAGTTTAAATAATAACAAATATGTCAGTTAAAACGTCAAACAAAAGTCTGTCGGAAACATCTGGGGCCATAATTTAGGATTTTATTAGGTACTTACTACAGGTGATTCAGCTCCACCAGTGTTATGAGGTGGTTCCCATTTTAATCTAAATGAATACGCATGTATCCTGCCCTTGACTACAGGTTTAGAGGGCCTATCCGGTCTATCAGGTTTGGTCCTAAAAGTAACTTCTTCGGACCATGGTGACGTCCCACCCTCGTTATTAGCTTTTAACCTGAAATTTAAATTGTTTATTAATATACAGGGTTCAGCAATAGTGCGTCGGGCATCTGTAGCTCTTAGAATAAAAAAAACTTGTGAATTTTGTTTAAAGCCCCGTTCTCAGAACGTTGTATTGTCGCTGGCGACACAGTTTGACATTTTAAACAACCAATGAGAGCTGTGTGGTAAATTTAAAATTGACAGCTGTTTGAATTTTATATAAATCTCATTGGTTCCTTTGACATGTCGCTGGCGACAGACGAAGTTCTGAGAACGGAGAGCTTAAGTGCAAACCTAAAGTACCTATGTATTTATGGAAAATATTTTAACTTCTACAGGGAGGCTCAAAAAAGTGTGAGTGGATCGGGATGATTTTTTTAAATGGGACACCCTGTGTATTATTGCATTTTTGGCTTTCTTTCAGACCACTTTACATAATCCTAAGATATGAGTAAATATATTTCGGTAGTTTCAGAGATATTAATAAATAAATAAAAAATATATATTTTTTAGGCTTTCTTAAAAAAATTATTAAAAATACAAGAACTGTCCTGAATTCAACCTATTTACTTTAGATGGTCTGTACTTACTTTCCTATAAATATCGTATTCTTAAATCACACAGGGTGTTCAAAATTCTACGCCAAACTTTCGAAAATATAAAATAATTTTTCTTCTTTTTTTTAAATGATGTAGGCTATTTCTTTATTAGATGGAGAATTAAAAAATGAACATTTTTTGTATTTAAAGTATTTCAAAATTTTTAACGGTTTCGCAGATACTCGCGGTATTATTTCACATTACTCTTTCAACGGTAAAATACGAGAGAAATATCATTGGGTGGCTTTGATAAAAATTTACTGTGGATAATGCCATATGAAATATAACACCGAGAACTTCGAATATCTACAATATTCCTTAATAGGTATATACCTATATATCCTTGGTATATACCCAGATAGTTACCTGTAAATACCCATTTACGTCAAAACTGCTTTAAATTGAATATATACAGTACGTCTGTCCGTTCTGTAGCTACGGGTATCCGTGAGAGGGGAAACGATATTCTCTCGATGTTTTTCGTAAAAAAATAGACGACGCGTCCCATCAATAAAAATTCAACAAATTTGCAAGTAGCCAATAACATGAGTGGGCGGAGCGACTTGCGGTGACGCACTCGTCAAATCGACGTATAAAATATATTGCTGTTTATTTAAATGTTTTTTGTCCGCATTCCTTTCATAGACACAGATCCAGCAGATGTACTGTACTAAATTATGATGGCTAAAACATACAAATCCATACCTAAAAGTATAATCACTGTAACAGCTAAGTCTCTGGCAGATGTAGTACGTCTCCCGTCCGTTGTAAACGTTCATGTGGCCGTACTTGGTTTTGGGATCGTTCATTTGAAGCACGAACTCGTCATCTTTAGGCCGGTGGTTCCATTTCAAGTGAAGCGTTGAGACGGTGGCCTCTATCAGTGTCGGAGCATCGGGTTGAGCTGGCGGGTTCTCTGTGGTTCTGAAAAAAACATCAAATTATTCAAATAATTACATGCAACTATCTTTGAATGCGGTAGACAATTAATTTCGCGCCACTTTTCATCCGTAAATTTTTTACTCCAGCCCGTCAACGGAGAAAGATCGTACGATAACGGACGTTTTGACACTTTTTTGACAATTTTAATCTAACCTTAATAAAAATATAATGGTACAAGAGCTAGCACCATCAGGAAAACAAGAATTTTAAAAAAGCTGGTTCTTTAATATATCTTTTATTCTCCTGACCAAAGTGCGAGCCGTCTGGCTGCCGGTAGACTACTGCGCATCACATCTGTACAGGGTATCCCATTTTCTTGTGTTTTATGAGATTTCTCGTTTATGAGTAGAGATACAATAACGCGATTTTCAGACTACCTTGCCACCTTTTATGAAACTAAATATGCTACACATGGGTTGGTCCTACCCTCCTTACTTCCTGAAGTCCAGGGCGAATTTGCGATGCGCAGTAGTAAACAGCTGTTTAATACAGATATGATGAGCAGGAGTGAACGCGCAGCTAGACGGTCCGCACTCTGTTCAGGAGAGCATAGCAAAATATATATATTAAAGAACCAGCTTTCTTAAAATTCTCTCTCGAAAACGTTGCTAGCTCTTAGAGTATATACGTATAAGTAAAACAGCGAAATCGTTATGGAAATAAAAATATAAAATGACACCAATTACAAGAAAATCGTACAGTGCGTCTGTCCGTTCTGTAGCTACGGGGTATCCGTGAGAAGGGAAACGATATTCTCTCGATGTTTTTCGTAAAAAATTAGAGGACGCGTCCCATCAATAAAAATTCGACAAATTTGCAAGTAGCCAATAAAATGAGTGGGCGGAGCGATTTGCGGTGACGTACTCGTCAAGTCTGACGTATAAAATATGCTGTTTATTTAAATGTTTTTGTCCGCATTCCTTTCATATACACAGATCCAGCAGACGCACTTTATATCCGATGAACGGAGGCATAAAAATGCAATAAATTAAAAAACTGCGTAATTTTCTAACCAATCAAAGTTTTTAAATTTAGCCCATAACATTAATATCGCATCATCCTATCGTCGGACAACGGATGCATGAAAATCAAGTTTAAGTTGAAATATATAAAGACAATGGAATTTTAGTATTAGTTAACTTATTATTTGTTTATTTGTTATTTACCTGTAAGTTACAGTGTCAGAGTAAGCACTCTTCCCCACCTCGTTCACTACAGCTAATCTAAACCTATAGGCAGTGGCGGGTAGCAGTTTTTGCAGATTAAACTGCGTCTTTCCCCTACTTTTATGGATCTCTTCGAATTCGCCTCCTTTCCCAGCATCGTATTCTAGGCTATAGAAGAGTATTCTAGCTCCATTGTCGTTTACTTGGTTCCACCTTAAAGAAAATTAAAAAACATCATCTAGGTTGGGTATGAAAATTACTAAATTGATAATTTTAAATTAATTATAGATTAATTTATGACTTATAAGCGATACCAATTAAACTTTGAGTTACGTAATCGAGGGCACCATTTTTAAATTCATTGTTGCCAACCATGGGTATAGTCAACACCGGGTTGACTAACTGAAATTTAAATTTTCCGCTGGGGATTCAGGTGGTAGCTCTGCTGTAAAAAATGTCAAGTTGCCACATTTATGTATTTATTTTCTGACATTGTCATTCGTTTTGATACTTTAGTTTTGTATCACGAGTGTTTGGTTTAAATGAATTGTGTTGTGATACTTTAAGTTGAAATATTTTTACTAGCAGATCTTGCAGTCGAAAACTGTCCTTTTTAGAACCACTTTTAGTGCGAAGTGTACAAGATAGCTTAATAGCCGTTGCAAAAAATTCATCGTAACCTAATTAGAATATTTTGAACGGGAAAGCGGTAGTAATGGCTCTTTATATCCCTTAAGTGCTGTTAAGGAGGTGAGTTTTGTTGATGTAAATAATAATTGTTTATATATTTATAATTAATTTATTTTTATTTCCTTATATTTTAATTAAGGTAAAAGAAATATGTAAAAGTGGGCAACGCTGTGCCAGTCAAACTTAATCACGTGACTAAAAGTTTATTTGGTCTGATATATCTTTGTTTTATTTCTTACTGAAGTAATATAAGTTTTTATTAGTCTTGGTTGCTCTAACCATAAAAATAGAGTCATAAGTCCCTTGTTACATTATTAACGGGAATTAAGATGCCATAATTCCTTCTAGCTTTTATAGGTAACAACCAAGAACGGCAAACTAATAGGATTGCTCATCCTCATAAGATGTATGTTCGCCTCTTCCCGTGCTTCAGCTGTCAGTTGTGACGTCATTGTAGTCCTTGTCGTGATAGTGTGTATTATTATTTGCCTATGGTAAACTTATAAAAATAACAGCTGAGAAATTTTGAGTTAATTATTTTGTCAATTTTAAATGTGAAAAAGGTGATTTTACAGTTTTTAGAGCTATAGAGTGTATAAATACGTTCATTTTGTGTTGTGGATTGTGACAAAGTGCTTACTAAGTGCCTACGATATTGTTTATTAATTATTTTAAAACAAAATATGGAAGTACTCTAAAAAGAATGCTTGCAAAAGGTGATGCTGGGAACTGCTGTTCTTAAAAATGCATTATCCGAGTATTTAATACGATTTATACAGTTAATTTTCTATACTGCATACACATAAGGTGTTTAAATAAATAAACTAAATAATGAACGTTTTACATCCGGCAACCAATAATACACACGCTATCATAACCAGGACTACAATTACGTCACAAAGCGAGGAGTTTTCGCATGCACCTGGCAAACATTTTGGCTGAATGAGCAGTCCTATTAACAACCATCAAATACAATCGAGATTCTGAGTAATAATATAAAATGAAAATGGACACTCGTCAAACTACTCTAATAACTTATTTACGTCATTAATGCCACCACGATAATTTATTTTGACTTATTGTTTCTGTTTAAAAAAATCTTAGTGATGTATACCTGAGTTGTAATGAATTCTTAGTCTTGGCTCCTAGTTTTGGCGGCAAGGGCTGGTCAGGTTCACAGGCCGGCGTTACGAATTTCACAGGGTCAGTGGCGTATCCTTGCAATTGTCCAAATGTACTTGCAAACATACAGAGTATTCTTGAAGCCAGGTTTTAAATCCTAACAAGACAAAATAATATCGAATTAAATAATTAAAGAGCTTATTGTAATAACATGATCAAGTCACCTCAACCATATCATCAAAATTAGTAACTAGTGTTTTTTCTCTTTGCCTTTTATCCAACAAATTTATTAGATAAATACTTAGCAAGTTAAACTAAATTAACCTCGTCAGTGCGTTTGAGCTCTAACGACTCACTTACTTGTATTCACAGGAATGCGAGGATCCGTTGTAAATTGACTTGAATTTCATCTCCCTACTTTTGTCGCTCAGCAACACCTCGTACCGCAAATCCGTTTCGGATATGTCGATCTCGTTGGTGCCGCTGTCGTTGCTTACGGATTCGGACAGGTGCAGCGGGGGCGCCCACTGCAATAAGGCACTACGGGAACTTAGTTCTAAAACCTGAAAAACATACTATAATTACGGCTCTGGTGCACAATAGATCCCCACGATCCCCATTTAACACTTTTTTGGGATTTGTATGCAAGATTATCTTAAATTGAACATTTTTAAGCAAAAAAATTGTTGGATGAATGTGTTTTATCTTTAAAAAGCGGCAAAAAAACGTATTTTAGGTACAGGCGACGGACAGTAAATTGTAAAATTTTCTACACGGATTCAGTAAAAACATCACATATTAGCACTTTATTGCCTTATATAGACGCGGAATGACCTAATTTAAGCACAAAAATGTAACGAATCATCTTTGTAAGCATAAAAATTAAGAAAATATATTTATTTACATCATCTCAAGCCAGCAATTTTATGACTTTTTCGATTGACAGTTAATCGATCATCGTATGTCAATGGGTATGTCATCTATGGCCTTCGCATAGAATTTGCGACGTTGTCAATAAAATTATAGGATTTACCAAGACTCTTTTGGATTTATAAAGCAGGTCACTTTTTTTTTAATGCTAATTTTCCAAAATTAATAACTGGGAATTTGCAATTTGTGCACTCCTCTACCGGTATCATCATAAACACATAGCATTTTTTACCTTTGGTGCTTGCACTGATGATAAAACATCCGTTACCACCTGTACGGAATCTTCCTCATCAGGCACACTGCTCTCTTCTCCATCTTCGCTCGTACCTACACTATTCATACCCTTATCTTTCGTTGACCCTGTAGGACTCCGTTTGAGGCCGTTGACTAAATCTTTTCTGAAATATAACAATTTTTATAAAAAAAAACAACTATTGTTATGATCAATAATTTCAATTTTATTTGAAAACTTACTTTACTTCCAGAACAAGATTGGACGTCAATTTTAAGATATACCGGGTGCGTCTCAAAAGTGGCTCACCTCTATAACTTTTTTATTTTTTTTAGATAAAAAATCGAGATTTGGTATCTATACTAATATTGTTATCTGTGCTAATATATAAAATCCTTTAGTGACTGACATACTGATTAATTACGATCCTGCTCAAACCACTCCATGTAAGAAGCTCAATTTTGGCATACAGGTTGATTCTAGAGTATAGAGGTTCGATAAGAAGGGATTTTTTCGAAATTCCAGTTCCAAGAGGGTGAAACCACCCCTCAAATATTACAATATTTTTTATTTAAAAAACGGTCAAGTTTCCGAAAAAACGCTTAAACACGTATATTTTCCTTTTTTTACATATTTTAAGATTTTTTAAAAATGTATACAGGGTGTTTCGAAAAATCTGGTCATTGATTAATCACGATCCTGCTTAAAGCGCTTGACGTAAAAAGCTGATTTTTGGAAAACAGATTGACTTTAGGGTGTAGAGGTTCGATAAGAAGGGATTTTTCGAAACTCGAATTTTAAGAGGGTGAAACTAACCCTCAAATATTAAAATATTTTTATTTTAAAAACCGGTGAGGTTTTCGGAAAAACTCTGAAACATGTATAGTTTATTTTGTTGTTTTACATATATTAAGATTTCTTAAAAATTTATACAGGATGTTTCATAAAATATGACCATTAAGTAATCACGATTCTGCTTAAACTGCTTAACGTTTAAAGCTGATTTTTGGCAAACGGATTGACTGTGGGGTGTAGAGGTTCGATAAAGAGGGGTTTCTCGAATTCCGTGAGGCTGAAAACGCCCATTAAATATTACAATATTTGTTATTTAAAAAACGGTTAGTCTTTCGGGAAAACGCTTGGACACGCATAATTTATTTTAGTTTTTTACATATTTTGAATTTTTTTAATAAAAATCATACAGGGTGTTCCAAAAAGTTGGGTAATTGATTACTTATTTTTGGCAAACGGATTTTTCGAAAGTCAAATTCCAACGAGATGAAACTACCCTTCAAATATTTCCAAGTTATATAATAATCCCGCCATATTGTTTTTTCTCATGCTGACATAAATGTGAGAAAATTTTATCCAGTATTGTATGTTAATGGAAATTCTTGCTTTGCTTTATCATCACCATTACAAATGATTAAGTCGACGCGAACGAAGTCGCTGGTATGACATAAATTAGGCTTGATTGACGTATTCATTGTTTTTTGTCACTTCCTGTTTCGCCGGAAATGACTACTACTTTTGATTTTTAAATTGTACCCTAGGTGTTTTGTTGCTTTATTCAATAGAAAATGACACTCTGAATAGAATGACATATCATATGTCAACTTTTGATATTTTCGAATATGGTTTAGTAAAAAAAAATAACGAGGGTGCCATTTAAAAATCAAAAGTTGTAGTCATTTCCGGTGAAACAGGAAGAGGCCAAAACAAATTGAATACTTCAATCAATCCTAATTTATGTATGTCATATACTAACATACCAAATATCGTTTTTTTATCTGATAAAATAAAAAAGTTATAGGGGTGCGCCTCTTTTGAGAAACACCCGGTATACAAAAAAAAATGGCATCAAAACATCTATCTTGTCTATTAGACTAAAACTAGGTCTACACCTAACGTTTTACCTGGCAGTTTAGCTTGTCAGGTAAAACTGTCTAGAAAACTGTGTGTGACGACAGTTCTCAAGACGGTCATTCTTCAAGGCGAAGAAGTTAATTTAGTTCATAACTACCCACAAGGTTTTACTTGACACGTTTGGACTGGTCAGGCAAGACTGACAGGTAAAACATTGTGTGTAAAGGGGTCATTAGAACTTAAACTAATAAAATATTATATTATACCATACTTTTATATTTAACGAATTTTTGGAAAATCATTATTTACCTAGGTGATAATTCTGGCCCTTTTTGATGCTTTTCTTGGAGTTTCTTTTTTAATTTTATATGCTGCCTTTGTGCTCTCTCATCCTGGAAAATAAACGACATTACCAATAAGTATATTATACTCGTACAGTATTTTTAGTTACAAGAAAAACACACTAAGGTCAAAAAGAATAATTTCTTAGTGCATGTACCTGAATTAATAATTTCTCCTGTACCTACGTATATAATTTATTAATATATTATATATAAAATAAAAATACACACATGGCCAAAATTATTGCATATATCGTTTAAAAATATACGAAAAGGAATTTAAAGAATCTTTTTTTATACATAACTTTGATAATCTGTAATAAACATTTTTTTGTTAAAATGAATATTGTAAACAATGTTTATCGTTCAGACCCAATATTATTCAAATTCTTGCACATTTCGATTTGTGGTCTCTTGGGTTTCAGAAGAAATTTGACCATTGTTTTGGCCTTAAAATGTCTAGAAACATTATTTCACAGTTTAATGGAGTCAGAATAGTAACACTGTCTCAACAGGGCTACCGGCAAGTTGCAATAGCTGAAATTGTAGAAGTTAGCCAAAGCGATATTTCGCGAATATTAAAAAAAAATCAGTGAGACAGACAAGGTTACAGACCGGCCTGGAAGAGGTAGAAAGAGAGTTACTACTGCTGTGCAAGACCGTCAAATATCCCTAATTGCACGACGCAATCCCCTGCTTTCTAGTACTTCTATTAAAAATGAGTTAGCTCGCCTTGAAGGAGTAAATGTTTCAAGAAAGACCATAGCAAGAAGACTCCATGACAGAAGATTACATTTAAGGAGGCCTCACTCTTGTTTCGAAACTTAATTTACAGCACAAAATTAGGCGACTACAATGGGCTGCGGAGATGAGAGCAAATGGACCTAATTGGAATTTCGTCATGTTTAGTGATGAAACAAGAATAGGATTAGTATCAGACTCGCGACGAACTTTGGTCTGGAGAACATCTGGAAGACGAGCATGCTTGAATGCAGCTCAACCCCATGTCCCGTTTCAAGGGGGAAGCATTATGGTATGGGCAGGTATAATGCACGGAGCTCGAACTCCTCATGATTTTATTGATGGCACAATGACAGGTGCCTCATATCTTAGAGACGTTTTAGAGCCTATTGTGCGTCCATTTCGAGGGACAGTGTGGGTTAAATTTGTTTACATGGACGATAATAATGCTCCTCCCTATCGCACTTTAGCGGCTCGCGAATTTTGTGAGGAAGAGGGTATAAGAAAACAGTGGTGGCCACCGATGTCTCCAGATATGAATGTGATCGAGCATGCTTGGGACATGCTAAACCGCCATATTGCCAAAAGCAATGATCCCCCCCTACTTTAAATGAATTGAAAATTGCTGCGTGCGAAACATGGGAAGCCATTCCTCAACATCTTCTGGACAACTTAATTGAGGGCATGCCACGTCGTCTCACAGCTTGCATTGAGGCTCGGGGAGGCAATACAGATTATTAGTTGGGAGAAATAATTAAAATTGTTTTCAATAATTTCTGTGTAAAATGAAAATTGTTTTTGTTGATTTTCACTCATTATGAAATAAAATTATAATAACAGCCTAGAAGCACTTAGATTTTTAATTTTATATTAGTTAGTCGTGTAGTAAGCCAATATATCCAAAAATATAAAAAGAATCATGTTAGGTCCAAAATAAAATAAAAATATCGTTATAATATGCAATAATTTTGGTCATGTGTGTATATAAATGTTTCATTGGTGTGTAATAAGTTTATTAATTACCTTATAATACGCTGGGTTGGGGGGTGGCGAATGCCCTAAATGCGTTGGACTAGGTATAGGGTGAGGGCCCTGCATGGTATGGTAGGGTTGTGGCGGGAAACCGGCTATCCCTCCTGGGTAGTACTGTTGGGACTGGTTGCTTCCGCTCCCTGGACCACCGCTACCCTATAACAAAATAGAAACTGTCAATATATTTACGTTTTTCTTCCTTATAACCATAATATTTTTATCATATCTTTTTTAAAATAAAAAAATATCTTGTAAAAAAATTACTACAACTGTAAAAAACATGCAATGCATTCTTTAAAAATTACTACAACTGCAAAAAAACAAATACAACGCATTCTTTATAAACATTTTTGCTTGTTCTAAAACGATTAATCCCGTTTATACTTTTACAAATTTCCATACAGTTTTATATACAGACAAAATTAAAAATGAAAATATATAAGCGATGCCAATTAAACTTTTAGTTACGTAATCGAGGCCGCCATTTTTAAATTCATTGTTACCAGCCATGGACAAATTCGGCGCTGTGCTGATTAACTCGGATTTAAATTTCCCGCTGGGGATTCAGGTGGTAGCTCTGCTGTAAAAAATGTCAAGTTGCCACACATATTTCTTTTTTTCCTGACATTGTCATTTGTTTTGATAATTTAGTTTTGTATTACAAGTTTTTGGTTTAAATAAATTGTGTTGTGATATTCTGAGCTTAAAAATTTTTACTAGCAGACCTTGCAGTCGAACATTGTTCTTTTTAGAAAGTCTTTTAGTGCGAAGTGTACCAGATAGCTTAATAGCCGTTGTAAAAATCTCATCGCAACGTTATTAGAATATTTTGAACAGGAAAGCGGTAGTAATAACCCTTTATGTCCCTTAAGTGCTGTTAAGGAGGTAACTTTTGTTAATGTAAATAATAACTGTTTATATATTATTTATAATTAATTTATTTTTGTTTTCTAAAATATTTTGATTAAAAAGAAATATGTAAAAGTGGGTAAAGATGTGCCGGTCAAGCTTAATCACTGATTATTAAGCTGGACTATGCAACAATTAATAACAATGTTGTTGAATAGGTTCTTCTCATAGTTCTTCCACTGATATTAACTAAAGTAACTGAAAAAATTCCGCCGTATTGTTGCTCCAAGACAGAATAAAAAATTTATAATTGAGTCTTAAAAAAATTTAAAGTATTTTTATTATTAGCACTTGAGTACTTTGCTATACTCATTAATAATAAACCGAAAATTAATAATAACAAATTACTCAAATAATAATAACAAATATCTTACATTATTCTCATTCAGAAAAAAATGTGTGATTCTTATGTCTTTATAGTAATAATTTAAAAATTCCAGGAGATATTCCTTAATAATTGACACAAAAATAATCTTGCCAGCTGACACTATCAAGCAGTAATTTGGTAAACAATCTAAAATTTCTCCTTAAATTGTATTTATTTATGATCAAACCAAGTCATTCTTAAAATAACAATGTTACTAATTCAGAGGAGTGTTTACAAAATATACTATTATTAATACGATGAACTATAACATAGGGAATTTAATAAATAAATCAAAATTTGTATTAATTCAACATATTTCTGTTGTTTACCTTCGAGTTCTCCATGTCGTTTGCTATTATAACTCAATTTTTCACTTTCCTCACTTGTAATTACTTCATCTATACATTCGTTTAGCACGAAATAAGCGAAACATATGTTATTTCGGTAGCCGTAACGGTACTTTTTAGCCTTATCTCCAGAACGAACACGAATTTGGCGGAACTATGTGTACTGCGTCAAGTACCACGTCGGCATACTAAAATTGCTTATCGATAAAACGTTAAAACGAGTAAAATATAGAGTGTTTCAAACAAATTCCTCGCTAAAGAACATGCAAAAATAATATAATTCATTGTCATTTAGTTTGTTCTGTCTGTATGACACATGGCTTAGACTTAACGACTAGACAAGAGATATAAGGCAAAGATATAATATATCGTCTTATTGCTGCCAAAAGTCACTAACATTTTTCCGAACAACCAAATTCAGCAAAATAAAAACACTAAATCACCACAATACACCAAAATTTAGTGTTTTTATTTTGCTGTGTAACACCAAAGGTTCCAACCCTCAACTGTAACCAAATTCAATCACTATGTTTTGAAGCGGAGAATCGATTGCAAAAGTCATTAACTACGATTTTTGGCTATTTATGTTTTATTTTAATACAGAATAGTTACTAACTATAACATCTTTATGCAATGCAATTCATCTTTAGACGTTTTTTTCTCGGAAGTAATAAAAAGTAAGTTAGTGACTTTTGGCAGCAATGGGACGATATCATCAAGATCAACAGTTGAATTTTGTCGAATAATGTTCATAGTTGCTTGTATACCGGGTGGTGCATCATCGTTGGAAACAGGAAATTTCATGCAAATTTTGAACTGTTCTAATATTGGCTCCCCTGTAAATTTTACAGCAAAATCGTAAATAGGTCTGCGTATGCTGAATACACATGCCAAATTTGAACAATTTCGGACAAGCCGATTTTAAGTAATTTAAGAAAAATTGCGTCTATTTTTAAATTAAAAATGGAGAGGTAACAATGCAAAACCAGTCAAATGTCATCGTAGCTTAAGTTGTCAAATGTAATTTGTTGTGCTGTCCACACTACTACGTTATAGTACTCACAAAACATCCATTTTGACAATGACTAAAGAATATAAGGACATGCAACACCCATATACGGGCAGAATTTGTGACATTAGACGCCATTCTTTTGATGGCAACGAACGAGTCATCAACTGGTAACCATCGACAATTTTAGCGATTTTTAATAGTTTGTGGGGAGTGAACTTTGTATAAACTTTATTACAATGGTGATTAGTTGTTCAGCTCATGTGTAAAAGCCGTTTTATTATTCATAGGTAAATAAACAGTCCAATCCACCTTTTTAGCGTTTTCTTAGTTTTCTTATTGAATTCGATAATTATTTTTCTGATATTCTATGTACTTTGATGTGTGCTATACGTCGATACTAGTTTTGTACCTTTTGTTAACATTTTAATACGTTTTTTTCGCAATTAATTAGTATAATACCACCGTATACACCATAGGCGTAGTCAAAACATTTATCAAAAAATATAAATATCTCCTCAAACAGCTAAGTTAAGAAAAATATGTGCCACGGCACTGTTTGGTGACATCGTTTGATGCTCTCGGGTGTTATTTGTCCTTGGATTCTTTAGTCATTGCATTTTGACTTATGTCATGAAATGAAAGTAAAAGAAGCGCCCATTTGAGTTTGTTCGCGCACTAAATTCATGAAGTATTGATCCCTATCTTTGATCCCTATATTTAATTTAATTTTTTTTAATATTACAGAAACATCTTTTTAATTGTAACGAAAAAGGTATATTAAAATTACGTTATATATTAAAAATTACAACAAAAAATTATATATACCTAACATATAATTTAATTTTAATATACCTATTTCGTCACAATAAAAAAAAAATGTTTAAATCAATAACCAATCGAACGTTTATAAAAATAAAACAATTATTGATGTTATTATGAATTACGTATTTTACATACCTATACTACTGAAAAAAAACGTACAAAACAATTCGAATCTTTCCGAGGATTTGGAAAATGAAAAAAACTGCCATTTTTGTTGTCGCAATTAGGAACGCTACAGTTTTTCTTCGCAGGTTTGCGTTCTCGGTCGAAAAAAGCCAATGCAATTAAATAAAAATAATTAAAATAAAATGTACTTGGTAAAATAAGTACAAATATACCAGTAATTAATGAGGAAATTGCCAAAATAACACACCGAATACCTATTTACAAAACACAACGAAATAAAAGTATGGACATATTTAAAAAACAAATGAATATTTGTTAATTTTTTAATGACTAGCAGCGCCTCTAGTTTTTGTTCGCACAGTATAGCTTTCACTTCCAGTCATTGCCATTACAGAAAATGTTCTCAAGGGGGATGTTTTGTTTCAAAACTATTTTTATATTTATTATTGTATTATTTAGTAGTTATCATTGTTAAAAACTGTTTCAATGATTACTTGGAAATTGTGTTAATGTTTCGTAGTTAAACTCATGGTTTCAAAAACTTATCGCTTTTGAACAATGCACCATTACTTCCCATATCAACATTTTTGTTATAGTTGTTTTTTATTGGCCAAATACGCGAGACTCGTTATGATGACGCCATTCAATGACGTCTTTTTAAGTTGAAACATTTTAAACAAAAATGTATTACATATATTGATAATAAAATTTTAACCAAAAGTGCTAAAATTGACATTACAAATACCGATACTTACTATAGAAAATGATTCTCTTATTTATTTAGTTTCTTGATCGGGATCAACTGTACGCTGTACAATTAATTATTTTACAGTAATTTTCTGAAATTCGCAATAACATCACTGTTAATTTAGGTTTTGACACAATAATATACTCCTAGATTTGCTACTTCTGGACGAAACTAATTGCAGAATATATAATATATGTATAGCACAAAAAAACCTCAGAAAAGCCCTAAAAAACAAATTCAAATGTTCAGTTGAAACACGCCAGTGTAAAATGGGGGTTTATGATGTCAGTTCCATCCAGTGTTGCCAGAAATTTTCGAGCGAATTCTTTCAACACACAAAGCCTTAAAAAACCTTTATATTCTTTCAACTTCACAAAAAATTCCAGATTTTGTGAAAAATCGCCAAATTTCGTGTATTTTACCTATTTTATAATTAGGAGAAAATTTTTAAAAATTTATTTCTGGTAATTTTTAGACAGCGATGTACTAAAATAAACTTTTTATTAATAAAATAACATGATCAAAAATGCTGTAATAGATACTCGACAGCAGTATTATAAAGTATGTTTCAAAAAATCCATTGCTTACAATGACTGCTTGAACAGAGAATAATTAATCATACAACTCGCCATGATCAGCTGACTTATTAGATATGTTTTCCGTTTATATTTTGATTTCTTTTCAACATCACGAACTTTGGTTTAGTTATGGTATATGTGGAATACGATGTGTTAAAAGATAAAAATGTATTTATTAATTTTTTGTTAAATGTAAAAATCTTTAAAAATGCGGACTTTTTGACAGCAACATTACTTTAAACTCAGGCATCCTCTTAATTAAACACAGTTAAAGTGAAAAAATAGATGTCGGAAAACAATTCAAATTTTTACTACATATTTTAACAATTTTTATTGTACAAAACTGCCAAAAACCTTCATATCATGGTCTTCTTTTTGGATAAAAATCCTTCAGCCCTTCATCCGACGAAATTTGACAGTAAAATCCTTCAATTCTGGCAATACATGGATATTATTATCCTCCTTTCATCATATTTTTATTCAAAGCTAATATACGATGATCTGATCTACTTTCGTGACGTCACCAGTCGTTCTCCCAGGCCTCTTTAATTACGAAGGTCGTGGTTCTGTACAGAAAGAGGGCTAGGAATGGACGAAATCAGATTAAACTGAACTAAGCCGAATATACACAAAGCCGGATGTTCTTTATCCTCCATACGGAAGTAAACGAGTGGCCGAATAATAAAGAATGCAGTTTGTAAAATTCCATTAACGAATTCATGGGAATAGAGATAGTTAGTTGAATGACACGATTCATGACTGAAAAACACTTCTGGGAATTTCTAAAGACCATGGACATTACAAGATATACAGGGTATCCCAATATTCCGTGGACATAAAATTACTACATATTTTTGGAATAAAAATAAGTTCATTTTTTCTGAGCTCGGGGTTGGCAGATAAAGATCGACATTCCTAGGTGGATTTTTTTTTCCATAACAAGGAGCTGGCCGTCCTCTGCCGGAAACATTGCGACCTGTAAGGCCTATTGTGTTTGTCCCCCTTCCATATCTGCACCCATTCTCCTATCCCTGTGCCTTGCACTAGCTTATGCAGGTCCTTGATAGGATGGGAGCATAGTTCCTCCGGTTCTAGCCTAGCTTTCCCAAATAAAATCAGTCGCTTGCGATCCAGAGCCTCGCAATGACATATTGTGCTCCGCTGTTTCAGGATCTATATCGCAGAGTCTGCAGCAAAGACTTCCTTGATACAGGTTGAGCTTGTTCAGGTAACACTTGACAGCTATGTGTTCTGTCAAGAGGTCTGTTGTAATCCGCACTTTATTCCTGCTAAGCATTAGAAGTTCTTTTGCGGTTTTAAAGCTAGGTTCTTGGATAAAAGCCTTGCTGTGCCTGTGCCCGTGTCTGTTTCTCCAATGGACATTGTGCTTTTCCCTGATCCAGAGTTTTAGTGCACTACGGGCCATACATTTGGGTATTCCCAGTACTGGCTCTGGACCAAGATAGGATGCCGATGATTTCCTAAGTGGATAGTTTGGAAATGGCCTTTCGGGAATAGCAGATATGTGCTTGCGGATTAAGAAAACGGATTTAAAAATGAATAAAGAAGAAAGAGTAAGTATTTTGAAATTTTTAAAGAAATTCTGGCGGTGAGTTCTATTGTTCAGTCCCAATAAATATCGATATCGATTTTAGTTAACAGAGATAATATTACACTGAGGAGAATATATTCTCGACATATTGCCGATAATCAATTGCTTAATTTTATGTACGCAGTAAGCATCCTCGACAGTCGGGAAGGCATTACTTAATTTTTTCGTTAAGTGCGAGGTTAATGACCACACAATCGGAGAATTCTCTTCGTTCTCATTGAAATCGGTACTGCCTGATACCTTGCGAAGTAGCCTCTTTGTGCGTACTGGTAACATTCCAGCATCAGTAGCGTAGACGATCGGTGCTGCTTGGTACTTTTTAAAAAACAAAATCGAAATTTTACTTTTATATTATTATGAAAATATATTATATTGTAAAAAAATTATGCTAATTCCGATTTTTTAAGTAATTTGTACCAGTACTATTTCACTTTTTAGTAATATCTCTCCTCTTTCTAAATTAAAAATAAAAGTTCCCGTCTGTCAAGTATACGAGGGAAAACAAAATGTTGATACTTTGGTGAAAGTTTGAAACACCCTGTGGAATATACTAACAAAGCAAAGAATTTAAAAATCATTTTATCATCTAGGTACCTACGTCTTTTTTCAATAGTTTGTTTTTTTATTCATCTCGATAGCTTTATTTTTATTGGAGATATTTGCTTCTGAATAGAGTAACGATTTACAGAAATTTTAGGATTGAAATCATGCCTTTGCTCTTAAGTCATCAACAAGTTCATCAACACTTATAAAATAGTGTTTATTGTTTTTGTTACGTCACAGATAAAATTATTTTTAAATTCCTTGCTTTACATTTTTACATATTCCACAGGGTGTTTTCACACGTTTTCATAAACTTTCACCAAAATATCAACATTTTGTTTTCCCTCGTATAATTGACAGATGGCAACTATCATTTTCAATTTAGAAAGAGATATTAAAAAGTCAAATAATTGGGCTAAAAATTGCCTAAAGAACCCTCAAAATCGCCCCACTAGAGCACAATATATATATAAAACTTTAAAATACATGAAAATTTTAAGGTTCCCGTTTTTGGTGAGTGTAGAATTATGCCGCCATACTGAAATTATTGAATGCTATACTATCTACAATCTATATCTGTACCCCAGAAGCAAACTATATTAAGTAACCAAACATAGATTTGAGAAAAACGAATTTTAAGTTCTTTTTTTAAGTTAGTTTCTAACTACTCGGTTATTTTTAAATCTATGATTGTAATATTTGGTTGTAACAACTTATTTTGAACTCAAATGAAATGCAAAACCGTTTTTAAAACAGGTATGCATGCTGCAATTTGGAACCAATTTACTATCTTTATTATGTTTAAATTTACTAGCCTATAATAGCAAAACTGTCAAAATCAATTCTCGTCACTGTGGACCCTTGGACATAAACGAAACTAACCAAAGATGTTTGAGCCAAACTGCGTTTATGTGACTTAACCTCATTTAGTCTAGGGCTGACATTGGACTTAATTTGATTTTAAACAGAGATTTGGAAGTGGGAGAATGAGCTTCGACGAGTGCGTATCCAAATTTTTGTCGACGGCAAGATGGCAGACATCTTCCAGGTCTCGATGTCACTTCCTCTCTTCAATTGACATCTGTTTGTTTTGTTTTGTTTTTCGTTTGTGTTGTTATCTAGTTAAAATTTATTATTATCTCAATTATTCTAAACACTAATTCAAAAAGGCTTGTTGTATATTCATAGTCATTCTAAGAAAGCTAATACGCCGGGAATAATGATTAGTTTTCATGTGTAAGTTTATACAACATAATCGTGTTTACAGATGATTCAAAACTGTTTATTTTTAACTTTCCTAAAGGCGATTTGTAAAAATCGTGATTGTAATTGGGAATGGTCAAAAATAAGTGTATGATGTGGCCATTTAAAGAGGATGTTTTTATTACGTGTGGAGGAAGAAGATACTTGGAATCAATGTTCGTGGTTCTGTAAAACAGTGCACTCTTATAGTGTCCATGAAAGCACAAGTTCAAGTGACCAGAAATATATCAAATAAGATTGGTCCTTACTTGACAAGAAGATTATTTGGAGGAAAAGAAAACATAAGATAGGGTATTTTAATCGAACAGCGAAAATTTAACATTTTTATTGTAAAGTTTGTTGTAGGTAGTTGTAGTTTTGTGCTAAATATTTCTAACATTAGCAGCGGCTGTGTTCAGAGTGTCAAGAGGAGGAGAATTCAGTTAATTAGATTTATGCACAGTTACAGGTATGAAGGCTTTTTCAAACATAGTATCGAGTTCTATAGTCAACATTTTTAGTATTCCTACAACTGTAAAAACAAGGAACATTGGACTGGAAAAATGGCAAGATTTATATAGAAAGAAAGGGTATTATGCCAATAAGAAAATTAAATCTGTAGGCAGAAGTTTCTTATTTAAAAACTGTTATGGGGCATATATTAATTTGTATCTCTGCCACAAATCACTGAGAAAAATCATATAATATTCATAATTGTTAACGAGATGATATTTAAAGAGTGTTAAAAATGAGATTATTAGTCATGAAGCTTACAATGTTACTTTGTTTCAATATTACACTTTTATTCTTGTAAAATCTATGATGAAGTTCAAAAGCATTTTGCAATGGCTTTAAATTGTGAGCCAGGATTTATAGCAAAGGTATTTGATGCAATGAAACTTAATCAGGGGATTGTCAATCCCATGTTTTTAAATAGATAAAATACAGGCCAAAGTTGACAATATTACAGTTGAGAAGAAACTATTTTATCTTAAAAAATTTTTCTTAAAATTCTGAGATCATATAATCTAATTTTCTTAATAATAAATTAGGTATATGTATGTTGTACATACAGAATTTTGGTATGGACAAATAAGGATCGACAAGCTTCTTTTGTGCAAAAAATAAATTATTTTTTGTAGTATTAAGACAAACGATAATGTGTTTTACAAACTTACCAGTAACAGTTTTTTTTTATAATAAAATATTTAGGAATAATTTGGGTTGTTTATCAATATATTAATGACTTGAATTTTGACAAATTGAATTTGTATCAAAATAATTTTACGAAATATAAAATTGATGTTCTATTACAAGACTGAGTTTTTTTTGTCGACAAAAACCAGGAGATAAATACTAATAATAATACCCATAATAAAATCAATGATGTTTATGCATTATGAAAATATTTGTTAGAGGACATGTTATGTAACAGTTTTTGTAACACAATTTGAAGGGACGAATAAAAAAAATAAAACAAAAACATATTTTTTCTAGGTTTATATTAAAAACACAAGGTAAGTAATCATCAAAAATAATTATGAACCAAATGTTTTTTATGAATATACAACTTGAACAAAAAGTTGTTTAGAACAATTTTTACCAAATTTGCAAAAATTTTAAATTGAAACGCGTAATTCTGTACAAGTAAACATGAAATAATTGTAAATACTTATTTAATGGCATTTCGAGTGTTTAACGACGAAAAGGTCATCTGTCCGTAGCGTCTTTTGTCAGAATATTCGTATATTTAGTGTATTATATACCAATATTGTACGCAGTTTTGAAACTGATAATTAAATAAATCATATTAATGTTAACTAACCATAATAAATGATAGAATTTCACTAATTTAAATTGCCCCCCGTATGGTTGAAAACAGCAAATTGATATTTGATTACTTATAGATTACCACCTATATACAAAATGACACGGAGACCTGGAATATGGCGCCCAACTTGATTAGACCTTCTGCCATGTTGAAGCTCATTCTCTATCCCTTCTATTTCTCTGATTTTAAACCGACTATTTTATTTATTGGAATAGATAGCGTAAAACGAGAAAGAGCAAGGGGTAGAACATAAAAAGCTAAGTAACTTTTCGTACTATACAGGGTGGTACGAACTGTATTCCGGAAACTTTAAAAAGTTCGTATAAATGTATGTCCTAAAATGCTTAGTTTCGGAGATACAGGATGTAGAAGTTTCATTTTTATTTCGATTTTTTCCAAATAATTTCTGAAGTAGCGTCAATATTTGGATGAAAATTGGTGTCTGGAAGTTTTTTGACATGAGAAATTTGATTTTGATGTTAATGTGATTCCTGATAGTAGGGGGCGCCACCTACATGTCTTTCAACTATTTTGAAGAGTAATAACTTTTCGTCCGTACCTGTATAAAACTGCTGAGTGAAAAAATATACATTTCCGTGACTTCTTACGTAAAAAATATCTCTTGGTAAAAATCGTTACGCGCAACCGTTTTCAAAATATTTAGAATGGAAACAGTCAATACATGTCATTATTGACAAGACATAAACACGTTGAGAGAGAGAGAGAGAGAGAGAGTAGATAGTTATTTGACTAAAATAATAAATCTGGGAATTTTTTATATTTTTAAATTAATCATAAATTTTCTGAGAAAAAATAATGATAAAACAGTTTCTGTTAAACTTTTGACAGAAAAATATTTCAAATTTATGGTTTCAATCTAATAACTATTTAGTCAACATGTTTAATGTATGTCAATGATGAAAGGTATTGATAATTTCGATTTCAAATATCTCGAGAACAATTACTCGTAGCGATTTTTATCAAGATATTTTTTTTTAGTAAAAAACGTCGTAAATGTATATTTTTTTACTCAGTAGTTTTATACAGGCATGGACGAAAAGTTATTACTCTTCAAACCAGTTAAAAAATATGCAGGTGGCGCCCTCTACCAGTAGGAGTCATACTGACATCAAAATCAAATTTCTCATGCCAAAAAGCTCCCAGACACCAATTTTTATCCAAATATTGACGGTACTTCAGAAATTATTTGAAAAAAATCGAAATAAAAATGAACTTCTACACCCTGTATTTCCGAAACTAAGCACTTACATTTATAAGAACTTTTTTACTTATTTTTATCTGCAGAATAAGCTGGCGAAGTTTCCGGAATACAGTTCGGACCACCCTGTATATTATCTGAAATATGCCAATTTTGGACCGAAAATAGTTTGCTTCTAGATCATAAAGATGTGATGAAATCTAATTGAAAGCCCTCTTATACCGTTCATTGAACCATTTCAGAAATCAACCGTTCGTTATTTCGTAACGCGCACTAAAAAAACACGCCTGTATTGTAGGTACTATTCAGCCATGAGGGTATTATAAATTATTAATCGTAAGTCTATTTATAATCGGCGACCATTAAATTATTTATAGGTTTATGTTAATGTTTCCGAGTACGAAAAAGCAATCGACAGTAAAATCAGTCAGAGAGAAGGACAAAATAAAAGTCTGGGAATATTGTTGTCGAACAGGATATAAAATTATGTAAAAATATTAGTCCGGGAGCCAGTGAATTTTTTTGTACCTACTTATTTTTCCAGTGGGTGAATATACCGGGTGCATCTCAAAAGTGGCTCACTCCTATAACTTTTTTATTTTTTCAGATAAAAAACGTGATTTCGTATGTTAGTGTATGACATAAATTTGGATTGATTGACGTATTCAATTGTTTTTGGTCATAACTTTTTAATTTTTTCAGATAAAATTTTTTCAGTTTTTCAGTTAAAATTTCAGATAATTTTTTCAGTTTTTGGTCATATCCTGTTTCAACGGAAATGATGACAACTTTTGATTTTTAAATGGCACTCTCGGTATAGTTTCATTTTCAAACAACTCTGAATAGAATGACATATCATATGTCAACTTTTGATATTTTCGCTTAAAAAAAATCGTATTTTAAATTTCAATCTAGAGTGCAATGGATGTGTTAAAAACATTCATTTTTAATCAAGGAGCCTTGGAAAAATAGATTCGATCGTCTAATGTTTTTAGTGTCTTGTCCTTAAAAGATGCTCAAATCGTATTTTTAATCATATCTCATTTTTTTCAAATGGAACAAGGGTTGCTCATTGGCATATTTGGAAAAAACATTTTTTTACGAATAATTTGATACCACACACATGGTATTTCAAGTAAATTGTCGTTATAAACTGTATGTTACAATTTCAAATAAACCATGTGCGAAAATGTCAACAGTTGACATATGGTTTGTCATTCTATTCAGAGCAGGGTTGGCATGATTTAAATCGTGATTGAAATCAAGTGATTTTTTTAATTTTAATCATGTGATTTAAATCAAAAAAATAATTTTATTGAAACTTTATTATAAATCAAGAATTAACTGTAAAAGTTATAAAAATGTGTCCTAGAGAACTATAAAAAATATTTCTATAAAAGATATAACAGATAATAAATCGAAAAGTAATTGTAAATGTTATAAAACTATATAAAAATATCTATTCGCCAATTTAAATGTTGGACCGATTTTTGAAGTAATTTCGTGTGAATCCATTAGACCGCTAAACGCAGGGATTTATTTTAAAATTTATGTATAAGTGACAAAAACTCGCTGTTCGAATACATATCATTCGCAGTCTAGTGCAGAACTATGTTCTTCTGATATAGAAACTATATCTTTATTCCCGAAAATATGTTGTTTTATATTTTTTTTTTGAAACGGTTGTATTTTTCCAAATTCTTACCGACATTTTGATCTGCAGTAAGTATTTTACACTTTGACATTAGATAATACTAATTTCATTCTCGACTTAAGACTATTTCCGAACAATAGTGTATATGTTTTATTAGGAGTAAAAATTATACTTTTTTTGATGATGCTGTACCTTTAAAGGACCATTGTAACGCTATTCCGCCGTTACAAGGAAGCACAAAAAGGACATTTTTACTCTTAATAGAACATACATACTATTTTTTTAAACATTACAAATCATTTTTCAATCAATTACAAACATTGCAAATAACATAAACAGTAATCGAGCAACAATTTGTACACTCGTTGAATTTGACACTTAATATCAGTTTAATAATATATTTTTGTACTTTTGTGCTTAGGCGCTAGGCGTTAAAATGACAAAAAATAATACGTTTGAGACGTTTGAAAAAAAATCATTTTGATCTGAAGCGAGCGACTTTTTTGCGAAATATATTGGTGACCGATGTGGAAAAATGACAAAATGCACCCTAGAATTATTACTGTTATCGATATCGGGTAGAGTTATAAAGATTTAGCCATTTAGGATAGGACTTTAATTGGAAATAAGTCCTAGCCATTTGGAAATCCGATTTAAATATTGTTTTGAATTAAAATAAAAAATCTGATTTTTTTTTATTTTTTTTTCAAATCATGATTTTTTCCAACCCTGATTCAGAGTGTCATTTTCTATCGACTATATTTATAGTTGTTTTTTTATATTTGTAGTTGTAATTACAATATAGATTAATCATCCAACACATTTTTAGGACTGCAAAAATAAAGGCAATGGTTTCAATAATTTTTATCCAATTTTTAACCTGCCAGACATATTATCCATTCTCACAGATTAGCCAGACTATTTTTTATCTCAACTGCACCAACATCTCTCACTAATCGAACTATTTTTAAGGAATTTTGTTTTATTACATTATAGAAATTTAATACTTTAATTGTAGTTCTTAATGATTATCGATTTTTAATCTTATCAAGAAACAAGGAAATTGTTCGGTATGATGAATGTATTTTTTTCTGTATATTTCCTCTCGAGTGTAGATCTAATTGTAAATGTAAATAACGATCAGAGCTGAAAGTTCATTGACTTAATAAATGTATTAATGGTGCTTCTGTATTTACACATTCAGCAATTTTCAAAGTGACACAAAACCGATTAGGTGCGATAAAGAAAATGTAACTAAATGTATGAAATAAACTGATTCAATTGACTGTGAAATTTAGGTCACACACATTCTTTCAGATTCTTGAAAGTTGGTAGAAATTAAAAAAAAAATTTAACCAATGAACACAAAAACGTACTATACAAAATACCATGTGATTGTGATAAATTCATAGATTTGATAAATTCTATATTGGTGAGACATCTAGACCCTTAAATGTTCGAATTAAAGAACATAAAGATTATTTATCATAAAAGAAGGATAACCTCTAAAGGAAAAATAAAAGAGGCTTTTTTTACAGTCTAATATAAATAAATGTACTGCTCAGGCTCAGGCATCTGTAGAGGTTAATAATGAATGGCTATCGTTTTGTTGTATTTTGTGAATATTTAAATGTTTTCTTAGTATAAAGTTGCATTCATTGGTTGCATCATATTAATTTAAATCATATTGCATACATATTTAAAATTAAAATTTATGACATATATGTATGTCAGTTGCCGTCTAAAATGTCATCTTGATAACAAAATGTTAGTTATTGTCAGAGATAGTTAAAATATTAAAATTCACAAATTATAATTAGTAATTAGAAAATTCTATTATATTTTATATTATTTCAAAAGCACAATAATAATGATATAAACATAATGGTATACAGCGTAATTTTGATATGCAGGTTCAAAACAAAAAGTGCTGCTATATTTTGAGTTTTCGTTGGCAGCCGTGGAAGTTTCAGTGATTTTAGTGTTGTCGGATATTTTTATTTGTGAAAAAGAAATATTGCATTTGGATTGCAAAACTATAAGTGGCAGTTTTATTGCAATGGAAGTAAGCTTTTGTCTATTTTATATTTTACTTTTTTCATACCTACGACAAAATATATCTATATTGAAATTTTATAATTCCTTTTATTCAAAAAAATGTTAGAAGACAAACCTGTAATTGACATACATAATTGTTATGTAATATATTTCATTTAAATGTAGTGTATTACGTTACTATTAAAAAAATGTAAATTTAAAAAATATATTAAAAATATATACAGGTACTGATTGAAATTTTTAGTATGCGAACAAACACCAGAGGCGCTTTTTATTTACTTTCATTTCTTAACATGACAGATGAAGTTCTAAAGGAGGATGTTTTGTATAACACAGCAGTGTTTACAAATAGTTATTTTTTATACAAGACGATAAAATGGTATTTTATCGTTGACCGGGAAAATTTGCCGGGAAAAGATTAATTCACGAGGGATGAAATCGCGAGTGAATTAATTTCGGGAGACGATAATGCAATTTTATGGTCGTGTATAAAACAATATTTTTTCCATAGCGGATTACGTTTTAAAAAATATTCAGAAATTATTATTTCAAGGAATTTATTACGAGTAGAAAAAATAGTGTGCTGTGTTGGCGTTGGTTTCTATGTAATTTGACAAATAAATAAAGCTGTCTCTTTAGTTGTCAGTTTTGAGTCAATATTTTTTATATCTCTTTCGTGTCGATTGCTGATTGAATTGGAGCCAGAAATGGCTCAAAACGAAATAAGTAACCAACAGATATTCAAGGCTGAGGCGACAAACGCCATATCCAAACTACTTCCATTTAAATCCCGAATATCTTATGAAAAGGAATACAACAATTTTCAAAAATAGAAGCAATTAAAAAACGTGCGAGAAGAAATAAAGTTTTTAACCTATTTTCGCTGTTAAAGTATCATTTAATTTACCCTTGCGGTTAAAGTACTATTTTATCTACTATTTTTGATAGATATAAGGCAATTTTAACAGTTGCTATGGAAAAAAAAATATTATTTTATTTTGTAGGTTTTCTTACAGTGCAAGTGGCGAAATACCATAGATTTAGTAAGAACAGATATCACATTAGACATTTTAACCCGATCAAACAATCGGAGGTTGACTACGTACTGTAAAAATCAACTGAGATAGAGAAGGCGACATTGCCGCATCTCAAATTTGCGCCTATCTCCTCAGTTTGATCTGCAGAAAAGGTGACTTTAAAACCTTCACCGGATATCAATAAATCTCAATTTCTTAATTAAATTAATAGTTTATTTTTAAAGAAGCATGCGTAATAATATATGTTATTAACCAGAAGATATATGCGTTACTATTAAAGGACATGTTTACTGTTTAATGTGCTGAAACGTCTAGAACTATTGGCAACGTCGCTGCTAGTCTTCCAGAATGAAATGAGCCGTCCGTCCCACCACCCCTCGCGACGGCCCTTGGTCCGTTATAGCGTACTACGTTTAGCTTAATATAAATTGATTGTTGGTACAATACCTCATTTAATATAAAATAATATTCTACTTTTTGAAATGTATCTGGCCCTAATTGTACCTAAAAGTAATATATTTTTACAGTGATATACCATATTGTAAACTATTTAATATTTCAGTCACTTAAAAGTTAATTTGCATTGAATAATTGCCTACGATCAAAGGAAATTTGAGCTATATAATCTTTTGATGGGCATATTCTGGGTATGCAAATACTTCCTCTAAATTTTGGGTTTCTTGTTCAACCGATTTATTCTCAAACCTGAAACATCTACATACGTAAAAGAAGCACAGGTCACTAATTATAATAACTTCACCCTTGGAATTACTTCTATCACAATTACAATACATTCATCTGCATTGGCATTTTCTACTTTTCGATGGGAAACAATAAACTTCCCAACATTTTTTAAATGATATAACAATTCCTCTTGTGGTTACTTTTCCATAGATATCCCATCTCTGTCCTCATGTGAATTCAGAGGCAATAAAATGAAAAATTATTTACCATAAACATCGCAAATTAAAACCTAATAAACAATTTTATACCGAATATAGAAATAAATTTAGTATTCTTACCTATTATGGTCCAAATCCATGTTAATAGATAATTATTATTTTTAAATATATTTTTGAAACTGCTGGTTTTAGTAATTATTAAATTAAACGAACTAAAAAGTCTTAAAAATAAACAATTTTTAACCATAACCCCAAAAAATGCAGATCTCCTGTCAACTTTCTTTATTTTTTATTTATTCATTATTTTCCTAGTGACGTCACAGGTGGTATTAGAACTGAACGAAATTTGAAGAGATGTAATCTTTGTACCAGAGGTATAGACCAGGGGGGTGACAGTGAAATAGGAAAATTGGAAACAGTCATTAGTGTCATTCCTGTCATTCTCCTCACGACAAGTATGGCCGCCTAGACAAGGACAGCATTGTTTTTGTCTAACTATTGTCTAACTTTACAGTTTAGAATTGACAGAATTCAGTTTCAGAGACAACTTCAGATTTGTTCTAGAACAAATTAGAAAATATTCGACGCCAATTTAATTCATTCCGTTTTCGTTTTGGAAGTTCAATTTAATATTTCGGCTGAAATTTATAAATATAAAGGTAATAAAGTATATAAAATATATATTACATGAAGAATTCTGGAGAAAATTATGTTTCTGCAGTAGTAGGTATGTCCCATGTATATGAAAAATAGGTAGTAAATAAACACTGTGTTTACATTTTTTAGATGCAAGAAAATGGTGTTATATATAATCTCTTTGATCGGCGATTTTTTTGAAAATGGAAACAATTTACAGCAAGGTAAGATCATTTTTAACAATAGCCAACATTAGTTACTCCAGTATGTGCGATTTATTGTCAATAATGCAATAAATCAGACTGATAATCTGATTATGTTATCCGACTAAGTCTCTTTTTGCTTCTTTTCGATTTATAAGCCAGGTCTCTTTGGGAATAATGTACGCTTTTTTTAAAAAGTATATTTATATTTTATACCTATTGATATTTTTACATTGTTAATTTTAGTATAAAAAAATTTGTTTTTCTGTTTTCAGGTTTTTGTATAAGGCTCCCGTTTTCATGTTCCTGTGTCCGTTTTCTGTCCTTGAAGTCTGCGAATACGTGTGTTTATTTACATATTACTGTAAGTCATGCTTATCAAACCTTAACTAATTTACGTTAAAAAGTGCATATAATGAACTAATTAGTATTAAAACAATACAATCCTCTATATTTTTATATTTATTTAGTAACGTTGTTCCATATTTCAAATAAATATATGTGAATAAATTATTTTGTGGTTTTATTTATGAAAAGAAAAAATACAAAATACATTTGAACTGAAAGAGGGCCCGCCATTGAATAACCGGAAACGGAAATCCTTATCATGTTAGTCTCTTATCTGTCAAGTCCTTATCATGTCAACCTGTCAATTGGAAAATTAGTTCTCCAGACGACAACGAAGGCTTTCGGTGGCGTATCGTGTTTCCGCGATTTAACACAGAGTTGACACTTCTTTCTAGTTAATTATTTTATGGTATAGACCATTTTTCATCTTAATCTCCTTATTCAAAGATCCAACTAAAAAGAGTTTATTTTTCTATAGGCACGTTTTTTTCTTGTTCCGGCCAAGCCAGATCCGGTTGGGTGAAAATAGAATTCTACGAGATATACCTAGTTGCGTCGTTGAATAAATTGTAACCAGTGAAAGTTAATAAACGATGAACGTTGTGTTGTTATAGTAAAGTTTACTTTCTGTCCTTGTAGTTCTGATGGATTAATATGTTTTTATAGGCTTGGTGCATTCTCCCCCTGTGCTGCCACCATCGGAAAATGTCGTAAACAACTGGTATATACAAATACAAGGATTTACATAGCGAGTATACGAAAAATTTATTATATACCTAATTATTTTAAAAGTGTTAAGAAGAATAATGTGTGAAAATTCTAAAAATAAAAAGTAAATATTTTGATATCTACAGAAGGTCTAAATTGGGCTCAACTTTCGTTTAGTTGAACTCTGTTATATAAAAAATGACTTTATATATGCGTTCTAGAAGGCGTCAGGAGTACAAATATACAAAAATGTTCCTGGGGAAATGCGTCATTTTCATTTTTCGGACTTTAGTATAGCCGAAATCTGTTACATCAAAACTAGTCTTCGGAGTGTGTTTTAGACATTTTTCTAAACATAAAAACACAAAAAGGTGTCTGCGGAAATTTTTTATTTTTATTTTACATAAAAAAATGCTTTGACTTTAGAATAGCCGAAATCAGTTACATAAAAAATGAACTGATATTTGTTTTATACGAGCCTTTACGAGCAAAGAAATACAAAAAATTCCTGGTGGAAATGTGTCAATGTCATTTTGTGCACTTTGTTTTTCATACATTTTCAGTTTAGAAGCTTACGGGACCCGGGAGCGATTAGGGGTGCTGGGTGGGTAAAACATCTTTCGGAGGAATAACAATTCTTGTAGAATAGATAATATAGGTTCTTGTAAACTATAGATAAGTACCTCGTAATGTTGCACTTATTCTTGTTTTTTTTATTAAACTTTGCGCAAATAGGGCTGATTCAAAACAAAAACATGGATCATGCAGTTTTCTCTTTATATTTTAATAATTACCTGTGATTTTGCAAAAATATTATTAGATTGGTTAGGATTTGGGTTGCTTTGGTTAGCTTTTCTTTGTGTAGGGTGTTAAGCTGTGGTTTTTATATTTTAATAATTAACTGTGATTTTGTAAAAATATTATTAGATTGGTTAGCATTTTAGACACTTTTAAATGATTTTTTTTGGTTCAAAAGTGATAAAAAGATAATTTTTTATGTATCTATGCTTACAAAAATGGAAAATGAAAATCAAGCATTTCCGCAGGAATTTTTTTATTTTCCTGAGTTTGTAAACGCTTCTAAAAGGCAAAAATATATTTATTTTTTATATAACTGATTTCAGCTATTCTAAAGTATATTAAATTTCCTCAGAAAATGGATACAGTTTATTTCCGCAGGAAAATTTTTATTTTCCTCAATTCGTGAATGCTTCTAAAAGGCAAAAATATATGATTTTTTTATATAACTGATTTCAGCTATTCAGTTATTAGTCTAATAAGTCTTAGTATTAAGTCTAATAAATTTCCTTAGAAAACGAAAACAGTTTATTTCCGCAGGAACATTTATGTGTTTATATGTTCAAAAAATATTAAAAATAAAACGCAAAATATATTTTTTTATAGCAGATTTCAGTTACTTTAAAGTGCGAAATTTGGAAATTACGCATTTCCGCAGGAAAATTTGTGTTTTCCGTGGTTCACACTAGCTTTTTAAAGACAAAATTTTTTTTTCTAATAATTTCAGCTAAACGAATGTTGACCCCTGTCATATTTCATATTATGTTTCGACTTGGTTAGTTTATCATGTTGGTATGAAGTATTTAGAAAAAATATATATATTGCATGACTTTATTACATAAAATAAAAAATATACCTTTGAAAACCAATTATTTGTGTAGACCGCTAGGAAAACCCAAACTAATTAAAATACCTTAGTTCGTATACCCTATTTATAAAGTCCTATTCGCGACACGTATCTAATGAATTAAACTGTATAATTTAAATTCAATTGTCATTATTCTGTGGTGTCTAGACAAATTCAATAGAAAGGTAATTTCAGGCTGGCTTTTTTCGAGCCAATTAATTTGTTATAGCTTGTTTGGCGAATAATCATTAATGTTTTTTTAGATCTGTTTTAGGTAATGCATTTGCATATATGTAACTATTGGATTTATTCTGCACTTTTACTTTGTTATGCCATATTAATTTCTGTATGAATATTAAGGGTCAAAAAAATCGACTATTTTTTTTTCACTTTATATTCTGAAAAAAAGAGTGGTAGACACCTGAAAAAAATTCTCTGCAAGTATGAGCTCTTAATTTTAATAGAAAGGTCTTCCGTCTTTCAGTTTTCTATTTTTTTCTTGTTATATTAAAATATAATAAGTTTTACTCTATGGCCGGATGGTTGGCCATTTTTATGACATGACATTCCTAATGAAATTTTGAATGACATATCATAAATATGTATATTAGGTAAACAGAGTTGGATAGACACATAAACTAATTTTACTGCAGGACAGTGGCATATTATGATTTAACTCCATGTATTTCAACATAAACTAGGATTCCCGACTTTCAAAATAGAAAAATGAAGATGACAGGGCTACAAACCCCGTCCAAATGTTGCCAAGAATTTATCAAAAAGGTATGCATGTAAAGGTATTATAAGTATTACCAAATATATCCATATAATAAATGAATATTGTTAAATATACATATATTATTCTAAAAAAAACGATGTATAGGCATTTCCGTTAGGCAATTTATAACAATATTGAGTGATTTAAAATATTTGGATTTCTATGTATGCGGTTGCAAAATGACAGCGATATATTGATGCGTTTAAATTGAACGGTTACACACAATCGTTTCTTGCAAAAGGCTGTTTTTATTGCTCTTAATAAATGTTTTATTAAAACTTAGTGAAAGTTAGGAGCATATTTCCACATAGTCGTTTAAATACTACCTAGGTAGAATTTTTGTAAAACAAAATGGAATTGAATGTAAAGTACTAAGATTTAGTATATCTAAATAGTCTAAATATCGATTGAAACTGTTTAGCTCGGGTCTCTCTGATCATGAAGCAGTTTTAACTGAATTTTCGATAAAGTCCAAAATCAAAAATGCCCCTCGTAAATTATGCCGTATTTTTTCAGAAAAGAATGCTCAAAAGTTCAGCCACTTATGTAAAACAACCAACTGGGATACTAGCTCTTATGATGTCGACACCGAATTTTCTATTTTCGTAAAAACATTAACCAGTCTAGCGTTCAAATCCTTTCCTCTTAGGCCTATAAAAAATAAGCATAATAAACGTTGGACCACTAAAGGTCTACGCATATCTTCTAAAAACATGCGTTCATTATCTCACTTAAAAAAATTCTCAGACAGTCTCTTCTTCCACAATTACGTAAAACTTTACAGAAAAATTTATCATAAGACTATAAGAGCCGCTAAGGACCTTTATTATAATAGGAGAATAGTCAATTCTGGTAATGTTGCTAAGGAAACATGGTCTATTGTGAATGAGTTAAGAAACAAAGCTTCTTCGTCTAGCAATATCTCTACCTCGCCTGAGAAGCTTAACGATTACTTTGTAAATGTAGCGAAAAACTTAACTAATACCATATGTCCTCCTCATGATCCACTTTCTTATCTCTCTAATGATAATGTAAACTTACACAGTTTCTTTTTTTCGCCCGTTCTGTGATTTTTCTAAGGCGTTCGATTGTGTAAATCATAAGATCCTAATTAATAAACTGCAGCACTATGGGTTCAGGGGATCATCTCTCGAATGGTTTAAGTCGTATCTGAGCAACAGAAGTTAACTTGTGAGGGTGGATACCACGTTGTCTTCTAGCAAGCCAATAGAATGTGGAGTACCACAAGGCTCAGTATTAGGCCCTATTTTGTTTCTTCTTTTTATTAACGACATTGCTAACATAAACATCAGTGGCAAAATATGTCTTTTTGCGGACGACACTAGCTTCACTTGGAGCAACAAGGACATCGCGGCACTTCATAGGATTATATCAAATGACTTAATCACCATTAAATCTTGGTGCGATTCGAACCTCCTGAGTCTCAACATTTCTAAAACTAAGGCTTTGTCGTATAAAAACTCGTTGCAGCCTTTTGTACTTGACAACACCACCATTGACGTCGTAAAATCCGTAAAATTCTTAGGGCTTGTTGTGGACAATTCTCTGAAATGGGACATACATATCGAAGCTTTGTCGAAAAAATTGAGCTCTGCCTGTTTTGCATTAAGGTCTGTTTCTAAGGAGCTTAACTTGTCAGTGGCTAGAACTGTTTATTATGCACTTTTTGAGTCGCACCTCAGGTATGCCCTTCCATTCTGGGGTACGTGTTGTGCGGCTCAATTTGACCGCATTTTCAAGCTCCAGAAGAGAGCTGTTCGATATTCACTGGGACTAAACAGCAGAACTCATTGCCGGGGCTTTTTTAGAGAATTAAAAATATTGACTCTTCCTTCCTTATTTATATTTGAATCCGTTTGCCTAATACGTAAACATGTATCAGCTTCTCAAGAAAGGCCATCTCACACTTATCCACTCAGGAACGCGGAGCAAGATCTTTATCTACCTACCCCACGGTCAGAGTTAGTTAAAAGTTCAATATTATACAACTCGAAAAAAATGCACAAATGCACAAGTTGCTACATAGATATATGAGTGAAGATTACAATAACAAATTACCGGTTGAAAAATTTCGGTCAATTTTATAGCTTTGGCTACGTATAACTACACTGTAAAAAATCAGCCTGAGTGAACACATATTTCTCAGGGAGTGAATTTTTTGAGTACATTTTTATCTAAAATAGAGTAAATTCATCATTTTACTCAAATATGATCTCTATTTAATCAATAGCTATTGAATAAGCTCATGTTCGAGTTATAACCCCTATCTTTGAGTAATGGAATAGAAAAATTCACTTAAAAACTCATGTTATAGTTTTACACAATAAAAATTTGAGTGAAATCACCCAGTTTAGAGTATTTTCGCTCATTACTAATCATACGTCATACGCGCTTCTTCGATACCGAATAAGCTATTTCCCTGTTCCTCAGTTTTTAATTATCTGTTCGAGTCGTAGGTTGTCTTGTTCCTTCGAAGGTGCCCAGGTTACAAGTCCATAGTGTATGTGTGTGTGATGTAAAGTGTGACAGTGGCCGCGTGGCGTGGTGAAGCGAATACGAACTCATAACTCCTAAATATGTTTTATGTTAAGAACATTTTTTTTCACATCGCAGAAATCCGCCTAACATATATTCAAATTCGACTGCGTCTACTGATTGCCGCAATGCTCGGATGTTTCCTGGACTAATTAGCGTAGCGAAAATCTAGGTACTTTCCCTCAATCTGGAACTGGGAACTGGAACATTTGGCAGAATAACATTTTTTTTTAATTTTCAGGAGGAAAAGTATCTGGATTTTCCGGAGGATTTTCGTTATTAAAAGTTAGTTTAGAAATTAGAAATATTCGAGAATGTTGGTAGCCGAGCTGACGAATGCTCTTAATAAAGCGGATTTTTGCGATGTGATGCAACTTTTCTAGACATCTAGCTTAAAAAGTTCCTGTATTTTTTCCAAAAAGAGTTGAAAACTTTTTAAAATGTTTTTGATATTATAATAATAGTGTTATATTTGGTTTTATTTGTTTTTTTGTCAAATAAAAATGACAAATAAAAATATTTTTGAAGGTTCTACAGTTTTTTATTTGGTTTGTTAAAAAAAACGAAATATTCTAAATGATTTTTTTAAAAGCTATGTAAGCTAACTTGTTATTTTATTACAAGTGACCAGATGCCTCCCAAAAGTGAATTTTAGGAAATGGACATGTTCGAGACCATGTCCTAAACTGAAACTTACCTTTGAAAGGCACCTGCCCACCTGTTATAAAATAACAAGTTAGCTTACATATAGCTTTTAAAAAAATAATTTAGAATATATTTCTCAATACTGAGTGAAATTAATACTCAGATATGAGTACTAATCGAGTTAAGTGTAACACAAATTTGAGTAAAAGTCACTCAATAAAAGGTGTCTTGAACTCAACACTTAGTGAGTTCACTCATTTTAAAGTGAATAAATTATCAAAATCGATCAAAATCCTACTCAAGGTAAACAATATAAGTAAAAAGGAGTCTTTCGTCTAATCTCGATTGAGTGAAAACACTCAGTGCTTTTCACTCTGAGAATTGAAGATTCACTCGGTTCTGTAGAGTGGAAATTTCACTCAATCGGGTGTGGACAGAAATTGAGAAAGTATTGAGTGAAATCTGAGTGAAATTTCACTCATTTTTTTTACAGTGTATGGCTACGTATGATAATCTTAAATATAAATCTTTATTTACAACCACATCCACCAAACCAAACCAAACCAAACCCCCTAAGCGTTTCCCTGCAAAAGGAAAATTCAATTCTTCCTGCAATTTTTGCAAAAGCTTTCTAATTGTGGGGACGAGTTTGAATTCGAGATAAAATCTATTTATCAAATTCCTGACCACTTCGAAAAAGTCGTTGAGCTTTTCGACAGCAGTCTCACGTGGTCGTTTCTTTCCAGAGCTGGATATCATTTTATCGGGGTTAGTTTTCAGCCTTTTTTTATCTTCTGTGTGAATTTTTTTATAGTCGATACGCTAACTCCGGTATAAAGAAATATCCGCTCAAGTTTACGTTTAAGCGGCAACTTAAGCGAACTCTCTGTAGCTTCTTCATCGCAAACCCTATTATGAATACAAGGAAATAAACCAAATGAGATTTCATCCACGTTATTATTAACTTACCTATATAAATTAGTTATTATTTCTCTTGTCTGACTATGTAGCGTCTTACCCTTAACAAATTTGTTCATTTTAAAACAAAAATATACGATCAAACTTGATATTATTAATTAAAAACTACGAACGAAAAACATTATAACAAGATAACAAAACAATAAAACACAACTTAACTATCAAATATACGAAAAATATAGGAATAAAGTTTAGGATAACCGGTATAAAATAATGAAATAAAGTAATAATGATCAAAAAAATGACACCGCTACTGGATATTTCAATAGTATTCAATATTCCTACTCTTTTTAGAAGAGACCGTGAAGTTGGGGATAAAGCAAGCGAATAGGAAAGGCGTAAAAGCCATGGCAACCGCGTGGTAACAAATCCTGTGACATACTCTCGCCAATCATGTTCGATGAATAGGCGGCCATGCGCGGCGGTTTGCCAATGATATCGTTGAAAAATCTTCAACTTTCATAATAAGCAGATTATACAGAATGAAAGAAATAAGTTATTAAATAAAACATATCGAACAATATGAACTACGTTAAAAGTCCTTAGTAATATACGTCAGAATATATGCTAAACACATTATATATAATAAAAATATATTAAATTTATATATTATTTTATAGATAAATGTGGCAATATCGATTTTTTTTCTCGCATTCCTTCCGTAGCTTCAGATCCGCTGGTCAAACAGTAAACTGGCTTCTGCTCTTTTTGTAGCTTCTGTAAGTTCTGGTGTAGTACCAATATTAAAGTAGTCTTCATTTTAGACTTTCTATGTTATATAAATTCCAAAAAGCGAACGACAAATTCAAAACTGTCACTTGGTTGTTTGTTTCGCTGTTGAAGGTTTGCGCCATAACAACTAGATCTGTTCGGTGTTGAGATTTGAACACCGGTGTTAGATGTTGATGATCAATCACCGGTGTTTCAGTCGGTGTACCGGTGTCAACACCGACATCGATGTTCATCCCAACACCGGTGTTTATTTCAGCATCGATGTTTATCTCGACACCGGTGTTCATCTATAACACCGGTGTTTATCTCAACACCGGTGTCGGTGTCGATGTCGATGGCGCCGTTTGTTTTTTTTTTAGTTTTTTTCATGTAATATTTTTTAGTTTATTTTACAGCTCCGAATTTTTGTTTCTTGATGTTTTGTTTTGTTTTCTATTTGTTTTTGATTAAAATTTTTTTACTTTATAGCATTGTATCTGACGCTTCCACTTTATTTTAGTGATTAGTCTGGCAAAAAAAATATATTTAAATTTGAAAGCTTTAAGTTAAAGCCGGTCCGCTTTAATAAACGATAAAAATAAGCACAGATACGATATTATTATTATCAGGTTTATTTTGAACTTATTAATTGCCATTATTTCTTCTTTAACCCGTTTATCAATTCATACCTTTACATGCATACCTTTGGACGAGGTTTGTACCCTCGTCATCTTCGTTTTTTTATGTTGAAAGTCGGCAATCCTAGTTTATGTTCAAATACATGGAGTTAAATCATAATACGCCACCGTCCTGCAGTAAAATTAGTGTATGTATCTATCCAACACAGCGCTGTTAATACACACATAAAATAAAAATAACTACGAAGGTATAAAAGAAAGCATGTATAGCGCAAACAGTCACAGAGGAGACGGTATACAAAACTCTGTTTACATAATATACACATTTATGATATGGCATTCCAAATTTCATTAGGAATGTCATGTCATAAAAATGGCCAACCATCCGGCTATAGAGTAAAACTTGATAACTAGCAGCATAAACCTTCTTGTGAGATTTTTATTCTATTTGAATTACTTATTGTTTTTTTTAATGGCAACGGCCCAGCTACATCGAAACTACGCCACCGGTTCCTATTAGAACACCGAAGTTAAGCGACGTTAGGCGATACTAGTGGATGGACGGGTGACCGGTTCAAACTCTGTATCGTGCTGTTGCCCAATAAAGGCAAAAGTGTAAAATCTATTGACACACACTGCTCATTCACGCCGGTTCGAGGCCGGATGAGATCGGATATCTCGTGAGTTAAGGTAGGATTTCCTAACTGCGTCGAAACGTATGCGTTCGATAATAGTCAGTAATAATAATCAATAAAGTTTGTATACCATCTCGTCGTAGATAAGTGCATCTCGAATATGGTAGGACCATACTAAACACATACTAAAATCTGGAGTAGCTGTAAAATATCGACATCACACGATAGGTAAATAATGGATTTTAGTACTGCAGAAAAATAATGTCAAAGGGTACTGATTTAAAAATATTAAGATTAAAGTTAATTAATCAACCTTTAAGGTATAAAATTTGGTAAGTGTTATTATTAATAAAATAGTTTGTTTTATTTATGTTGTTTTATTTATTCCTGTGGAATATAACAAATTTGTATTTGTATATATAAGTTATATTGATAAATATAATCATAAATGCGGGAAGTTTCATAAAGCTTGAAAGTAAGAAATAGTTCTTTTTTCAATTTTTTTGGTATATGGTGTCTTGTTCGTGTTTGTTTTGTATTAACACATACCGTTTTGATTAAATAAAATAACTCGATTACATTTTTTCAGTTTTATGCAGTTTTTTTTCACAATATTTTGAAGTAATCACTTGTCAGGAGGGTTCGGAAGTAGTTAACTAAGACGTAATTTACCTGATTAACTACGTGTAGTTTTTCTTCAAAAACTACGTCTTTTCCCGTTCATTAACTACATGAAAACTACGTTAATAAACTATGTATTGATATTATGAATAATTTTCCTTTGTATGAGGTGTAACAGAGATAATATGATGTAAATATTATATTTAAAGCCATATTTCTTCTGTTTTCTTAAATACATTATGTGTTTTTAAAGCTTCAACTTATTATAACCTCACCTCAAACCTTTGACATTTGAAAGTTACATACATCGGTTACATAAACTACACCCTCTACATAAACTACATTAACTACATGTAATGTAGTTTATGTAGTTTTTAAAAGTAACATGTAGTTTTCCGAACCCTGGTCAGTCAAATTTTAAATATTTCTTGCTATGCGTTCCAGTTGTACCAACTTATTTCATTGTAAAATAAAATTACTTTGAAATTAAAATGACAGACACATCTATCATTGTCAAGGATCTTCTCGTTGGACAGACTGTATTTATTCTTATCAGTACACATTTTTTGGCTTATTTCTAACCAAACGCTTTTGTCCCGCTAAATTTATCTACCAACGCACTGTGCGCTCGTCCGTCAAATGCAAAAATAACTGTCACTGTCTAAAATCTTTAGCGCCAACTTCAACTCGGACAGTAGATGACGTAAAAAAACTGACAGTGCAGGAAGATAGGAATCGAACTATCTTTATCTCTATAGTATCCTTGGACTAACGCAGCAGTGTTTAGAAAAAACAACTATTTCATTTTGTAGATTTTCTTGCAGTACAAGTGGCGAAATACCCATAAGATTTTTTTGAAGAGGTAAATTCGCCTAAGAGGTATAGACATTTTTTAATAATAATATAGCTCAATCTTTTTTTTTTCCTATTCCATAATCATGTCACAGCGTGCATAAGGCCAGATCATAGGTATTAAAATATTCAAGAAAACGCACATATGGAATAAAAGGCCCCATTGACTTCTACAGCTTCTACATGAACATCTGTAGGAATTTCGTTGGTTTTTTCGTGCCGCTGATCCTTTTAAACCCACCTTGACGTGCCGGCTGTTGCATCGCCGCCTTTACTTATCGTGCATTATTACAAAACAAACAAACAAAATGAAATCGTTAACCTCATTCATGTGTCACCTTGCTCCGCACTTCCGTTCGAATGTGTGTAAAATGTGTCACACGGAGCGTACCGACGGTACCGTAATTGTGAAAAGTATACATCAACTCGACCACACACTGATTTTTTATAATTTCATTTTTTTTTTTTCTATAGCAACTGTTAAAATTGTCTTATATCTATCAAAAATAGTAGATAAAATAATATTTTAACCACAAGGGTGACACAGACTGAATATCTGTTGGTAATTTACTTATTCAATCAGCAATCGACACGAAAGAGAATTAAAAAATATTGACTCAAAACTGACAACTAAAGAGAAAGCTTTATTTATTTGTCAAATTACATAGAAACCAACGCCAACCCAGCACAATATTTTTTCTACTCGTAATAAATTCCTTGAAATAATAATTTCTGAATATTTTTTAAAACGTAACTAACTCGCTATGGAAAAAATATTGTTTTATGACGATAAAATTGCAATATCGTCTCCCGAAAATCTTTTCGGTTGACGAAAATGGTATTTTATCGTCTTGTATAAAAAATAACTAATTTTTATTGAAATTTTCGAGAGCTGTAACTTCTTCGGTAAGCATTTTAGGGCATATGTTCATAGGAAGTTTTTGTTTTATTTTGATCTGTAGAACCACCCACCGAAGTTACATACACTATTTTTTGACACCCTGTAAACATTTTTTGACGATATTTAAACTCATTTTTAAACACAACCAAAACAAAACGAGGTGAGGAATAATTTGATTTTTTAATCAAATGTCACAAAAGTATTAATTTTTACGACGTGATTGATAATATAAAAAGTACATATCGATATTTTAATATATCGATTTTTAGTTACATCCCTATTTCGAACAGGACAGTAGTAGGCACATTTTTCGCCGAGGTTATCTGTACGTGCTTTGTCCCAAATTCCTTCGCTTCAGACGACCATCAACCTTGCATTTTTTCCTATGCAATCGAGAGAAAAGATCAATCGTTTCCCAGAAATATTCGTTGATTCAGGCATTTCCGCCCCGTGGTTGCTGAAGAATTATCAGAAGGTCTTTACTTCAGAAGAATGTACAAAAATGTTTTTGGTACATCCGGTAGTGGTATCTAAAATTAATCGTGACCGAAGTTCCTCTAAGAAGTAAGAACCCTTATATTCATTGGTAATTTTACTATCATCATCATTTTCAGCTTATTCATCCATTGCCAATTATGGTGTAGCCTTTATGACATATTTAGATACTCTCTTTGTAGTTAACCACGAGAACAGGCAGGCTTTAGAAGTAGCTTCAACACGATTGATCACATAGATACACTAAGTACTTCCACTAGCCATAGCCTTTATAGACTTTGAGAAGGCTTTCGACTTGATATATCCTAAGACAATAATAGAAACCCTAGCGAAATAAGGTATTGACAGGTCTTATATAGAAACTCTCGCCAATATACAGGGTGGCGCGAACTGTATTCTGAAAAATTCGGCAGCATATCTTGCAGATAAAAATAAGTAAATAATTTCGTATATGTATGGACTAAAATACTTAGTTTCAGAGATATTTTCAGGTGTATAGAAGTTTCATTTATATTTCGATCTTTTCCAAATAATTTGAGAAGTAACGTCAGTATTTGAATCAAAATTGGTGTCTGGGAGTTTCTTGATATGAGAAATTTGATTTTGATACTAATAAGACTCCTATTTGTATAGGGCGCCATCTACATATATTTTAACTGGTTTGAATAGTATTTCGTCCATACCTGTATAAAACTACTGAGTAAAAAAATATTCATTTTTTACGTAAAAAAGTCTCTTGGTAAAAATCGCTACGAGTAATGGTTCTCGAGATATTTGGAATCGAAATTATCAATACCTGTCATTATTGACATAAATTATAAATTAAACATGTTGACTAAATAGTTATTAGACTGAAATAATAAATTTGAAATGTTTTTGTACCAAAAGTTCAACAGAAACTGTTTTATCATCATTTTTCGAAGAATAATTTATAATTAATTTAAAATAATTATTAAAAGTTCCCAAATTTATCATTTCAGTCAAAAAACTAACTACTCGACATGTTTATTTTTTGTCAATAATGACATGCATTGACTATTTCCATTCTAAATATCTTGAGAACGGTTGCTCGTAGCGATTTTTACCATGAGACAATTTTTAGGTAAAAATCTACGGAACTGTATATTTTTGTACCCAATTGTTTTATACAGGTACGGATGAAAAGTTATTACTCTTCAAAACAGTTAAAACACATTTAGGTGGCGCCCCCTACAAATAGGAGTCAGATTGACATCAAAATGAAATTTCTCATGTCAAAAACCTCCCAGACACTAATTTTCATCCAAATATTGACGTTACTTTAGAAATTATTTGGAAAAATAAAAATAAAAATGAAACTACTAAACCCTGTATCTATGAAACTAAGCATTCTACGACATACATTAGAGAACAACGGCATACGGTCGAGTCGGCCGCTGCTGACACGTATACGTAGACGTAAAGAATCTTTTACGTGTATAAAAAATAAGAAATATCAGAAATGTGCATGCGTACGTAAACGTTTACGTGTTTTTAGGCCGACTCGACCGTATGCCGTTGTTCTCTATTGATACCGATTTTTTACTTATATGTGTGTCTGCAGAATATGCTGCGGAAGTTTCCGAAATACAGTTCGGATCACCCTGTATACAAAGAACCCCAAAGCAAGAGTAATGATATATAAAACAATGCCAGGGATATATAAATATTGTAATATATTATATCGAATTTGTAACTCCGAGACCCAATAAAAATACGAGAAATTCTTGTTAGTTTTGCCGTCGCATCAACCTTGGCAAAAATGCCAGGAATGCGTGTCTGTGTATCTAAACGGGCACATTGTTGTGTAGCAACGACGACGTAGAGATGCTTGGTTATTCGTTTTATCTTCCGACCGTTCGTTCGTTGGCTGCTCCACGAACTTAAACATGCGAACTTATCTTTGCATGCGACTCGTCCTCCTCGGCCGTATATCTTTTAAGTTTATTTTCTGCAATGCGAGGCCGCTTTACCACCGAGCCGCTCATTTTTATTGCTTCTAGTTTATTCGCCATTAGATTATTCTTCTTCTCCGGCTTCCGATGCGCTTTGTTCCATTTCAAGTAGAAAATTTCCAAGCGAGGTATGCGTTTTCATCCATAGAACTTACTGCAGTGTTGAATTTTACAAATTGACAAATAACATTATCAATATACAGACCGGCATATACCCGGGCAGTAACCGGTAAAATAAATAATTTATTAATTTCATTTTTATTTTAATTTTATTAATTGTGATTAATAAAAAAAATTGCGTGTGAGAAAAGAGATAACTTTTAATCGGCATTAAACGGCCTACACAATTTTGCAAAGTGGCGCACATTATTTTTTTTTGAAAAATATTCCAGTGATAACCCATATGCACGTCCCTGATGAATTTATCGACACTTTTTTAGCATTAAAATATGTAGCACTTATAGTAACTTTTACCCTAAAAATGTCATTCAAATCACTAAAAGTACTTGGAAGAAAATTATTAGCGATGGGAACTATCGAATGAATTAGACTATCGAATGGTTACTGAATGAATGATTTCAACTATCGAATGGTTTTATTCGAATAAAATCATTCATTCATTTGTATACTAAAGCATATGTGACAACCTCGCCGTGCGACTAAATGGTTATCGTTGAGCCACGACTATCGAATGCTTTTGATAAATGAAAAATGAAATTTAGTATTCGTTTGATTTTTGTGTGCGTCAGTGCATTATTAGTTCTTCCAAATTTTTATAACTTCACCTTATAAATACTGTGCTATTTTTGCGTTTATTAAAATATTTAAAATACTAAAATAGTAGTTTTTTTAATTGACGATTGCGTGCGTGTGCAGGTGTCAAAATTTTTCCGAAAATTTGTGTGATTTTCCGTAGCCCGATCTTTCAATTATTTTATTTTATATGGTATATATGGTCTATTTTTTAATGGGAAATTAGCAATTATTAGCATTAATAAAAGTAGCAATTTTTAAGAGAGATGAGATGAACTTGAAGTTTTACACGTGCTAATTTAAAAAAAAAGTTAACGATGTTTGTATTTTGTTTATGCTAATTCTCTTACATGTAGTTTTTTGCGAAGAAATATTTCATTTATTTTTTAAAGTAAATGCCAGTAAAAGTAAATATTATTTTTTTAAATAATAATATAAAGTACCTAATATAAATAATTTTGATTTCTAATTTTTTCATTTATATTTTCCTTCCATTACACTGCATGCTTAGAAAATTAATAAATGTTTATATTTCATGATTTTAAAGTTTGTTGTTAATATAACAAATTAGCTCTGTAATTATTATTATTTAATAAACCAACGATGCCAAAAAATTTAAAGACTATATTATTTTTAAATATGATCTAATATAAATAATTTTGACATCTAATTTGTTGTTTATATTTTGCTACTACGTAAAAAAAATGTTTATATTAAATTATTTTAAATTTTGTTGTTAATAGGTATAACAAATTATTACTGTTATTATTATTTTTATTAAACCAGTCTTTGTTTAAAAACATTAAAAATCATTTTCCTACATCCAAAATATTTTATTATCTAACCTAACCTAACAACAGAATATTAATAAAAAAAATGCAAAATATATAGACATACTATCCCTAACTAACTAAAGCCAAACAATAATATTCTTTGCTAATATCAACTAATACCAATATATGGCAACAGCGCCCTTCATAATGTATTTTCTGTGTAAATACTAGCACCTCAATAAAAAAAATAATGTGTCCTTATCTTTATATGACTTTATATGAACAAAAAATCAAAGATGCCGGCTTCTTTCTAGCATTGCCACCGCCCGCTGTCGGGTTTCTCGGAAAGAAACCTACGTCGCCGGGCGACAACTAAAATCCAGTTAATATTTTATTATAATCGATCCTGACGAATAAATGAATTTCATAAACGAATGAATTTTATAAATGAATGGTTTTTGCTGCCGAATTACTAGAATACAATATTTCAAGGCAGATGACGCATCTATTCGATAATTTTTATTCGAATAGTTTTCAACGAATGTTTTTTTACTAGCTATCGAATTATTCGAATGAATTGCAACTATCGAATGTTTCGATAGTATTCATTCGATAGTTCCCACTACTAAAAATTATAATAAATCGAAAAATTTTAAGACTTTAACACCCTGTGGCTACAAAATAAAGCAGAATCGGACCTATGTTGATATGAAAAATAAATCTTATTTTTACGCGAGGAATCTCTCCACGAGAAATGGCACATTTTTTTTGAAACACCCTGTATACTCCCAACGCGCGCAAAGAAGTTTAACTTCAAAAATGTATCACAATATTTTGCAGCGATGCGACGCATCACCCGCATCAATGGAAGCTTCGCCGCTGAATCAATTAGTACATTATTCAATATATTTGTATTGCAACGGTCGCTGTAAGGCTATAGACATGCTATAGAGATGCAATTAAATGGCAAATAAATGAACAACGCGTTCGTATCGGCGCCAGTGACCGTTCGAGGGCAGTGGCGTGACGGATTTCCATTTAATTGAAATCAGTCGAGCGTGGAATGGCATCGTTTATAAAGCGACGGCCGAAGAAACGGCCTCCCGATACCGCATTTTATCGCTGGGAACTTGATTTCGAGCTGGCCGACTGTATCGCAACTTGTTACGGTAACCTGAAATACTTAGCTACGTGTAGACTCGTCGAAACAAACAAGAAATCATATATATTCTTGGCTAAATATAACTCTGTATATGAGAACTTTAATGGGGTGAAGTTTTTTTGCTTGAAATCATTGCAATATAAAATTACACTAAATCCCCACAATACACCAAAACACTTTTACTTTTACACTGGACGCGCGTTTCGCTAAAAATGTTAGCATCATCAGCAGATGATTATAAACTGAAATCATTGTTAAAAAAAATCATTGAAATCATTTATAAAAAAAAACATCCAGTATACCGAGTGCGTGCGTCTCAAAAGTGGCTCATCCCTATAATGTTTTTATTTCTTCAATTAATTAAACGAGATTTGGTATACTAGTAATGACATAAATTAGGATTGATTGTATTGTTATCGGTCACTTCCGGTTTCACCGGAAATGACTACGACTTTTGGTTGTTAAATGGTACCCTCGGTATTTTTTTTACTTTATTCGATAGAAAATGATACTCTGAATGGAATGACATAACGAATGTCAACTTTTGACATTTTCGCATATGGTTTATTTGAAATAATTGTAACATGCGATTCATAACGACAATTTGACTTGAAATACCAAGTGTGTGGTATCAAATTATTCGTAAAAAAATGCTTTTTCTAAATATGCTAACGAGTCGTTCCATTTGAAAAAAATAAAATATGATTAAAAATACGATTTGGGCATCTTTTAACCGGCCAGGAAAAGACACTAAAAACATTAGACAATCAGATCTATTTTTTCAAGGCTCCTTGATTAAAAATTAGTGTTCTAGATTAAAATTTAAAATACAATTTGTTTTTGAGCAAACATGTCAAAAGTTGACATATGATATGCCATTCGATTCAGAGTGTCATTTTTTATCAAATAAAGTAAAAAATATCGAGGGTGCCATTTAAAAATCAAAAGTTGTAGTCATTTCCGGTGAAACAGGAAGTGACTGAAAGCAATTGTATACGCCAATCAGTCCTAATTTATGCCATATACTAACATACCTAATCTCGTTTTTTTTTATCTAAAAAAATAAAAAAGTTATAGGGGTGAGCCACTTTTGAGACGCACCCGGTATACATGGGAAGTCCCCAAACAGAAAATCATGAAAACTTCTTTGCGGAAATGCATCATTCTCTTTTTCCGACAACAAATAAACGATAACGAACAAATAAATCAATTAATCACTAAAATATTAGTTATTAAAGGGTTATTAAATTAAAAATGAAACATAAAAATCTTTAAAAAATGATATAATAAATATGTTGTTTGTCAATAATTTTAAATTAAGATTCATCTCATAAATCCATCACAATCTAGCAGCGTTGTCGCCATCGCTTGTCACTCAAAGTTGATCACGTGCATCGGAAATTGTTTTGCGATTACCATATGTGAGGCTTTTGTATTATCGCAGTCCAATTAATATAATTTTGTCTACGGGCCTTATCGCGATCAAAAATCTAAGAGACAGTTGCAGAATGTACAGAATTCATGTATTGGCTGAATTTACGGATTAAGAGATCGAGACCACGTTACATATAAGCGATACCAATTAAACTTTTAGTTACGTAAAAGAGGGCGCGATTTTTTTCATTGTTGCCAACTGGAATTTAAATTTCCCGCTGGGGATTCAGGTGGTAGCTCTGCTGTAAAAAATGTCAACTTGCCACATTTATTTATTTCCTGACATTATCATTCGTTTTGACACTTTAGTTTTGTATTACGAGTTTTTCGTCTAGGAAGACGAAACAAAAAAAATACTATTCAGTATCTGTTTTGGCTCACCCCGTACATTTTATTATTGGTAGTTAAACAAAGCACGTTATCGTTCCCACACAGCGATTCGTACACAATATGGGCAAGCAGCATTGGGTAATTCACGGTATTTCGCTTGTTCGTGTGAAGCCGCCTGCTTGCGTTGCATTCGCCTGCGTGCCGTATATAAAACATTAATTAGCCATGTAACAATAAAAGTTATCTTGATAGTTTTATCGAACAATGGGAGCTTTTGATACCGAGTACGTGCAGCGTACTTCCCCTTCAACTTTCCCATTAGAACTGGTTTAAAAATTTATTTTTTTCTGCGATTGTGCAAAAAATAGCTATTTTTTATACTATCTACTGTATTAAAAGTCAACTTTTTTGCACTAGTGCAAAAAAATCTTAACATTATAATGACGAGTTTAAGTAAAGAGCAAAAAATTGTAAATTTTTGAAAAAAATTGTCAAATCTTGGAAGGTAAACCAAGTACCAGTATTAATCGAATAAAATTGTCATTTGAAAAAAAAACAATTACGGGCAAGCTGGTTTTTTCAGAGCTAGCTACATTCGAAATCAATTCGCTGGCCGAGTGGCACTTCGACGTTAAAGTCGGCACGAAATTAACCATTCACAACAAATTTCAATTCGAATTTTGCGCATGCGTGCTTAAACGTTCTCCTGACATTTTTTAGGTTAGTTGTTGGTTTTGATTTTGGAAGAGTCAAAATCCGGGACAGTTGTTAATTAAGTTTTCAAAGTTTTTATGTTTAGAAAAATGGAAACAAAAACGTCATTTATTGATGATTTTTTTTATAAGTTTATTATTTCCGGACTTAGCGGCCGTTTCATGAGCCCTTTGGGGTGGTTTTCAAAAGTTTGTTTTACAGCAAATTGACCCATATGAAAGTTGTTCATAATAAATGGACAAGCAACTTTTCCTCACGATTTTTTTGTAGCTTCATTATATTTAGAGATAGCGTCCAGCTCATGAACAAATTGGGGTAGGTTCATAATTTTTGTTTAGTTCTACAAATTTACCAACTTAAAGGTGTTCATATTAAAATTATATGCAAACTTCCCTATGATATGTATTTATTTCCCCAAAACGAAACATGGAATTCATCAAGTGAATGAATATTATGATTTCCTGAAAAAAAGACATTTAAAGCTACTACCACTTGTTCATGATCTGAACACTATCTCCAAAAATCGTCAGGTTACAAAAAAAGTTCATAAGGGAAAGGTATATGTATTCTTATTTTGAACGAGTTTCCTAGGGTGAATTTGGAAAAAGGGCTCATGAACGGCCGCTAAGTCCGGAATAATAAACTTATAAAAAAAATTCATTAGTCGAACTTATAGAGAATGTTCTTATGTACAATTTGCGTCTAATTATTTTGTTGTAGTACAGTTTTAAAAAAACCACCCCTATTGCTCAAAAACCGCAAGGGGAAAATTTCCGATTTTGTTAATTTTACACTTAGAAGACAGTCGCTGACAAACTCTGAAAAAATCAGCTTGCCCGTTTTTTTTTCACTCTCTATACGGCGATACAATTTTACTGGATTATATTGGATACCTCGCAGCAACATTTCGGAAAAGTGTTTTAAGTGAAGAACAAGATTCCGAGACCTCCACGAGCAGAAATGAGAATAATGTTCAAAAGACTACTGGAAATAAAGTTTATCCATTAATTACCTTAGTGAATTATTGTTCAAAGTGCGACATCAAAATTAAAATGAACTCAAAAAAAAGTTTTCAAAAAAAATATATTTGTTTAGATAGAGTGGCATTTTATAGATTTGAATATGATTGAGTTTCTTCCATAAGTACTCCATGCTCTTAAGTGAGCTCTTCTGTTGATTTCTGGTAGTAGAGATCCCGAGCTTTGTATTAGTTGTCCCAAATATATACAGTGGTGGCCAAAAGTATGGAAACTTTTTACTTTTTAAAATATCACAGAAAATATTGCTATGCTTAAACTCTCAGGAATATAAATGAACAGCTTATCAGCAAATAAAAGTATTCCAAAAATTACACAGCGAAAAAAATCTGTTTAGCAGTTTTTGTAGGAGAACAATAGATTTCTTGTGGCTAAAAGTATGGAAACCATAAATAAATACATTAAAATTATTTAGTTTAAGCTGATAAACGGTACGACTTACTTCAGATAAATATAAACATCATGCCCAAGTCTAAATATTTCTCTACGGATTTAAAAAATAAAATAGTTGAATTATACAAGAGCGGTTATAAACAAATTCAAATAAGTAAAAATTTAAACATTTTAAGAAGCACCGTTTCGAAAATAATTCGTAAATTTAATAAAACAGGGAACGTTTCAACAGCTTTTAAGTCAGGAAGACCAAGAAAGTTGTGCAACAGGACAATGAAAGTAATGAAGAGAATATCAATGGGAGATCCAAGAAAAACATCCACAGACATTTCTCGAGAAATGGGTGAAAGGGGATATCGGTGTCTGCACGCATGGTGAGAAGAAGGTTGGATGACATGGGACTTTTTGGAAGAGTCGCGGTGAAGAAACCACTAATATCAAAGAAAAATAGGATGGCCCGCTTTAAATTTGCTCAAGATCATCTCACCTGGTCTTATCAGAAATGGAATGTACTGTTTAGCGACGAAAGCAAGTTTCAACTGTTTGGTGGTGACGGGAGACGTTATATCCGAAGACCAAAAGGTACACGGTACAGCCATAAGTACCAGATGCTCACAGTAAAACATGGGGGTGGGAGTATAATGGTGTGGGGGTGTTTTTCTCGCTCAGGTGTTGGTCCTCTCGCTCAGGTTGGATAATGGACCGTTTTTTGTACAAAGACATATTGGATAATAATATGCTGCCTCATGCTGATGAAGAAATGCCACTCAGATGGTTGTTCCAGCAAGACAATGATCCCAAGCACAAATCTCGGTTTGTTCAAAATTGGTTAAATGAACATAATGTTCCACTAATGGATTGGCCCTCAGTCTCCGGATCTTAACCCCATAGAAAATTTATGGGACCATTTGGATAGCAAAATTCGAAGCCATTCTATTTCAAATAAAAATGAATTATGGGAAGTGCTAAAAACTGAATGGGCGGCCATTTCCAGTAAAGATTGTACGAGATTGATCGATTCGATGTCACGAAGATGTAGAGAAGTAATTAATTCCAAGGGATATTCCACTAAATATTAGTAATTTTTATATTATCTTGAATTTTAATAAACATTCTTCTTAAGTTTCCATACTTTTGACCAAGAAAATATTCATAATTTTTTATATATTTTTTTGATAGCTGTAATTTTTTATTTAAATTTATTAGGTTTTGTAGGAAATTATTTGTAGGTCACGATTATATAAGTCGTTTTATTTCATATTTTAATTTCTCAGCATATAAATGACAAAGTAAAAAAGTTTCCATACTTTTGGCCACCACTGTATATTCTTCTACTATTTCCAGTTTTGTGTTATTTATTAGAATGGCTTTTCTTTCCACTAGTTCGTTGTACATTACTTTAATTTTTGTTAAATTCATTTTAAGACCCACTTTGCTGGCTGTATTTTCTTCATTAATTTGTCCTAAGGACTTGTCCTAAGTTCTTCAGGACTAGTGGCAATTAGGACTATGTCATCAGATGGTTAAGATATTATTTTGTTTATTAAGTCCTGGTCCTGAGACATTTCTTCGAGTGTTTTAGACCGTTGAAACCCATTCCAGGTTCTTGAGTTCGGCTTCAAGTTTTAGTTTCCATTTGGGAAACAGAATGGTTCCGGTCCGATTAGTGCAGTGTTCACACACCTACCTTTTCTACCTAGATCGTTCCTTTTTCATTACCTTTTATCTCTTGGTGGGCAGGCACTCAGAGTAGGAGGACTTTATTAGTAAAATATTTATCAGTATAACTTACTAAACTGTTATTAAATTAAAACAGTTTACTCATTATTGAGGAATGTTGAATATTTTCCGTTACAGGTGATTCAGTTTATTTACACTATAAATCCACACATAAAATATGTTTCTATTATGTTTCTTTAAAAACAAATTAAAATACCTTGATTTAATAGATTTTTCCAACAGGTAAACTATAAAAAAATAAGGCATGCACGGCTGTATGTTTGGATTTACGGTTTATTTTTCTTACGAATCTTTTACGCTTTAGTTCTTCAATAAACTATTTTATTATTCAATTACGGTTAACTTGAGACGCAGCGGAAACTTTCTATTTAGCATTCGAATTCCAACGGCGTAGTAGTCAATTGGTAGTATTAGGTTTGTTCCAACACAGCAGAGAACCGTTCATGATACGGTTAGGCTCTTAGATTATATATTACATAGATGCTTCTCTTACTCTAAGGCTACGCTTATGCGCAATAGAGAAAATACGTTCCAACAACACGAAAATCGTTCAGCAAACGATAACTTCGTAGCGTTGATTGAAAGAATTGGGGAAGATGCAACCTAGTTGGTGCAACGCAACCTAGTTGGCGAATTCGTGACAAGGCCGATTTGATTTCCCCTTACCTCTCAAGTGCTGTACGGTGGAGACACCAATCTTTCTGCGGCCAACTCATAAAACACTTATTTTCTCTAATTCGGCCAGCGAAGGCATATCGAAGACGGTGTGGAACTGAAAGCGACAGTGTTGCCATATTAAAATGTGTAATATTTGTAATACGTTTGACGAAAATATCTTTAGATGAAAAATCCGCGTTTAAGTATTGAAAAATTTATTCGTGTTAAACATAATAATCAACAAAAATTAAAATTTTTTTATAGGTACCGAATATGTCGTATGATCGAAAAAAGTCGTTTAGTTGGCTTGGAAATGACGATTATTGACATTTACCATAATATTTTACATATGAGATAACGATCTTCATTTCCAAGCCAATTCTGATGCGGTTTTTTGTTTAATCATATAATATTATATTAAAGTGTTTAATGATAGGAAACCCGTATTATTAACGTACTGTACTCAAAATCCGCAAATCTACGGATTTATCAGTAGGTCTGGGAACATCGTCTTCGATAACCACTCACTGCTCACCATACTGCTCACTGTGCACTCACTATGTCGATTGAAAGCAGAACCACAGTATAAAGAATATAAATATATCCAGAAATGATAGAGGTTCAAAAAAGCGTTTTTTTAATTCAAATTACGCATGGACTTTTATATCGTTTTTCCCATTTTTAAATGCCTGTTTCTATGTGGCCGTTATCGATATTCCCATTTATTTAGGTACCACCCCCCCCCTTTTGGTAGTTTCATTGTTTTTCCCGCGTGCTCTTCAATTAGTAGTAAATATTGTAATAAATTATATTTGCATATTTCTTAAGTTATAGCATGTTTTGCTTTTTAGCTGTTTGCATTTAACTTGAATTATCTACCTTTTTATCGAAAGGTAATAAAAAGTACTTGGATACAACTTGTCTTGCCATTGTCAATTTTTTTTTTCAGTTTTTACTAAATTTTATCACTTCATCAAATTAAAATTTATTACACAATTAACTACTAACAGTCATAATTACTGTTCATGATAATCATAAAATTTAGAAAAAATTCCAAAAAAATTGACAATGGCAACACAAGTTGTATGCAAAGTTACGATAAAATTTGGGCTTTCCAGGTAGGTAATTAAAGTAAAATGCAAACATATGGGGTTTCCATAATAATTATTAATAATAATTCCCCTATTGACAATTCCATATTCCAAAGAATTAGAATAGAATAATATATATAATTTTTTAATATTAATGTATTCACAATAATATGTATAAGTAGAGTCTGATAAGGAAAATAACTTGTAGGTGTGGAGCCTGGAAAAGTGCCTTAGGATCCCACAGATATGAAAATTATACACCAGAACAATATCGCAACCAAACCAAACCAAACCGTATTAGGATTTGCGGTTTATGAGATATGTTATTAAATAATAATAAGAAGAAAGTAAATAAATATTGATCAATTATTAAAGACGCCTAAAACTGTTAATCAATAAAACTAGTACTGTATATTTATTTTTCTACTTGCTATACTAAAATTCCTTAGTATTTTTAGTTGATCCCTCGTATACGGCCAGCGTTCTGACTGATAAAATAGCACTTCCGCTGCACTCGGTAAACGTACAAATTTTTTGTCACCTCGAAGGGTCACGGGCCGCCTTTGTAGTCAAAATAACAATAGAATTCCTTAGAGTGAGCCAACTGTATATGTATATATTCTTTAAACTGTGGCAGAACTATGGTACAGTATTCTTTATCCGCTGAGCTGTAAACGACTTTATTTTAGGTATAGGAACATGTATACTCAAAAAGTAACGAATTGGAAAACCTTTTCACTAGTGAAATAAAAAAGTAGGTTTCCATTTGAAAAAAAAAAAATGATTTATGATAATTTTTTAATCGCTCAATTCCATGACAGCTACCGCCATTATTATATTTATGACATTTGACCGATTTAGTTTTTGAAATAGATAGCCACATGTCTTCTCTTTATGTCACAGTGGCTGTGGTAATCACTAAATTTGACTTTTAGACTATACAAATTTTTTTGACAGGTAGTTTATTTCAAGGTAGAGTGTTCAACATTAATATTCATACAATTTAAGTATGTAATAAAAAATGGAGGCATCCATTTAAAATAAGAAAGTTGCTGTCAACTTCCGGTATTTCGGGAAGTGCCGCCATATTGAAAATATTTTTAATCGATAGATCTCGTTGTGAAACAACAATGATGTGCAAAAAACCTCCGATGTAGATATTGTAGTTTTCTAGAAACTTCTAATGCACGCTCAGCCTGGGACACCCTGTATACATATACAAATTAACAGATGGGAGGTTAATAAACATCGGCATGACTCATTCAGTGGGCATCAAACGCTTATAACAGAATAATATGCAATTAGCGCTAATGAGTAATGGTCAATGATATTTAATATATAATGAGAGTAGCAACGACACTATTATAGAGCTTTGAATTGGACACAGAAACAAGGTTAACATTATATCCGCTTTTAAAAAGTGAAAAAAAAATTAGAACTAATTGATGCTCGGATCCGTTGAAAGGCCATGTTAACGAGGTTTTGCCTAATTACAGCCATTTTCCGTTCGGTACTTCAATAATTGGAACGAAATTAAAAGAAAACCGCTTTGGATTACTCCATTGAAATTTTTAACATATTAATTATGAATGTTTGCATTCAATTAAACATTTACAGGGTGTATATCATAAATATATACAGGACGGAATGAACGGAACCGGTAAATTCCGGGAATTTCGGCAGCATATTCTGCAGATAAAAATAAGTAAAAAAGTTCGTATAAATGTATGTCCTGAAATGCTTAGTTTCGGAGATACAGGGTGTAGAAGTTTCATTTTTATTTCGATTTTTCCAAATAATTTCTGAAGTAACGTCAATATTTAGATGAAAATTGGTATCTGGGAGTTTTTTGACATGAGATATTTGATTGTGATTTCAACATGACTCCTAGTAGTAGAGGGCGCCCTCTACTACTAGGAAGGTTCACTTACGATACCCCTTCCCCTACATGTGTTTTAACTGGTTTGAAGAGTATTGACTTTTCGTCCGTACCTGTATAAAACTACTGAGTAAAAAAAATATACATTTACGACTTTTTTTACTCAAAAAAGGTCTCTTGATAAAAAGCGCTAAGAGTAATGGTTCTCGAGATATTTGGAATCGAAATTATCAATATCTGTCATCATTGACATAAATTAAACATGGTGACTAAATAGTTATTAGACTAAAATCATAAATTTGAAATGTTTTTGTGCCAAAAGTTCAACAGAAACTGTTTTATCATCATTTTTTTGCAGAAAAATTTATGATTAATTTAAAAAAATAATTTTTTTTCAAATTTATTTATTTCAGTGAAATAACTATCTAACAACGTGTTTATATTTCGTCAATATTGACATGTATTGACTATTTCCATTCCAAATATCTTGAGAACGGTTGCTCGTAGCGATTTTTACCAGGAGACATTTTTTACGTAAAAAATGACGGAAATGTATATTTTTTCGCTCGATTGTTTTATACGGGAACGAAAGAAAAGCTATTACTCTTAAAAACACTTAAAACACATATAGGTAGCGCCACCTACAAATAGGAGTCATATTGACATCAAAATCAAATTTCTCATGTCAAAAGACTTCCAGACACCAATTTTCATCCAAGTATTGACGTTACTTCAAAAATTATTTGGACACAATCGAAATAAAAATGAAACTTCTACACCCTATATCTCCAAAACTAAGCATTTTAGAACACACATTTATACGAACTTTTTTACTTATTTTTAACTGCAGAATATGCCGCCGAAGTGTTCGGAATATAGTTCGGACCACCCTGTATAGTTCATATCAAATAAACATTTAGTCACGTGATTATGCTTCACCGGCACAGCATTGTTCACTTTTGCATATTTTCTTTTAATCAAAATATTGTAGAAAAAAATACATTAATTATACATATATAAACAGTTATTATTTACCATCAACAAAACTCACATACTTAACAGTACTTAAAGGACATAAAGGGCCATTACTACCGCTTTCCCGTTCAAAATATTCTAATAAAGTTGCGATGATTTTTTACGGCTATTAAGATGTACTTCTTCTTCTTAGTGTGCCGTATTCATTTAATGAATGTTGGCGACAATTCTGGCAAATTCGTCTCGATCTTGGGCGACTCTAAAGAGTGAATGGGCATCGAGACCAGTCCAGTCTTTGATGTTCTTAAGCCAAGAATACTTCTTTCTTCCGATGCCACGTTTTCCTTCAATCTTCCCCTCCATAATCAGTTTCAGGAATTGATATTTGGTGTTTCTAAATATGTGGCCCAAGTAAGCTGTTTTCCGTTTTTTAACTATTTGAAGCAACATTCTTTCCGTTCCCATACGTCGCAGAACTTCGTCATTTCTCACGCGATCAGTCCAAGGAATCCTGAGCAATCTTCGAAATATCCACATCTCAAAGGCCTCTAGTCGGTTCATAGTTTTTGCCTTGAGGGTCCAGGTCTCCACGCCATATAGTAGTACTGAGTATACGTAGCCTTTTACAAAACGGTAACGTAGGCGTAGACTCAGGCTTTGGTTACTCAACAGAGTTCTCATGTTCGTGAATATTGCTCGGGCTTGTTCGATCCTGCTTCGAATCTCCGTGTCTGGATCTAGGTCTTCGGTAATCCAGCTGCCGAGGTACTTAAACTTCGGGACCTGTTGAATCTGTTGGCCGTTCACCGAGATGTTTAGACGGTCGATCGGGGTTCTGCCAACCATCATAGTCTTCGTCTTATCGATGTTGATTTTTAAACCGAGTCGCTCGCCTTCCGCGGATACTCTATCGATAAGTCGCTGTAATGCTTCTTGGTTATCAGCAATGATGACTGTATCATCAGCGTAGCGAAGGTTATTAACCGCGTAGCCGTTGATCTTTATGCCGTCGTCTGTGTCCTTTAAGGCACTGTCAAAAATGGCCTCCGAATACAAATTAAAGAGGAGAGGCGACAAGACACAACCCTGTCTTACACCCTTCTCTATTGGAAAACTAGAGGTGGTTTCATTTCCTACCTTCACCGATGCTATCTGGTTTAAGTAAAGCTTTTTTATGAATGCCAGGTCGTTCCTGTCCACCATTTTCTCCTCTAGAAGTTTTATAAGTTCCGAGTGGTTGACACAGTCGAAGGCTTTCTGGTAATCTATGAAGCACACGCATACATTCTTTCGCTGGTCTCGACACTTCTGAAGAAGAACACTCAGACTGAATAATGCTTCCCTTGTGCCAAATCCCTGTCTAAACCCAAACTGTGTGGTGCTGATCTCCTTTTCACATCTGTTGTATATTCTTCCGTGAATTATTTTTGTGAAGAGCTTTAAGACCTGGCTCATTAAGCTGATCATTCTAAACTGGTCACAGTGGTCAGCATTGGGTTTAATTATAAATATATAAACAGTTATTATTTACCATCAACAAAACTCACATCCTTAACAGCACTTAAAGGACATAAAGGGCCATTACTACCGCTTTCCCGTTCAAAATATTCTAATAAAGTTGCGATGATTTTTTACGGCTATTAAGATGTACACTTCGCACTAAAAGAGGTTCTAAAAAGGACAATGTTCGACTCCAAGGCCTGCTAGTAATCATTTTTAAGCTTAAACCAAACTCGTAATACAAAAGTGTCAAAACGAATGACAGTGTCAGGAAATACATAAATAAACGTGACAACTTGACATTTTTTACAGCAGAGCTACCGCCTGAATCCCCAGCGGGAAATTTAAATTAATGGTTGGCAATAATGCATTTAAAAGTCGCGCCCTTTGATTACGTTACTAAAAGTTTAATTGGTATCAAATATAGGTGTATTTGTTTTTTTTTCAACCATACCCAGTCTACCCTATACTTTAACTCTAACGATGGTTATGGTACTTACATAATGTTGCGGATTGTGTGAAGGAAGTGACAACAAACCGGGAGGGTGATGAGACGGTGACAATATCACGTGACGCAGCGTACCGTTCTCGTCGACTATTTGCTGCACCACGTGACCCGGTGGTACCTGGACCGGCATTGCTATTGGCGGGGAGGAGTTGGTGGATACCATTGGTACCGTCACAGGACCTGAAACAAAAATTATTTTTTAATTATAGGTACTGAATATTTTTTGTTATCTATTTTAGTACTTAATAAAATACCGTAGTTAAAGGTACACAATATTTAGACCGTACAAAAATATACAGGTTGTTATAAAGTAATAATGTAACTATCAGTTGAATCAATGAATTCTTGCGTTACAAAATTATGAGTAGCATTCCAATCAATTGATTAATCACCGGTTAATCAGCGCGACCTTACAGATCTATTGTGTCCACCTTCCTTGAGTTGTAACTCATTATACAGTCCCAGGGCTTTGACAAACGCCAGTATCTGGGACGGTTTTATAGAGGGTAGTTCCCCATCTCCAATATCAGTCGTACCAAAGTTTATGGCACGAATGGTTGTCGTTCAGTGATGAGGTGTTCTGGTATTTCCCCATTTTCACTGCAGAATCTGCATTCGCCGTTTTTTTACACTGTTAAAAATTGCTGCTAAAATATTTGATTTTTTTTGGTCGTACACTGAAAAAAATATTGTTCATAATATTAACGAACATTGATTATTAACTGTTGTTTCATTGGGACAATGATTTTTTTCATTAATATAATGATTCGTTAATCATAGATCGATGTCCGATTTATTAATACTATGAATCTAATTTCATCAATATAATGAAAATCTGGTTATTTAATTATTGTAAGATTTTCATTAATATAATGAACGCGTTCTTTATTTTAGTGCTGAAACTTTAATAAACACTAATTCATTATATTAATGTACTAAATCATTGATTAATGAGTTGTACATTGTGACAATGAACAATGTTATTAATACAACGAACACACTACATTATATTAATGTACGCGGTTATTAATATCATGAATAAAATATTAGGGCTTAAATGTCCGCCATGTTGATCGGTTACTTTGGCACTTTAATAACGTCGGTGTGGTTGAGTTATTCAGTGAGGCTTTAGTTTCATTAGAGCGGTAAGTGTTCTCTTCAATATTTTAAATATTTTAAATAAAAGTCCTATCGTATTGTAGTTAATTTGTTGTGTTGTCAAATCGAATTCCGCTGTGTGAGATCTCTGGTATGGGTATTCATTAAAACAGCGGTTTCCAAATATGTTTCAGAAGATAAAAAACAAAAAGAAGAAAAACATAGTAACAAGTCGAGGCATGGAACTGATTATGGTAAATTCGAATGTTCTTTTAATATTTGGCATTTTAATTATTTTGATATACGTCTTTTAGAACCGGAAGATGTTGAGACCTGCCTTCAAGCCCTCAAATTTGACAATTTAACATCGGACCCACTTGATGCGACTTGGAAAGCCTGTTGCAAATTCGTCTAGACGTTATCAAGTCTAAGGATACAGCTAATATAATGAAGAAATGGTCTTTTTATAGAAATCCCTCAGGATATCGACTGGTAAATTAATTTTCTTATTATAATTTACCCTTTCCAGTTCATAGAGTTAATGAATTACTTTTCATTGTGCCAATGAAATCGTTCATCGGCTCAAAATTAATGATTTAATTCATTATATTAATGAACTTTTTTATTATATTTATGTCGACTTTTGGTTCAGTGTAGTTCTCAGAAATTTTTTCGAGTGTCTCAGAGTAGAAGGACTTTATTTTCTTTGCCTAATTTGTTCAGCTCCTCTAAACACTCTTTGACCAACTTTGAATTGATGGTTACTGAACTGATCGCTTTTAAGGCTGCTCGACTATATAGGATCAGATGGCTACTTCTTGTTTCCGATAGTTTGTTTGTTTCTTCCAATTATTTTTGTTGCTCAGTAGTAGAATATAGAATGAGTAAGAGGGGGAGTTAATCACTCCGAACCTTAAAGATCTATTGTGCCCCCTTTCCTTGAGTCATCACACAGTCTATATCCCATCGTACCCCTGTTGTAGAGGGGACAGGGTATTTCCCATCCTCCTCTGACAACAGTTCTTCCTCCGAGGGTACACACCCTTCTACGGTTGGAGTTTGGCTCTCCGTGCCGCTCTTCACAGTAGAGGAGCTTGCTTCCGGCTGAGGAACCCGTGAGGTGGAGGCTGGAGGATCTGTCGCAATTTTCTCCACCTCTTTAACTTGGTCTCTCCTTAGACCTGATACCGGTGTTGTCCCGTATCTATAATAGAGGATATGCCCTCTTTCTCTATTACCTCCTTGGATTTGAGGTCAATTCCTATTGTGAGGACCTGACCATGACCCTCCTCCCTCGAGTTGATGACTCGCCAACTCGATGTCATTGAAGTTCTGACCCTGGATAAGGCTCAGCAGGTAGGTGGTGTCTTTCCCCTTGCTCCTCGGCAGAAAGACCGTGATGGCGGCCCCTTTAGGGATGTTTTGTCCCTTCACTGCAACCAATTCCGGCACTTGCCAATTTTTAAGCTTAGGTGCGATTTGCACCAACCAATTCGCCGATTCTTCAGATACACAATCTATGAGGATCATGCCCATCCACAAAACGCAGCTGATCCACATTTTGTAGATCGTTGTGTTGCGATCCGATCGCCACTACTTCGTCCAGTATAGCCTCTTCTAGAGACGTTTGCTGGTCGGTGGTCAGAGCAACCTCTGGGAAATCCTTTGGCAGCACCGCCATTTTCACTTGTCCAGCTATAGCGGCAAAGCTGGTGATACCTCCCTGCTTGCCTCCCGGTGTTGGACGGCTTTCCATCCTGGCTTTTTTCTCTCCCTGCCGGAGAAGAGGTGAGAGGTTCTCGCTCCCTCTCTTGCTCTTTGATGGAGATGAGTCAGGTTGTTTCTTGGTTTCTTTACTCTCCCCTTTTTGGAGGAGTGTTTTCGCTTTTGCTTCCTCTGGAGCAAGTCCTTCGTGGAGCAGTCGGAGGTATCTCCGTGCTTCTGCTCCACTAAGACCTACTCTCAGAGGATCGTCTAGCCCGCCTGGTTGACCCAGGCCGGGTAGACAAAACGGTAGCTTGTGTAGCTTATTGGGTCTAGAGGTAGGCTCCCGACCCTTGCTGGAGACCGTGGTAGGTCAGTAGTACAGTGAGGTGTTTTTCAAAGTGGTACATTCACTGGGAGTTGGAGGAGTGGAATTTCTCTTTTGAGGGCCTAGGTACCAAGTTCCTGAGCTTACAATTCTCCCAGCGCTGCGCTGTTTCCAGCAATGATGAATGCATAATTTTTTGTAATAAAAATTCTGCAAATACAAATCGCGGTTTTAACTACACTATTGTTTATTTTCATAGAGCTTGCTGCAAAAAATTACAACGCGTAAAACGGTCCTAGAAACAGAGACGATACCTGGTATTTTTAAATGATTAAACTTCCAGTTTCCAGTCTGGTTTACGTTTAGAGGCTCGAAATAGACTACCTTCTCGCAAATTTTTCCACAACTGAAAAATCATTATGAGCGATTTATTTATTTAGTCTGCCGATGTATATTTATATGAATCGATAATGTTTGGATTGAGTTTAAAGTGCGGTCGGTTGGACTGGATTTCTCTGTTCGAAAACACTTTGCGAGCTATTAAATTTAATTGTTCTTTATTAGATTAAACGACCACCGCAGAGATTATTGTTGTTGATTCAATTTGAACTGTGACCACGTTACAAATTGTTGTTCTAATAGTTTCTGGTATTGAAGGGTGTCAATTTAAATAAAATTATAGAAAACAAGTAGATTTTTTGAGATATAACACTTTCATTTGTGTAAAAATACCTAGCCAGTTTTACATATAACGTTAAATGCCGGACGCTTATATTGCTACTTTTTCGGACTATATAGTGAAATGGACTCTTAAATATTCTCCTGGGGAAATGAGTAATATTCCTGGAAAAATACTGAAATCACTGTGTTCAACAACATCTTTAAAAAATACTTTTACCGCAACATTGCAAACTAATTGATTTCAATCTGTACGTTTTGAAATAATACTTTTACCGCTGTTTTAAAACCCAATCCCACCACAGATTATCGCGTTTCACAATCGCTATTTATTTTATTTTGTCATTGGAGAATGGGGATTATCCCGGCCACACTCGCGTCATCCGACACCGCCGCAAAGCCGCTGTTTATGAAGTTTACAACGATTATGTCATATTTCAACGGCTCGATGCAGTTATGCATATCCGTAATGACACTCTAGACGACGGGCCATCTGTTGACCTATTAAAAAATATACACGAGAAATAGGCTTCGCAATTCTGTCCAATATACCGGGTGCGTCTCAAAAGTGGCTCACCATATAACTTTTTTATTTTTTCAGATAAAAAACGAGATTTGGTATGTTAGTATATGACATAAATTAGGACTGATTGGTGTATTCAATTGTTTTTAGTTACTTCCTGTTTCACCGGAAATGACTACAACTTTTGATTTTTAAATAGCACCCTCGGTATATTTTTACTTTATTCGATAGAAAATGACATTCTGAATAGAATGACATATTATATGTCAACTTTTGACAATCTCGCTTAATAAAAAATTGTATTTTAATATTGAATCTAGAGTGCCTATATTAAAAACATTAATTCTTCATCAAGGAGCCTTGGAAAAATAGATTTGATCGTCTAATGTTTTTAGTGTCTTGCCCTGGCCAGTTAGAAAATGCTCAAATCGTATTTTTAATCATATCTCAATTTTTTCAAATGGTACGAGGGTGGCTCATTAGCATATTTAGAAAAAGCATTTTTTTACGAATAATTTGATACCACACACTTGGTATTTCAAGTCAAATTTTCGTTACGAACCACACTTTTTTTCGTTACGAACCACACGAACCACACTTTTGAGACGCATCCGGTATACAAAGTGTCGCTAACTGACTTTTGGTTAAGTTTTGAAGGAAATGTAATATTTAAAGTGTATTTTCTACACATATATTTCTCATAGAGATAATCATCATAAAGATAATAATGTGAGACATATAACTTGGAACTTTTGAATAAATAGACTAAGGAGTTGGAGTGCTTGGAAGTCCTGTATACCTGTCCAATGACGAATGTTTGTCAACCAGGATTACTTTCTTCGGCCTATTGCTCTTTTACCTCCTTCGATTTTATCCTGGAGAATTAGACGCTAACCCCCGGTGTTTTCAGGTACGGATAGCGTGTTATAATCTGCCAGATATATTTTATTTGACGGATAGCAGAAAAACGCGTATCTTCACCTATAGATACCAATATCTATTAGATAAATTAAACTTATCTCCCAGATATCCTATCTGGCGCCCGAACTGCCAAATAGTGCTTTATTTGTCGGATAAAAATTTGACGCATGAGCAAAGGCATGAGGAGATATTGATTTTATTTGATATTTGACAAACTTGCTTAACATAACCAAGACATTGTTATTATTGAAGATTTCGTTTATTCCAATAAATTCGATTTTAGATTATTTGGAAAAAGACTTACCTATTCTGAGTATGTAGGCTATAATCATTTTAGAACGTATAAACACCAATAAACACATTGAAATGGTGCAAAAAACTATTGTTGCTAGTGCCGGACTTTATAAGGACTGTTACAAAATAAAGAGAGTCTCTGTTCTGTTAGAGCATCAGAACGAAGAGAATGCATTAAGTTAGGATAATAGTGATAAAACAGTAATTTATAAATTATTTTATTTAAATCCTTTCAATTATAAACCATTACTACATATTATATAAAATGCTAATATTTATCTGTGTCGTCTCTACTGAAGTAACGACTTGCTCTAGAAAGTTGCTTGTTTTACTAAAAGATAGCTAAATGGCTCGCCGGATTTTTTGTTTTTCATTTAATTAAAAAAAATAAAAAGTATTTCTTTTTCCTGATCTCGTGGCGGATGCGCCAGGCTTCAACTAGTTTTTAATAAAGCTCTAAAGTAGGTAAAAAATAAATAAAACTTTTTAAATCAAACTATTTATTTCATTTTTAATTCGCATATCTTAATTCATTAATATTATAACAGGAACCTTATAAAACCTGTTATTCAACTCACATTTGCTTTTATTTCTTTTGTGTTACAATTTTAGTTTAATTTCTTGCACTATGTACCTTATATCGTATGATCGAAAAAAAAACGGCGTCCAGTTGGCTGGGAAATGATGATCGATGATATTTCCCATATAAATTTACATATGAAATGACAGCAATCTTTATTTCATAGCCATTGCTGACGCCGTTTTTTTCGATCATACGGTACATCTTTTCTCCATGTGTGTGTTTTTTAAGTAAGTCTCTAGCTAAACCTTGCTAAAACATCTGTATTGTGGTCCTTTGAATTCCAGTTAGTTCAACTTGGTTTAGACAAGATTTTTCCTTTATTTTTTCTTTTTTTTTGAAGTTGCCGCGCCTAAAAGTGATAGCGTGCTCCAAGGATACTATAGAGATAAAGATAGTTCGATTCCTATCTTCCTGCACTGTCGGTTTTTTTACGTCATCTACTGACCGAGTTGAAGTTGGCGCTAAAGATTTTAGACAGTGACAGTTATTTTTGCATTTGACGGACGAGCGCACAGTGCGTTGGAAGATAAATTTAGCGGGACAAAAGCGTTTGGTTAGAAATAAGCCAAAAAATGTGTACTGATAAGAATAAATAGTAGACATTCCAATTGATACAAACATGCATGAATATTCTTTGTATTTCGATACATTTTTATCAACCAAATTTGGTCGTTTTCTGCTCAGCAAGGCAGAGATCATACGAAAACAAAATATTTACAAGTGCTTATACATTTTATTAGAAAGCCAAATTATGTTGAAGATTGCCAAAGGTATGTACTTTTCTACTGCACGTATATTATTTGTTAAAATCCTTCGTGCCTTTGTTCTGCAGATATCAAACTTTCACTTTTTTTCAAATATCGATATATTGAATGATGTAGATCTTTTGAGTTACCAATAGTTACCAAAACAGGTAGTCACAGTCACAGGGAGAGGAAGAATATAAGCTTAACAGGTGAATGCCCAAAAATATTCATTTCAATCGGATAGTATAAAAACAAAACAACTCCATCAAAAGACACTGAGTTTAAAAAATTGTCTTAGATACTTACTATATATGAATTTATAATTACCGAGTGTTAAAATTAAAATATCTATCTTATTTATTATTTTCAAAATAAAATATATATTTTTTTAAATAAATTATAGAGGGGGTCACAAGATTAAAAATTAATTAAAAAAAAACTGCTAAAGAGTTTTTTGATATCATAATTTTATGTATTTGGCAATAGTTTACAATACGGTTTTTATGTGTCATGTACGAATAATATCATAGTTTTATTATCTTGTATTTATTTATTAATAAATTAAGTTGTTAATAAATAAATAAATTTAACCATATAGTTGCTATATATTAGACCATTTGCTACGTTCTTAGATTTTAAGTCCCAAACATTGTTCTTGAGATTTTGTCCCGCTAGAATAACCATCCGCCGCACTGTGGAGCGCTGGTCAGCGCGTGACGTAGCATTCCACGGCGACTACGACAGCGGCGATTTGACGCGATCGAACAGCCCTTTAGAATATATACAGTCCTTGAGCGTGCTCCACATAGTATGTACCCCAAATAAGCTATATTTCTCGTCTTGATTTTTCAAGAGTTCACGTTCTTCTAGACCAGCTCTTCTGAGAATGTCTTCGTTTCTCACACGGTCGATGCAGGATACTCTCAGTATTCATCGTAGGGTCCACATTTTAAAGGCTTCAATTCTAGTTATAGTTCTTACTTTAAATGTCCATGCTTCCACATCACTTCTCCATTCTGTATCTAGTCTAGTATCAATTGTCATCTAACTAGAGACGTTTATTTTTACGGTTTATTTCAAAGTTTGATTGTTATTTGGTTTATTTTGTTAGAACGTTCTTAATAGTAATCAGAATAATAGACAAAGTAAGAATAAGTGAAATGAACAGCAAGTTTTATGCATTTTAGTGTAGGTTGTTTATTCTGTTATAATCTAATACTTACTAAGGGATTTAAAATTTGTTTAAAAATTAAATTCAAATATTTTTATTAATGAAAATATATGATACTTTAATATAAAAATTGATAAGCTACTAGATCTCAATTTTCATTAATTCAATTATATTTTACAGTGAACTTTACACACTGTATTTTCTTTAAAAAATTAAAAGAAAATATAAAAATAATAAATTTGAAAAAATAATATTTAGCGACAAATTCCGGAAAAAGCCGAACCGCTCCGAAATTATCAAAAGCTTTGGAGAGCAACCGTTGTCGGAATAGCGCCAAATAGTATTTACATTGTCCCACTTTCCAATCTAAACTTGTGTTTCCTTTATCTATGCCTGACAGGTAAAACGTCATGTCTAGAGGGAGCTAACTTATTCTTAATCTAAGGAGCTAACCCATACAGCACGTCCAAATGAAATTACGTTTCTACAAGGGAGACACATGAAAAACAAAATATGTTAAAGTGAACCTAAGTGTTCATCTAGTTCTAACATATACATATGAGATACACGCAGGTTTATATTGATAGAATTATGTGATACAGTGTTTACTAGTTGTATACCGTATGCACTCAAGATTCTAAAGAGTTTTTTGTAACGTAACAAATAATTATTAAAATGATGAAATCTGACGTCGGTATATGAGACATACAATGTATAAGTCATATGTATGTGTGATACTTCGTATCATAGTTGTGCCTATAGTACGCACCTTGTAAATATGTGACATATACACATAGTATAAATATCTATATAGACACTTTGTAATAGTGTACTGTTGTGTCCACATTCTAGCATGAAATGAAGGTGTGCGCACGCGCGGATAGCCTCAGCGTAGATACACCGACCAAGTGTATCTTATGTGTCCTCTCTCCTTTCTCCTTTCTAGGAGTGGTATGTGTTAGCGGCTATTATTGTTTTATCATTCGGAAGCTCTATATAAATGTTCTGTTCGTGTGTAGTTTAAAAGAGATTTTAAGGTAAGCACACGTTTTCAATTACCTTGTTACACCTTCCTAAGAGTATTATTAATATTATAGCAGCGACTCTTCCCTTACTCGATACCCAATTTACCAAATTTTGACTCCAATGAATGAAAACTCCAAATATTCTCGTATAATGATAAAGAGGTTAGCTCTGCAATATATTTTTTTTAATTTGGAAATAATAAAAATCTAAATGGACCAGAGAAAGAAAGATTTAAACACTTCAAAGAACTTCTTACACTGATATTCGGTAAGTTATTGAGGGATCAATATACACAGATATGTTTAATATTCAATAATCAGTTTCATATAAAATTTAAGGGTGAGATTGTTAATCTGGAAATAAAAGACAACAAAGTCCAACAGAGTGCTCGATGAATGAGTATGCTAACAAACCAACTGCTTGGAGGGAAACAAGGTCCACCAAATCGTGGCGATATACCAGTGTTTACCATTTTAGTATGTTGTTATACTAGGTACTTATATTTTTAATACATTTTGATACAAATTCTGTTCTTTTACAGTGTTTTCTTACTTCTGGTTTCTGCAGTGTAAATATAATTATTATTATTGTGTTATTTGCGCTATTGCGTTCCATGATATAAAGAAATATAAGAATTTTATTTTTTAACCACTTAGTCCATTTTATGGAAGAAAAATGGTACATTTAATACAAAACAAAAATGGAACAATTTTAAGGCTACTTCTCTTGAACTTACAATAGAGATACTTTTGGAATTTACAAAGTTTTGCCTTCCTAATTTTCGTTCTAAGAAGATATAATTGTATCATAGAATAAATATTTCTTAAAAAAAACGAAAAGTTAGGCGTCAAAACTTGTATTATTTCCTAAATTCGTTCATAAGAAGTAGTTTTATCTAGCACAAGATGTATATACGAAGCAAAATACATACGTATACACGCGGTAGTCACAACTGCAATGTGTAAACAGAGTTTAAACATAATACACAAGCACTGTGTATCCTACGGCACACTGTGTTTCCCTTACTTTGTGTATACGTAAATGCTATACCGTGGCTACATTGTGAGGCGGACGTTTAACCTTGGTGCATACGTGTTGAACTACAATGTTTAAACGTAGCAGATTTACATCGGGGGAATTGTGTCACCCTGTGTCTACATCTAATAATGTAAACACATCGTAAATGTGATTTGATGTGCTGTATGGGAATGTTCTTTAGAGAACGTCTGCGGTCAGTCTAATACAGTCTTCCATTGTAACTGACAGATAAATACCATTTAAAACGTTTTGTATAGACGGCGCTTTACAAAAAGCCATAGCAGACATATTGAACAAACAAACCGTTTTTACTTTCGTCTAAAAATAAAAAGTTTATTCTAAGCCGATCGGGTAAAATTTTGCAAACCGGACAGATGGATCGAAACAATGTTGTCGATGATGAGTTGCAGCAATAAGCGATGAAATGGCCGAGAGAAAAAATCCTGTCACAAACACATTTTGTCTCGTCTAATTATAACAGTAATTATTTGTAAAAACCTGGTTTCAGTTCATTGAGTTTATTTTGGACGTCTACAAAATTTAGTACTTATACCGTATGATCGAAAAAAAAACGGCGTCAGCGATGGCTATGAAATAATGATCGCTGTGATTATGTAAATTTATAGAACCTTCCGAACAGCCCACCGAACGCCGTTTTTTTTATCATACTGTACCTTATACCGTATACGAGCTAAATACAGTCAGGAATAAAGTAGGTCTAAAAACCAATTTAGCAAAAACTAAAGTCATGTACAGGGTGGCTCGAATTCGACGCTCATCATTGGGATTTCGGAAACCCTAAGAGATATACAGGGTCGGTTAAATGGAGGCAAAGTTGCGCAATTTGATGCTCAATAAAATGCCGTATTGCATTTTGAAAAATTCCGAATACTTCCGAATTTATTCGAAAAAAAAACCGGAATTTTCAATTTTGTTTTCTATTGTTTCCTGGCTTTATTTGTTAAGATGACTTAAAATGAAAAACACATTTTCATGGCCACTTTTTTTGCTCTATAACTCTGTGTGATTATATATTGACTCTTTCGGCTTCTGGCGACCATCATCAACTTACTTTTTTTAAATACGGACCTGATTTTTTTTTCAATTTAATTAAATCCTTTCATCACTCTTAAAACACTATATATAGTCACTTTGATATTTGCCGACGTTTCGTACAGAAAATTCCATCACCAGAATATTTTAAAATGAAAAATAAAAATGTAATACGGCATTTATTAAGCATCAAATTGCGCAACTTTGCCTCCATTTAACCGATCCTCTATCTCTTACGGTTTCCGAAATCCCAATGATGAGCGTCGAATTTGAGCCACCCTGTACAATTAACTAGTAGACAGAAGAGACATTCTAATAAATTAAATAACACAACACTTCAAATAGTAGAAGAATATATCGCTGATGATGATGACATTCCCTCAAGCCATACAAAATCACGTATATGACACCATCGTCGACACCATCGTCATCGAAATATTAGGGCAAAAATACAAAGAATCTTTGTTTTGTATTATTTCTTCAAGCACTTGTGCTACTTGAAAAGGGTCTTAGGGTCTTGTTGGGCTTGAGTATCCCACAAGGTGTCTCACCCATAAAATAATAAATACAAGAAGAAGTGTCAAGTCAATGTTAAATTATGGAAACAGCGTGGCTGCCTGGGTAACTAATTTTCAGATATGGCGGCTGGGACATTTGACATGACATAGACATGACAATTTCAATTTTATGAAATTTATTTCCGTTTCCGGTTTTTAATGGCGGGCTGTTCAGGAGGTTTAAATGAGGGTTAATATACTTTTTACTCTTTCTAGTAGTAAATAATACAACAAAATTACTCAAAAATATTTATTTGGACTTTAGAACAATGTAAATATGCAAATCAACACAATTAAAGAGCTATAAACCAATAAACTACTGTATCAATATCAAATATTTAAATAATATCAGAGATGCTGTGTTAAAGTGAATTAGTAAAGTAACAGTGCATTGACTTACAGAAACTTGAAGATACATAAATGTATCACAGCTTCACGGGCATAAAACTAAATAACTGGAAGCAGGAAAAAGGCAACCGGAACCCACACAAAACCTGGAATCAAAAAAAATATGTAAAAAACATAAATATAGGTACATAAGACTTTTGTGAATTAAATCAAACAGGACTTGAATGAAAATAAAATGAAAGAAAATATGATACATATACATCTAATACCTCATTTGTATTTTAAAAATAATCTACATACATAGATTTATAGCATTATTGCTATGAAAATACATAATAGGTACCTATGTGATATGTAATTACGCATTTCTGTTCATCTTGTAGAAAATTAATGTAGGCTAATAATAGTTCAATAATCATAATTTACCTTGTATAACTTGCTTTCAATTGCCCAAAATCACCGATCAGTCTTTAAAGTAGAGATACGGAAAGATCTTTTATAAAAGAATATCCCAAGATCCTTGGGTTTAAAGTTAAAAAATATAAAAACAGTTAATATATTACCTATTTTTACATATAATGTGGCCCATACTTACTACACGCAGAAACGTCGATTTCATCATTTTCTTCATGTTATTAATATCATATATACTTTATTAAAGTGCTAACAAGGAACTTTATATCAAAAAACATCTTTGTACTTATAAATTTCAGCCGAAATATCAGAAACAAACTTCCAATCAAATCTAAACGGCAAAAATTAAAATGGCGCCCGACCTTGCTAGAGGCCTCGGGAGCTGACGCTGACACACAGACAAAAGACAAAAGAACAGGACGCCGACGTGCATAAAAATGTTCCGTAGCAGAAATTGACAGAAATCATATAGAAATATTCAGATTTTTGTCTAGGACAGTCTAGAAGGCCATGCTTTCTGCCTGGGTAGAACTGCGCCACAACTGTTTCCAATTTTCCGGTTTACTGTCACCCCCCTGGTCTCACCATCGCCAATTGCAAATTAACTGTAAAAAAAACTGTGTTGTAAAAACTTACCTAACAAAATAGATTTTTTAGGTTTTTCCAAAAAATACTATCAAAATATCAAAATAATAATGTCAGTGGGCTTAATTTAGTATGAGTATGATATAAAAAATAAATAAAAAAAATTTGAATTTATCCAAAAATATTTATACGTGCAATAATTATTACCGTTGATACATTTTGCTCAATTTATTCATATTTTATAGTATGTATTCGAGAAAATTTGGGCTATAATTTTTAATGTATTTCAACAAATTGAGAATCATTAGAAAACGTGTAAAAGTATTCATCATCCTTGGTCATTGACCACGATAAACTTAAAAATAATCCTAGATACAGCAATGTTAAACAACGTCCCGTTAATCGAAGTTTCAGCCTACGCCCACGTCATTGCGTCGATTTCGCTACGATTGGAATCTGACATAGATATATACGTATAGATTAGTAGTGGGAACTATCGAATGAATACTATCGAAACATTCGATAGTTGCAATTCATTCGAATAATTCGATAGTTAGTAAGAAAACATTCGTTGAAAACTATTCGAATAAAAATTATCGAATAGATCCGTCATCTGCCTTGAAATATTGAATTCTAGTAATTCGGCAGCAAAAACCATTCATTTATAAAATTCATTCATTTATTCGTCAGGATCGATTATAATAAAATATTAACTGAATTTTAGTTGTCGCCCGGCGACGTAGGTTTCTTTCCGAGAAACCCGACAGCGGTCGGTGGCAATGCTATGAAAGAAGCCGGCATCTTTGATTTTTGCGGAGTCTGATATAGATAAGGACACATTTTTTTTATTGAGCTGCTAGTATTTACACAGAAAATACATTATGAAGGGCGCTGTTGCCATATTTTGGTATTAGTTGATATTAGCAAAGAATATTATTGTTTGGCTTTAGTTAGTTAGGGTTAGTATGTCTATATATTCTGCATTTTTTTTATTAATATTCTGTTGTTACACTGCAATAATACTTGTTATTTTGGATGTAGGAAAATGATTTTTAATGTTTTTAAGCAAAGACTGGTTTAATAAATAATAATAACAGTAATAATTTGTTATACCTATTAACAACAAAATTTAAAATCATTTAATATAAATATTTTTTAAGTAGTAGCAAAATATAAACAACAAATTAGATGTCAAAATTTATTTATATTAGATCCTATTTAAAAATAATATAGTCTCTAAATTTTGTGTGTGGCAACGTTGGTTTATTAAATAATAATAATTACAGAACTAATTTGTTATATTAACAACAAATTTTAAAATCATGAAATATAAACATTTATTAATTTTCTAAGCATGCAGTGTAATGGAAGGAAAATATAAATAAAAAATTAGAAATCAAAATTATTTATATTAGGTGCTTTATATTACTATTTAAAAATTATATTTACTTTTACTGGCATTTACTTTAAAAATAAATGAAATATTTCTTCGCAAAAACTACATGTAAGAGAATTAGCAAAACAAAATACAAACATCGTTAACTTTTTTTTAAATTGGCACGTGTAAAACTTTCATTTTAATTTTCTCACCCCATAGTTTGAGTTCGATAACCCCATTTACTTAACCACATTACTTAAATATGATTATTAAGTTCAACTAATTCATATTATTAAAACATCTAAAATACAAATATGTATTTTTAAAATTAATTGTAAGTTCATCTCATCTCTCTTAAAAATTGCTACTTCTCAAAATTTCCCATTAAAAAATAGCCATATACCATATAAAATTAAATAATTGAAAGATCGGACTACGGAAAACCACACAAATTTTCGGAAAAATTTTGACCACCTGCACATGCACACAATCGTCAATAAATAAAATTAAAAAATAACTACTATTTTAGTATTTTAACTATTTTAATAAACGCAAAATATAGCACAGTATTTATACAGCGAAGTTATAAAAATTTGGAAGAACTAATAATGCACCGACGCATACAAAAATCAAACGAATACTAAATTTCATTTATCAAAAGCATTCGATAGTCGTGGCTCAACGATAACCATTTAGTCGCACGGCGAGGTTGTCACATATGCTTTAGTATACAAATGAATGAATGATTTTATTCGAATAAAACCATTCGATAGTTGAAATCATTCATTCATTAACCATTCGATAGTCTAATTCATTCGATAGTTCCCATTGCTAGTATAGATAGAGAAAATGGACGTTCTTTTGCACATACCTATAATCCTATAGTTAACTAATAGTACAGGATCCGGCTGTAAAGGATTATTAAACGACTTTGAACTCTGGCAACCCCTATTTGCGGTAACTTTTTAATAGGCACCCTCATAACATCTGGCACAGAATAAAAATAGCTTTAATTTGACATATTAATCATCAAAAAAATATGAATATTGATGTAAGATTACCGGTAATTTATAAAAGAAAACAGCTTTTTAAATATTTTTTTTTTCAAAACTGTAAACATCTAAAAAAAAAGAAAAGAACGTTTTTTAAGTTAGTCAGAATCAAAGTGGCCTATGTTGTGGTACGTAATAGAATGGATAAAAATCATCCTCAATCTATTACTTCGAAATCGATATCTTCTTCTTCCATTTCTTTCTAAGCAGCCTCTACCATTCTTGTGTGTTCTTCTCCACTTAGTAAATTATAATTATGAGCATATATAAATAAGTTTTCCGGCCCTTTCCACCTTAAGTTTGTTTCTTCTTGGCCGATGGACAAATCCTCAAGTACTAAAGGTTTTTTCGGTTGAGGCTGTTCACGATAGTAAATTTAAATTGTCTATAGCCAACATACTTATTTTAGAGCTGAATTAATTTCCTTCCAACTAGACAGGTCCAAACATAGATGTTTAGCTTAAAAGGACGAATTCTTTAGCAAAAAGTTACCTCTAATTTTGTATTGTGCCGGTCAGGGCTTCTATAATTAGACCTACTTGTGAAAAAATGCTTTGAATGATGCCTTGGAGTTTCATAGATGAACTCCGTTGCAATTAAATTTTCAGCTTCAGTTAAATTTTTGCCGCGTAGATTTGGTTATAATAAATAGAGCAGGTCTTAAACATTTACTTGCCCGTTTTTTAAAATTGCACACATTTTCTTGTTTTCCGACCTAGAAATGGATGAATCTGATAATATAGACCTTATTTCAAAAAAGCAGGTAAAAACTTTTGAGATTGTTGCCCCGTTAGCTTCAAAAATCGTTATTCACTTAAAGATTGGCTTAAACAAGTCATAAGTTGCTTGTGTTTGTAGCCAAAATTCGTTTTGAAGCAGAGGGCTTACTATGTTTGGTGAAAGAACATCACAAATATCTGGACTATCATCAACTGCTAAGCTTTTTAATGAGTGGTTAGTGTCTATACTCTGTTTTTTTTCTCAGGTAAGATTTCGACAGACGATGACAGAAGAAAAGCAGATGACGTCCCATACCAATCTATTTATTTTACTAAAAAAAGTTTCTAATAATTTTTAAGTTATCTATGGATGGGTTTAAATATAAATCCGTCATGCGTCGTGTCTTGTTGTTTTTAACCAGTTTTATTGGTTTATTTAAAAAATGACAGATCGTATTCATTTTTATTGGTTTGACGGAACGATGAACGACAAACGAACACCGATGCGTATGAACTCGCCTTTAGATTTTTGTCATTTTTGATGATTGTCAAAGTCTTGCCAAATTATAGGTTATAATTTTCTGTCAACTTTTGTTAAATACCCTGCGTTTTGGAAGATGATGCATTTTGATTCGTATTATTACGTGTGTTTTGTGTCTTTTGAAGTCAAGTGGAGGAAAAATCGAGTGAAAATTAACTGTAGACCCAGAGCACAGTTTATGGTTAATACTCGCTGTCCAGGCAGAAAGTCTTATACACCAATGAAGTTGCCATCGATAAAGTTTGTATACCATTTCGTCGTAGATAAGTGCATCTCGTATATGGTAGAAGGATCAAACTAAACATATACTAAAAACTGGAGTAGCTGTAAAATATCGACATCACACGAGAGGTAAATAATGGATTTTAGTACTGCAGAAAAATAATGTCAAAAGGTCCTGGTTTAAAAAAATTAAGATTAAAGTTAATTAATCAACCTTTAAGGTATAAAATTTGGTAGGTGTTATTATTATTAAAATAGTTTGTTTTATTTACCTATGTTGTTTTATTTATTCCTGTGGAATATTACAAATTTGTATTTGTAATATTATATATAACATAAGTTATATTGATAAATATAATCATAAATGCGGGTAGTTTCATAAAGCTTGAAAGTAAATAATAGTTCTTTTTTATATTTTTTTTTGGTATGTAGTGTCTTGTTCTTGTTTGTTTTGTATTAACACATACCGTTTTTATTAAATAAAATAACTCGATTACATTTTTTCAGTTTTATACAGTTTTTTTCACAATATTTTGAAGTAATCACTTGTCAGTCAAATTTTAAATATATCCTGCTATGCGTTCTAGTTGTACCAACTTATTTCTTTGTAAAATAAAATAAACTACTTTGAAATTAAAATGACAGACACATCTATCACTGTCAAGGATCTTCTCGTTGGACAGACTATAAAAGGCTTTTTAGATAAGAATCAAAGCAGCTCCATCTTGTTTTCACCAAAAAAAAGGACAACAGTAGAGCGGGAAAAAGCAACATTTCCAGTGTTACCGATCTTGCGGTAATATTACCCTTTACATCACTATACAGGATCCGGGAATAGTGCGTCGGGCATCTGTAACTCCTAGAATAAAAAAGTTGAGAATTTTGTTTAAGTGTAAACCTAAAGTATGTACGAGGATGTATTTCAGGAAAATATTCTGACTTCTATAGGGTGGCTCAAAAAGTGTGAGTGTATCGGGATGATTTTTTTAAATGGAACACCCTGTATATTATTGCATTTTTGGCTTTCCTTCAAATTTCTAATCACTTTACGTAATCCTAAGAAATGAGTAAATGTATTTCGATAGTTTCAGAGATATCAATAAATAAAATATATATTTTCAGCCTTTCTTAAAATATATTAAAAATACAAGAACTGCCATGAAATCAAGTATTTACTATAGATGGTCTATACTTACTTTGCCAAACTTTCTAAAATATAAAATATTTTTTTTCGTATTTTTTTTAGTGAAACACCCTGTATATTATTTTGCTATTAGATGGAGAGTTAAAAAATGAACTTTTTTGTATTTAAAGTATTTCAAAAAAAGTATATTAATTCATATGGTTCTTTCAACGGTAAATTACGAGCTAAAAATCATTGGGTGGCTTTGGAATTTACTGTGGAAAATGCCATGAAATATAAAACCGTGAAAATCTGCGAAACCCTTGAAAATTTCGAAATACTGTAAATACAAAAAAAGTTAACTCTTTAATTCTCAATCTATTGAAAAAATTATATACAGGGTGTTCCGTTAAAAAAAAAACGAAGAAAAATTATTTTATATTTTAGAAAGCTTAGCGTAGAATTTTGAAGATGCTGTGTGACCGTAGACTAAAATTTGTGCAAAACGTCTGAAGTTATCGGTCTAACATCGGTGGCGGAGCTTCGACCTGGGGCCCCACGAGCGGCGCTCCAGCCGGACGTGGCGTCGTCGTCCTCGAGGTGGCGTTGTCCCCGACTTGTCGAACGACCTTCGGAATGTCGCGGCAGTCCGCGGAGGTCGCTGGCCCCTCGTTTCAACCGCCTCTGTTGATTATTATTCGGTTGGTAACCGAAAACCGAACCGATGGGCACAGTCGCTACCGTACCATGGCGGATGATCTGATTTAATGCCACCATAATCTAGGGTTGCCAACCGTCCTCTCTTTAGGACAGTCCTCTTTTTGATCGTATTGTCCTCTTTTCTCTGGCGCATCGAAAAAGTCTCCTTTTGTACATACCAAACTCAAAATCTAAAAAGAAATAAAATCAAGCGCGAGTCGGACTCGCGCACGAGGAGTTCCGTACCCTTCAATATCTATACAACATGATTAGGATTCGAACCTGCCTTACTACTTACTATGGCTCCAACGCATAGACTTAAAATAAAATATAGACTACACTATTTACATCTCAACGCGGACAAACAACCTTTTTTGTACACATGTTTACTTCTGGGTACAGTCGACCGAGCCTTCCTCATCCAGCCTATGTTGTCACGTCTTTAATATTATCAATATTTTTTTTCTTGTTATACACATATATTAAGATATTAATACTACAGTTTAATAAAGTAGGTTTTAATATTCCATAGATGTATTAAATAGTCCTTATACTACTAAATTATAAGTCGGATACTGTTTAATAAGGATAAGTTCTTTACAATATGACAACACCGATTAGAGGCGAGGGAGCCTATTCATTCATTTATTACCTTGTAGTACGTATCGCACGTGTGCGGTAAAGCTTTGTTGCCGCTATCTCCCCGGCTGTATTAACGCATTTTCTTAGCTTGAAGTCCTTAAGTGTTTATTTTATTGACTTTTTCTGTTCAAAAACTATAAAATATGGTTCGCCAGTGCCAAATTTGCAAGAAATTTGACTTAAATAATCCATTTAAGTCTTGAAACGACTTTTGACCGGTAGGCAACTCTCAATTTACCCATTGGGAGTCAGTGGCGTTGTTGTAGAAAGGCGCTTATTTAGATAATATTTTAGTAAAATGTAAAATCTGAATTTTTTTTTTACATTACATTATTTACTTACTTACATTGTAACAAAATCATAATTATAACCCTGTTAATAATTAATAATGTTTTTATTAAAAATATATTCCGGTTTATTCTAAAATTATCTTCAGAATCTAAAATAACATACAAGAATTTTAAAATGATATTACATTATGAAACAATATTTTTTAATATACCGGGTTGTCTCAAAAGTGGCTCACCCCTATAACTTTTTTTTATTTTTTCAGATAAAAAAACAGATTTGTATGTTAGTAGGTATATGACATAAATTAGGATTTATTGACGTATTCAATTGTTTTTGGTCTCTTCCTGTTTCACCGAAATGATTACATCTTTTGATTTTTAAAGGCACCCTCGGTATATTGCTCTGAATAGAATGACATATCATATGTCAACTTTTGACATTGTCGCTTAAAAACATATCCTATTTTAAATTTCAATCCAGTTTTTTTCAATCCACTAAGTTTTAATCATGGAGCCTTGGAAAAATAGTTTTGATCGTCTAATAGGTTTCGTGTCTTGTCTAGGCCGGTTAAAAGATGTACAAATCGTATTTTTAATCATACATATGTCAATTTTTTCAAATGGAACAAGGGTGACTCATTAGCATATTTGGAAAAAGCATTTTTTTTATGAATATATTGATACCACACACTTGGTATTTCGAGACAAATTGTCGTTATGAACCGCGTGTTACAATTACAATTAAACCATATGCGAAAATGTCAAAAGTTGACATATGGTATGTCATTCTATTCAGAGTGTCATTTTCTATCGAATAAAGTAGAAATATACCGAGGGTGCCGTTTAAAAATTAAAAGTTATAGTCATTTCCGGTGAAACAGGAAGTGACCAAAAACAATTGAATGCGTCAATCAATCCTAATTTATTTCATATACTAACATACTAAATCTTGTTTTTTTATTTAAAAATATAAAAAATTATGGGAGACGCACCCGGTATAATAAAGACAGTACCGAGTTAAATAAATGTAGTTTTTATTTTATCCACTTCCTATCACCTTCCTTGCTTTAATGGAACAGATATTATGTTTTCTCTAATTTACATAATAAGACATCACTTAGCCAGAAAAAAAAAAATTACAACAATCATATTTTTTTTTCTCCCCTGTCGCCGATTCTATTATATCTGTGGAAGAGATCCTGTTTTGATTAATATTAGGGGTTGTAAATGTTTGACTAAAATTAATAATTTATTATTAATTTCAAAAATTACCTAATTTCGATTATAAAATTTCTTCTATAACGTGTATTTTATTATTTTTATCCTTTTTGGACTCTAAATTGTTTTTTCTAAACTTTTGTTTAAAAAACCTGTCCTAAATCTTAATAAAATATAAAAAAGTTTAAATACGATATATTTTTAATTTAATTATAGCTTCATTAAAATAAAAAAGTACCCGGTTATGATACGGAGAGTTCAGGTGTACTTGAGAAACGAAAGACAGTGTTGTGTTTCTCGGCAGAGTCGTCAGGGAACGACCGTTACGACAGAGACAACCTATCTATCGCTCGTGTCGCACTCGTTATAACCTAAAACAATAACACAACAATAACAAGACAGTGTCTGACCGCATGTTCCAGCTATTTATGAATGAGATGCTCAGTCTATATTTTATTTTAAGTCTATGGTCGCTACCGTACCATGGCGGATGATCTGATTTAATGCCACCATAATCTAGGGTTGCCAACCGTCCTCTCTTTAGGACAGTCCTCTTTTTGATCGTATTGTCCTCTTTTCTCTGGCGCATCGAAAAAGTCTTCTTTTGTCCATACCAAACTCAAAATCTAAAAAGAAATAAAATCAAGCGCGAGTCGGACTCGCGCACGAGGAGTTCCGTACCCTTCAATATCTATACAACATGACTAGGATTCGAACCTGCCTTAAACTACTTACTATGGCTCCAACGTCATAGCTAGCGATGGGAACTATCGAATGAATTAGACTATCGAATGGTTACTGAATGAATGATTTCAACTATCGAATGGTTTCATTCGAATAAAATCATTCATTCATTTGTATACTAAAGCATATGTGACAACCTCGCCGTGCGACTAAATGGTTATCGTTAAGCCACGACTATCGAATGCTTTTGATAAATGAAATTTAGTATTCGTTTGATTTTTGTCTGGTCAGTGCATTATTAGTTCTTCCAAATTTTTATAACTTGCCTTCTAAATACTGTGCTATTTTTGCGTTTATTAAAATATTTAAAATACTAAAGTAGTAGTTTTTTTTAATTGACGATTGTGTAAAATAGGTGGTCAAAATTTTTCCGAAAATTTCTGTGATTTTCGGATCTTTCAATTATTTAATTTTATACGGTATATGGTCTATTTTTTTAATGGAAAATTTTGAGAAGTAACAATTTTTAAAAGAGATAAGGTGAACTTTTAATTGGTGAACAATTAATTTTAAAAATACATATGTATTTGTATTTTAGATGTTTTAGTAATATGAATTAGTTGAACTTAATCATATTTAAGTAATGTGGTAATGTGGTTAAGTAAATGGTTATCGAACTCAAATTTTGGGATGAGAAAATTAAATTGATTGATTAAAGTTTTACACGTGCCAATTTAAAAAAAAAAGGTAACGATATTTGTATTTTGTTTATGCTAATTCTCTTACATGTAGATGCGGAGAAATATTTCATTTATTTTTTAAAGCAAATGCCAGTAAAAGCAAATATTATTTTTAAATACTAATATAAAGTAATAAAAAGTAATACACATACATAATTTTGATTTCTAATTTTTTATTTATATTTTTCTTCTATTACACTGCATGCTTAGAAAATTAATAAATGTTTATATTTCATGATTTTAAAATTTGTTGTTAATATAACGAATTAGTTCTGTAATTATTATTATTTAATAAACCAACGTTGCCAAAAAATTTAGAGACTATATTATTTTTAAATAGGATCTAATATAAATAATTTTGACTTCTAATTTGTTGTTTATATTTTGCTACTACTTAAAAAAATGTTTATATTAAATGATTTTAAATTTTGGTGTTAATAGGTATAACAAATTATATATATTACTGTTATTATTATTTATTAAACCAGTTTAGCTTAAAAACATTAAAAATCATTTTCCTATATCCAAAATAAAAAGTATTATTGCAGTGTAACAACAGAATATTAATAAAAAAAACATGCAAAATATATAGTTATACTATCCCTAACTAACTATAATACCAAAGAATAATATTCTTTGCTAATACCAACTAATACGAATATACGGCAACAGCGCCGTTCATAATGTATTTTCTGTGTAAATACTAGCACTTCAATAAAAAAAATAATGTGTCCTTATCTTTATCTGACTCAAAATCAAAGATGCCGGCTTTTTTCATACCATTGCTACCGACCGCCGATCGCTGTCGGGTTTCTAGGAAAGAAACCTACGTCGCCGGGCGACAACTAAAATCCAGTTTATATTTTATTATAATCGATCTTGACGAATAAATGAATTTTACAAATGAATGAATTTTATAAATGAATGGTTTTGCTGCCGAATTAATATATTTCAAGGCAGATGACGCATCTATTCGATATTTTTATTCGAATAGTTTTCGACGAATGTTTTCTTACTAGCTATCGAATTATTCGAATGAATTGCAACTATCGAATGTTTCGATAGTATTCATTCGATAGTTCCCACTACTAGTCATAGCAGCGTAAAGTCCTAACTTTTAAGTCTATGGTCCTAACGCTTTAACCACGCGGTCACCGAGGACTTGAAAGATTCAATGTAAAATTCTTACTTAAAAGATAATGTTTAGTGAAAGTACTTTTTTGTTTATAAACATTTATTTAATTCTGTTTTTAGTATTTGTTCTTATAGCGGCAACATAGATACATTATCTGTGAAAATTTCAACTGTCTAGCTATAACGGTTCATAAGATAGACCTTTGTGACAGACGGACGGACGAACGGACAGCAAAGTCTTAGTAATAGGGTTCTCGTTTTTACCCTTTGGGTACGGAACCCTAAAAAATTATCGTATATCGCAAGAATGCTTAATAAAATTGCTAATCTGACAACAGCTTGTCTTTTGCTAGGTCCACTCCTTATTCATACAGAAAAGAAATATTTAATTACGTACAAGACAAATTGGTGGATGCGTTAAGAAAGTAAAAAAGACAAGAGATTTTTGAGTAAATTCTTGACATTTGAGCGAGGTTTAAATATTTTTTCACCTGCCCCGTTTTTTACGCTAGCGTCCTCTATTTTTAATTTTGAAAGTTGGCAACCCTACCATAATCTTGTTAAATAAAATCGAAGCATTTGGACATATATGGGCATATAAGAGAAGAATGCTTGAAATATCTTGGACCAGCGGAACCAGAAATGAAGAAGTTGAAATGAAGAACGAAGCACGACAGACTACTTCTGAATACACACAACCAAACTTACATGGAATCACCCTTTATTTCTGACTAAATTTCTTCCAAGGAAAAAAATTGGTATACAACTTTAAGATAAGGTTTTTTGTTGTAATAAGGAATAAACGACTGCTGCGATTTATTTTCTTGTGAATTTTGTGTTCAGTAGTAAAATCACGATTGTCCGGTAATTTTCATTCGATCCAAAAAAATTAAAAAATGCCTAATGTTGGATTAAGAGATGTACAGAGGGGAATAATTATTGCTTTGTGAATGAACAAGGAATGCCCCAAAGAGATGTAGGAGAGATAGTAGGTGTTACCTAGGATGTTGTATCGAAAACATATGCAAGGTACTTGGAACTAGGACCACACAAGAACAGGCCCAGACAAAGTCGTCAAAAAGTCACAACTGAACAACAAGACCGCCTTGTGTGCCAAATTGCTAGAAGAAATCCCAATGTTTCTCATCCAGAGCTACAAAAACACTTCTGGCAGCTACAGGTGTGAACGTTTCAGTTGAAACCATAAGAAAAAGGCTTCGTGCTCGAGGGTTGCACAGCAGGAGGGAGTTATGGGTCCCACAGTTATCTCAGTAAAATAAAATTGACCGGCCAAATTAGTGCCTTCAACATCAAAATTGGACAATTGGCAAAACATTCTTTTTCCGACGACACCAGGATTGGCCTAAGATCAGACGACCAGGCTGCCAAATCTCTACCTCTGGAAGACTCCGTCTGAAAACTGGAATCGACCCCTCCAATGGTCTAAGATACTCGAAGAAATTTCTCAGAACGATTTCTCTTTTAACAGGACACTGTCTCCTCAATGAACACCTTAGTGGTTTGAAGCTAAGAAACAACGGCGAATGCAGATTTTGTAGGGAAAATGCATAACCGTCTCAGATACTGGCTTTTATCAAAGCCCTGAGACTGTATGATGAATTATAACTGAAAAAAGGGGGACACAAAACGACTAACGTCTACGAATTCCTTTATTTAAAATCAACAAACAACGTAAAAAAAGACCAAAAAATATTTTGATTTCAATAGCAAGATGACAAGTCAAACCATACCACGGTTTGATGGTTAAATTTTGATGGTCTGTTGCAAGATAACATTGCGATTTGAAAGGTTTGTGTACTAGACTGGAAAGACAATGGCGAATATCAACAGTTGAAGGTTCTATGTATCTAGATAATTACTAAATAGGACTATTGTGCAATTATAGCATTTCACACATGTACTACACAAAGGAAAGTACGACTTAAAATATATTTGAAGACTACACGAGGAAAAAAAACAGATATGTCACATTTTCATAGAAATTAAGATAGCGACACAACTTTCTATCAAATGTTAACGTTATTCGAGGTACCATCAAAGAAAGCAATAATACGCTTAGTCCCAAAGATATTACAGCTTAGTGATTTTGCCATATAAAGGAAAAACCAGAGTAGTCCATGCGTAAATGGCAAAAACCAGAGACGCCCTTACGCATGGACGACAAGCATTTTGCAGTTAGTTATTACATGTAGTAAATTTATGTATTCTAATAAAAACCTATTTAATTTATTAATTTTCTTCCTACAACAAAAAAATGTTAGTTTAGATTTAGATTTTATACAACATTTAATTGGATATTCCTGGGTAGTGTTGCACAAGACAAGAATTCTGGTCTTGAAAATCAATTTCTTGTCTTTTGTCTTGAAATTCAAGACAAGAAATTTTCAAAGTCTTGTCTTGTAAGACTCATGAAATTTCTTGGCTTGAAAAAATTAAGCCCTAAAAAACTCCATAAAAAAGAAGCGTTTCAATTAACGTCTTGGGGTAGAAGTCTAGAGGAAAGATCAATGGCAAAATTTGAAGAAATTCTAAAAATTATTTTGAGCCTACGATGTGCAAACCTAGAGATTTAAGTACACCAAGCGTTTCATCATCTGTTAATGAATTTGATATTGATTTTAATTCAATATTTGTTACGTCTGAACATACAGGTAGTTTTGGTAGTTATAGTTCTAATGTCAATACTGATAGTGGTTTTCAAAATGAACTTCAAAATTATTTATCTATGCAAAGAGTGAACGATAAAACAGATATTTTAGCATGATGGCAGAGCCATAGTGCCATATTCCCAGTGCTGTCAAAAATGGCACGTGATTTTTTTTGTACACCGGCTACTTCTGTTCCCGCAGAAAGGATCTTTTCGAAGGCAGCACTGGTAATAAGGAAACACAGAAACCGGCTAAATTCAGAATTGGTAAGAAGTTTAATTTGTTTGAATTCCTGGATGGATGAATTTTCATAAGTTCATTTTTTAGTTCTAGTTATTAATTCTTGTTAGTTTATTATGTTCTATTTTTTTTCTACCCGTTTGTTACTTTTATTTTTTATGGTATTTATTTTATTATTTATTATGGAAGATTGGTTTGGACACAGGGTGTACGGAAAGGTCATGCTAGAGTGTACTATTTGCGCTATTTGATACTACTTTTTGTTAGCGGAGCAATTTCGTGCATGAAAAGTGATACCAAACAGCGTAAATACCGTGCTCCGCGAACCCACCATTAGTTTCAAATACCGTTAGTTTTTTTTTAAAATACCATTATACCATTATACCAATATAATTTTGTGTATAGTACCAATACCAATATACGGTTTGTTGCCTCGACTTTGTTTTATTTTATTGTCAACTCTAAAACACTTGCTATTATAGAAAAAAAAATGAACACTGGTCAATATTAATGGCGGGTTTATACAACATTTGCATAAGTCGTAAACATAATCACAATCTTAATCATCGTCATAATCACAACGCAATTTTAATGTGCATTTATAGAACATTTTCATAATCATAGTTTTTAAATCAGTGAAGTTGGGTAACATAATTAAAGGCTAAGTTCATGATAGATGTCAACAGGTTTATAAGAAGTGGATAGTTTAACTTTTATGATTATGACTATGTAAATGTTGTATAAACCCTGCATAACTTGCGTAAAGACCTAATTAACACTTAAAAAAGCTTTCAAGAAATCTTGCAAGACTCTTGAAATTTCTTGCATATAAAGTCTTGACTTGTCTTGAAATTCAAGACAAGAAATTTTGAAAGTCTTGTCTTGAATTCCTTGCAAGAGTCTTGGTCTCAAACTAAAAGTTTAATTGGTATCAAATATAGTTCAGCTGATTCACTTTCAATTAAAGCAATGGTGTAAGCTATTTTTACGAAGTATATGTAGAATGGTAATTAGAACATTTTATAACATCTATTTTTAGATTTTTTGAGAAATGCATATTGGAAATTTAAAACAGTGAAACATTCATTAATATAATATCTTTTCAAAAACATTTCAAGGAACTACACTGATTAAGCTATCCTCAAATTTATGTTGACAGGTTGATTTATATTCTGTCAGAAAATATATCACTGCTAATATTTCTGTCTACAGTATTTCATAAATAGTACTATTTTCTAGAAGAAAAATAACTTCTGAAGTAAAGTTTATTAGGAAAAGCGAAAATAAGTAATACCAACACACAACACACAACCATAAATAAATGAAACAAGTTTATATTGGAAAGTGTCCATAAGGACAATGTAAACACTATTTGGCGCTATTCTTGCAACGGTCGCGACCCAAAGCTTTTAATCATTTCGAATCGGTTCGGTTTTTTCCGGAATTATGTCGCCAAATATTATTTATTCAAATTTATTATTATTTTCTTTTAATTTTATAAATAATATACAGTGTGTTGCATACAAGAAACTTTATTTTATATAAGGACATTTATGTGAAATACCTATGAAACATTGGAAACCGACGTTATGCCACGATCCACGATGGTTTTTACAGTTCACAGTTCACAACACAGTTTTTTAGTTTTTAATGCCACTTTTTCACAATTATCACGGGTTTGAATAAGTAAAATTTAAATTAAACTCACAAGATAGCAATAATTACTTTGAGAATGTACGCTTTAAACACTTTTCGGTATTTTTTCCAATAAGGGCAGTTTAGACTTTGAAAGATTTTATAATTTTTGAAGATTCTGACTTTGACAAGAGATATGCACAAGAGAAAATTATTTCTGTTTTTGTTTGCGGTTGTTTTTAGTAACCGCTATAGCAGCGCCAGATCGCGTACAACGGTCGCAGCCCAAAACAATTATACTAAGGGCTAGCAAAGGTTAGTCTTGGGTCGAGATTTCCGTACGTAAGAAGAGTGCAATGCGTTTATAATGTACTGAACAAAGAGAGGACAGTAAACACGTTGCCAAACATATGAAATAAACAGAGAAACTGTGCACATCGCTAAGAGACGTGGAAGGGGATATAGCAGATTTGTCGCAGTTGAGCGGTCGACCCAATCAATACCTCTGTCAGTACTTAAAGTTCTAGGGAAAGGTGTACGTCATGCGTTCAGCTTCACGATTTAATTACGCCTCGTGATACTTAATTTGTTCATTTATTAACGAATCGTTGTAGTTTTCCCAATTTTTGATTGGCTTCAAACATACATTTTTGGTAAAAATAAGTGGAATTGAGTGGGTGTTCGATAGTGGTCGCGCTATTAGAACTCTGAATTCAAAAATCGATATCTCGAAATCTATTAGAAATAATAGATTTTAGTTTTTTCAAGAACTTTGTTAATATTTCTGCTATATTTTCTTTGTAGACAGTATGTGAAAATCTTTATCAATAAAAAAATTACACTATTGCTGAAAATTGCTATGCTCTAAAAGTAAATGGATGGATTGTTTACAATTTTTGAATGGAAAAAACAACCTTATCGAATTTTTCTTATGTAAACATATTGTAAAATATCCGATCTTGAAAATAAAAAAAAGTTTCAATACCTAAAGTGGTTCTTGAGTTATGGCCTGTTATGTGCAAGGATTTCAGTTTTTAAATTATCGCGATTACTGACGTTTTCTCGTTATAAAAAAAATGACACCCTAACGATATCCTTATAATTCCATTTCAGATGCTCAGAAACATGTCTAATGATTTTATCTAGTTATCTCTTGAAAAAAGTCTTTTAAAAATAAGCGGTTTGCGATCGTGATTTTACTTTACTTGATAGAGACAGGCGTACCGGCAACGCCGCAATAGCACACCATTACTCTCACTCCGACTTAATAAGATCCCAATGCGATTTACTTCCACACATGTAAATGCCGACCCAAAAGTAACAGTTGACGGGCTTTCCAATCTAAATTTATTTCCTTAATCTATGCAAACAACTTCAAAATTGGCGGTTGAAACCTTATGACAGATGACATGACAGGTATATGTACGTATGCTGACAACACATGCCAAATTTAAACAATTTTGGAAAAGCATTTTAGGAAAGAATTTAAGTAAACTACATCTATTTTTACACTACACCTATAAATTAAAACTGAACAGGTAAAATGGAAAACCAATTTTTAGAACATTTAATAAATGTCATTTTAACACTAAATCACCACAATACACCAAAACACTTTTACTTTTACACTGGACGCGCGTTTCGCTAACCATGTTAGCATCATCAGCAGATGATTATAAACTGAGTTGAGTTGAGTTTATAATCATCTGCTGATGATGCTAACATGGTTAGCGAAACGCGCGTCCAGTGTAAAAGTAAAAGTGTTTTGGTGATTTAGTGTATTGTGGTGATTTAGTGTTTTTATTTTGCTGTGTAACACCAAAAGTTCCAACCCTCAACTGTAAATGTCATTTTGTAAAACAATTAAATCTTTTAGATATTTTGAGCATTCCATTATGTCATCGCGATAGCCGAAATATTTGGATGCAAAACAAACAGATAATTTTAGCCGCAACGTTCCGACTTTTGTTCTACATTTGAAGCTATTTATAGTGGAGGAGAGTATGAAAATACAAGTCCTTCGATTTGAAGAAGCAGCTGATTCATTTCAAATCCTATTTTCAGTAGAATAACAACCTAAATTTTAAGGAAAATATAAACAATAACAGTATAATAACATACAGGGTCGCTTTTATGTATGGAAACGGTCGATTATTAGGTAGAATATAGGAGGTACCGCAAAAAGTTAAATACAAAAGTTATAGGATTTTTTTGAAACACGCTGGTTTCTAGACAAAGACAAAAGCCGCCACTTTTTATATCGTCTGTCAGTAAACTACCAAATACAAGTATATATAAAGTTGCATACCTAACAAATCCTTTTATGAATGACGCGGTCAATGGCCAATATAAAATACGTATATCTATCGCACCTTAACCCGTTATATTTTCTATAAGTAGTATACTTTACTTTGTTGGCATTACGAGCTGCGGCACTTGGAGTTTAATACGTGTAAAGCTTGATTTTCATGCATCCGTTATACGTTGGTACGTTGGTCCGACGATGCTCTGATTGGTCATAGCGTTTTCGTAAATATTTTACTTCAACCCGTCAACGGACCCGTTCATACGATAACGGACGTTTTGACACTTCTTTGACAAATTTAATCTAACACATAGACAAACAAATAAAAACAGACTGACAAATCTCATGGTAAAGAGTGGGACCGCGTTCCCGTAGCGCAACTCAGAATAACAATTTTGAAACCAATTAGCAGGACCATGGCAGGACATACGTCTTTATTGCTATCTTTCTTTATTATGTGTGCTTTATATGAAAAAGAAAGAGACAGATATAAAACGTATCGTAATACATTATCGCACATTCTGGCTGGGGGGAAATTTAAATCAGTCATTATTAGTAGTATTCTTTCATTCTGAAACTGAAAATGTTCACTTAAACTGATTTGTTCCCTATACCACGTAAAGGGAACGTGGTGTAGGGAATAAATCAGTTTAAGTGAAAATTTGCAGTTTCTTTCAGAACGAAAGAATACTACTATTATAAGGGAAATTATAAAAAAAGCAAAAATTGTACTGTTTTATAAAGATATTTATTTATACATAAAAATAAATAAACTTTTTATAATATAATAACAAAAAATAACAGTGTTTATTCCACCCACCTACCAATTTTAAATGCAGAAGAACTGACTGTTGCAGGAAACGATCGAAAAATCTCATTTTCGAAAAAACTGCCTAATTGCAATAACAAAGTGAATATCCAAGCAAAGAAGACTTTACGAGAATCATGATCCTGAACCATTTTCAAGTCCAGTTTTAATCCTAAAACAAAAGTAAAACAGGTATATTAATAAAGTTTCTGGTTACTATAAATCAGCTATAAACTCTCTACCCAAAAAATGAAAAAAATTAATTGTATTAATTTGTCATGTTAAGAGATGTTCGAAATATTTTTGACACTACTACTTCTACTTTTTTCTTAATAAGATGATAAATATAACTACTTACTTTTATTTTACCGGGTGTCTTTAACATATCTATCAGAGAATGGGGGCACCAATACATATAAAAAATAGATGATACTGGCTCCTGCAGCAAATAAAATAACAAATAGTATAACCTAAAATTATAAATAACAAAATATAAATACCTATATGGAACAAAGGAATTTGTTCCCTATCGATATTCATAAGTCAATAAAATGGAGAGTTTAGAAAAAAAGGTAAATCACGAAAAGAAAAATTAACAAACATGACGAATTGTCATGATGTTGTCATCTTGGTTGTCATGATGACGAAAACGCAAGGCGATTGTTCTAATTTCTATTTAGAAATTACGTTTTATATGGCTGCTTCTTTCTCTCTTGTTATATTAGAATGAGATAGTGGGCCCAATAGACGCAATGCGCAGATCAACATAAATAGAACGAAATTTTGCGTTCTGAGTTGCGCTACGGGAACGTTGTCCCTCTCTTTGCCATTTAATTTGCCAGTCTCTTTTTATTTGTTTGTCTATGATCTAACAATAATAAAAATATAAGTAAAATAGCAAAATCGTTATGGAAACGAAAATATAAAATAACACCAACGTATATCAATGCAATAAATTTAAAAACTGCGTTATTTTCTAACCAATCAAAGTCTTTAAATTCTACCATTAAAATGAATATCGTATCAACGTATCGTCGGACAACGGAACAAAGCTTGATTTTCATGCATCCGTTATACGTTGGTACGATGCGATGGTCCGACGGTGCTCTGGTTGGTCATAGCGTTTACGCGTGACTTTTCATCCGTAAATATTTTACTTCAGCCCGTCAACGGACCCGTGCATACGTTAACGGACGTTTTGACACTTTTTTGACAAATTTAATCTAACCTTAATAAAAATATAAGTAAAATAGCAAAATTGTTATGGAAACGAAAATATAAAAAAACACCAACATATATCCGATAAACGGAGGTATGAAAATGAAATAAATATCAAAACTGCGTCATTTTCTAACCAATCAAAGTCTTAAAAATATCAACGTATCGTCGGACAACGGATGCATGAAAATCAAGCTCAAAACATAGCGGGAACGAAGGACAAAATGAAATTTTGACCGGCAGTAGAGAAAATGGGTAAAATAAAATGTTTTCAAGCGAAAACTGGACAAATTGGGAATAGTTTCGAATATTTTAGGATGGGAAAAAAAGTGATTTACAAAAAGTCTAATTTAAATAAGTTTTTCCAATTTTCTCCTGATTTTTTGGGGGGCTTAGCCACTGATATTTCATAAAAAATAATCAAATGACTTCTTAGTAACGATTGTATACGTTGTCACTGTATATATGTCACTGTGTATATTAGTATATCTAACGCCACTGACTGTGACATAATTAAAATGAAACGCAAGTATGGCTTGCCTCTAAAACCAGGCCTTTCCTAGTTGAACCAATAAAAGTTTATTTATTTATTTACTTACTCTAAGATTAGATAACTATGCGGTTAAGAATATAATAGTTATAAATACCGTAGCAACCGTTTACTAGGTCGGTCGTTGCTTTATATACAGGGTGTCAAAAACAAACGCGAAAAGCTGTGAGGAGTGATATTGCAATACGAAAATGTTGTAAAAATAATATTTTTATTTTTTATTTTCACGCTATCAGCCTATTTTGACACTGTTTTAAAATGAGTAGAGGGGGCTGAAATATATATATAGGATCCTATATCTCCTACGCGAAGCAAAGGGCTTCAGTGAAAGCTCTCCATCGGGTTCTGTTTTTGGCAGTTGTTTTTGCTTCCTTCCATGTTGACCCTACTTGTTGAAGCTCATCCAGTATGGAACGTCTCCATGTTTGAGCAGGTCGTCCTTGCTTTCTTTTTCCTTGGGGATTCCACTCCAACGCTGATCTCGCTATATTACTATCAGGTTTCCGCAAAGTGTGACCTATCCAACCCCATTTTCTTTTGCGAATTTCAATGCCTACTTCTCGTTGGTTTGTAAGATGAAGCAGGTCGGTGTTACGTATAGTGTCTAGCCAAAAGATTTTAAGTATTTTTCGCAAGCAGCAATTGATAAATACCTGTGGACGGTTGATGGATATTTTTGTCACTCTCCATGTCTCGCAGCCATATAATAAAACTGGTATGACGTTGGAATTGAATATTCTTAATTTTGTTTGTATGGAGAGTTGACGGGAGGTCCAAACTGATTTTAGTTGGCCAAAGGCTCGCTGCGCCTTCCTGATCCTGCTGACAATATCAGCGTCTGCGCCACCGTTTGCTGTTACAATACTTCCCAGGTAAGTAAACCATATACGTATTACTTTTTACAAATATACTCAGCCTAATCTCCAAAAAGTGAAGCCCAAACAGTGAAAGAACAATATGGAATTCTGCATAAGTCTATTTCACCCGGATATTCATTTAACTGAGCATGCCTCACCTGAAGAAGTTTTCATTGGTCGATGTTTTTAAAGGGAAGTGGTTGACTGACATTTCCCCTAACCTTCAATTTGATTTATATTTTTATTATTTATAACACATTATCATGGAGTTGGAAAAATATAAAAAAATAGTTGGAAACAATAAACTAAACAAAATCACTCTTTTACGCGCACAAATAAAAAGTAATACAAACAGAACTAAAACAACAATCAATCGGAGTTTGGCGCAATCGCAGTTCAATCCATATCCGGGTGAAATAGACTTATGCAGTTTTAATATGGAGCTGGGTTATGTTGTCTTTTTCTTATGGCACAGAAATTGCACACGGGGTTAAATAGGGAACCCTGAGTATATTTGTAAAAAGTAATACGTATATGAAGTAAACTCTGTTACATTCTCTACATGTTTGATTCCTACATTGAATGGGGCTGAAATAGAGTACCCTTATTATTTTTGTTAGCCACTGGTTTAATTAAATAGACTAGTGCTACTTTAGGGCTCGAACACACTGACGACCAGGTCGCACCGGCCAGGCCGCTGCTACCTCTAAAACCATTAAATGAAATGATACGGTGCACACTAACGTCCTGGCCGTCCGTTGCGTTGGTCGTTGCGACCAGTAGACTGCACTAAAATATTATTATTTTCTGCCGCTTGTTGCCGGTTTTCTTCCAAATTAATAATTTTTCAGATGAAATCCCTCAAATTCAACGCACAATATTTTATTTTCTATAAGATATAGTGTTTTAGTGTAGTTTTTGCACACATGCAGAAAATCCAAAGAAACAGTATACAGACTGGATCAAAGGGAAACTTAAATCTAGACCCTTTTTATTATCAAGGTTCGATTCTAGTAAAAATTCAAAACATTTTTATATGACATACCTACTCTATTTATGGTTGGTATGATACCTGTTATTACACCTTCAAGTTTCGATGGGTTAAAAAATAAAAAAATCATATTTAAAGTTTTTCTACAACCACTTGTTTTTTTATTAAATTAGTTTTTTTAGTTGTATTGTAGTCATGTACAAGGAGGCCAACTGTATTTTAAATATTATATTTAATTTAACGTTTTTCAAACAAGGTTCATTAGAGTATATTTCTACTAGGTACATTATTAAAAAAAAAGTAAGAGTAAAAGTAACTTAAACATTCATAAAAATAGAAGTAATTACTATTGTAGATTCTCAGTAACAATAAAAAAGAGGAATTTATATTGTAAACATTGAAATAACTGGAAGCTAAACTTTCTACCTGCTTATATTTAGAGCCAGTGTCTGACGACCTTTTTTTTACGCTGGCCCTAATATGTTTACTTCTAAAGTCGATAAGAGCCATCAGTAGAAGTCCATATCAGTAGAAAAAAGAAACAGAATATTGCCCTTTTTGTTGGTCGCGCGTACACAATGTTTTTTGTTCAGCCTATTTGTTCTGCTTGTTTGTGCGCGCTCGGTTCGTTCGGGCTAAAGTGCTCAAGCCTGGACGCACCTTTAGGAACAATACTGTTTTTGTCCTTTATTGATATAATGCTGAAAATCTCTCGAGTTACATGTCTCACTCTATACATATTAAATTACATAGACCTAGGATGTAGAATATTCTGTTATGAAACGCATCGCGGATTTGAAAAATATGGAAATAACGGGGTTGGAAATTCTACTTGTTCCATTTACTACACCAGTATTTATTAACGAATTTTACTCAGTCGGGATTGGAAATTTTACTTACCCCATTTACCACACCAGTATTTATTAACGAAAAATCCAAGAATATTTTAAATGCATTATTTAATATTAGAACATTTAATAAGCTCATAGCAAATTAACGCGGATATTTTAACATTTCTGAAAAAATATTTTCTAATTGGTAAAACGTAAAAAATAGTTAGATCTGAGAACTCTGTTGAAACTGGTCGTTCATCTGGCCGCAGCTATAAACGCAATGCATGCGGCCAGCCGACGGCCAGGTCGTTGCGACCTGGTCGTCAGTGAGTTAGAGCCCTTAAGCTTGAAAATGTTTACCAGCAGATCTTGCAGTCGAACGTGGTTCTTTTTAGAACCTACTTTAGTGTACAAGATAGCTTAATAGCCGTAAAAAAAAGTAAATTTATTAGAATATTTTGAACGAGAAAGCGGTAGTAAATGGCCCTTTATGTCCCTTAAGTGCTGTTAAGAAGGTGAGTTTTGTTGACGTAAATAATAACTGTTTATATATTTATAATTACTTTATTTTTGTTTCCTAAAATATTTTGATTAAAAGAAAATATAAAAAAATTGGCAACGCTGTGCCGGTCAAGCTTAATCACGTGACTAAAAGTTTATTCGGTATGAATTGTAAGTATGTGTTTAGCTTAAACTAATGTTTCTCTTAATGCGATTTAGCCTGAATGGAATTTCAGTAATTCAAAACAATTAAATGCTTGTTGTTACATTTCAAATGAAAGGTCGCGTTGTCGGAATTTTTTGTAAGATTAGCCACTTCCTTATTTCATTCATAAATTGGGTATATGCATATTTCGACAGTGGCGTAGAAATAACTTGAGAGATTAATAAAAATAAACAGAAAATTATATAAAAAAATTTTGCATTCAGTGTTTTAGGCTCAGACGTGTAAAACTTTTTTTAAATAGTATTTTCTCTGTAGTATTTATAACATTTAACACTATTGCATGAGAAAAGTTGACACAAACGCGAGCACAAAGGCATGCCACAAGTATCCACCAGCATTCTCACACGAAACGGACCGACTAACGAAATAATAAATTTAAAAAGAAATAAACAACAGTCTCTTTGTTGTCAGTGATCGAGATCGGAGCCCTGTACAAACAAATTATTCAATAAATCTAGTTTATCTAACAAATCTAGAAGGCACGATTGCAAAACGCTACACGCATACACGTACGTATCAAAGAGTGAGTCCAATATTATTAGTTCTTGAAGGCCCCCATAATTGTTGGAAAAAAAGGAAACCTAAAAGGGAATACAAAAAAAAGTTGCAAAAGTTGGCTATTTTAGTTTATTAATCAAGCTTCTCTCATAAATTATTACCTTCTTAATTTTTCTGTTTAAACAAACACAAAGAGTAACTTTTCTATACATTTTTTATTTGTTTGTCCGAGAGTCTATATCTTAGCATTTTGCATTAATTTATTATAGACATCAAATATAATCGTTATTTCAAAAATTAACTGGTTATCAATATTATAGTATAATTTCTAACATCAGAAGTGGGATATTAATTACCCCATAATAAAGTTACACCTATTTATTTGTTGTTCTTATTTGTGAGATATTATTCTTGTGACTTTATTGTGCTATGTTTTGTGATAAATTCAGTTTTCTTGGCTAAAGAAGCATTAATGCAGTCTGAAAAGGCGATTCACCTTAGTGAGTTTGAGTATAGTTTTTTTTCTCTGATATTACCATGGTTGCGGAACTAAAAGGGATGCAAATACAGAAAAATTCCGGTGGCTCTCGCTTTTTTTTCAAAATAAATCAATTTTTTAGCCGATAAGTATGGTAGGCTATTAAGATCGACAAAAAAAGTTTTTTTTTAATTTCACTCAAAATGAGTTATTTGGGTCATAAATGACCTAAATACAAAATATTTTTATGGTGTCTGTCTGTCTGTCTGTCTGTCCGTCTGTCTGTCCGTCTGTAATACGATAACTCAAAAACCGCTAAATCGATTTTAACCAAATTTGGCAGAAAAATACTGTGGCACCCGAGAATCTGGCCATTAGTTTTTGGGTGGGGGTGGGGGGTTGGTAAGGGGGTATAGGAAGGGGTTAAAAATTTTAAAAAATCCAAAATTACAGTAGCTAGCGAAACGCGGTTTTCAATTTAAGATTAGGAATAATATTTGCAACAAAATTTGTAATAACATCAAAATCAGTCAAAGTCGCAGTTTTTGAGATTAAAAAAAAAATTGGAAAACTTACTGTGGCACCCGAGAATCTGGCCATTAGTTTTTGGTGGGGTTGGGTGGTTGGTAAGGGGGTATGGGAGGGGGATAAAAATTTAAAAAAATCGTAACTCCAAAATTACAGTAGCTAGCGAAACGCGGTTTTCAATTTAAGTTTTTGGGATAAAAAAGATTGGAAAAATTCCTTTACTTTGAAACTAAAAGAACTAACTGCCTACCAACTTTTTATTAACAAATATTAATATATTTGGGCGGCTATACGTGCCTCCCGGCGCCAATTTTTGTATATTATTTTATCTAAAACTTTAACCATTTACCTTTATAAAATACGTCCTTGAACGTGTGTTATTACCTCATAGAACAAATCGTATTATTTTGGCACACGCGGTAAACCGCCTTAAAAGCTCCACATGATAAATATGGCTTTTTATAAATAGATGTTTATAATTGTAAATCATTTCTTCGAAAAACACCATTACTTATTCGTAAAATTTTCATTCGCTGTTGGTTCTAGGAAATATTAAAATTGCATATATTGATAATCGGGTTTTAGATGAAAGAATGTTTCTTAAAAATAAACGGAAAATACAGTTGGTTGAGCTATGGATATTTCTCAAAAGTATTTGCGTTAAAAACATTTCCCCTTAATTTTCAACGTTTGTTTTCTACCCTGTGGAGAACAGCAAGACGTGTTTTTAAGCATCTAAGTAAATATACCTTGTTTGCATCGGAATGCGGGACATAGGAAATCCCATGTAGATTTTGAAAAGGTCAAAGAATATTATATTCCCAGATGGTTTTATGCGAAGCTAGACTTTTTTGAAGTGGCGTTAAAGTTGTACTGTCGTCTAGAATTTCGTTTTATTTGGACGCATCTAAAAGTTATTTGCAATAATTTATCTTCAAATTAGTAAAAATTTATAATACGGCCCAGAGAAAGCTACAATTAAAATACTACAGTGGTAGAATCTTTGAACATTATTTATAAATAAAAAATTAATTAAAATTTCCGAACTACCCAAGTAGCATTTGGACGTTATCTAACGTCGGGTATACGTCGCGTTCAATAAACCCGACGTCGGGTACCAACGTCGGTTTGACCGCCTGACGACCCTTATTTGCATCTAAATGGGGAATACAGATTCGGGTCGCGTCGACGTCGGTATCTGACCTAATAGGGAATGTAATTCTACCAATTACCAACGTCATATTACGTTGGATTTTAGTCACTTAAAATTCGTCGCTAAGCACTTACGTTATGTTTGGTTTCATATTCGCTACCAAGAATACATAAAAACCTAACCAAACTACCTAATTACAAATGGATTCATAATCACTCCTCGAATATAACTATAAGTGCCTATCTAATTTCATATTATAATAATTCTGAATCATTAATCCAGACATCAGTTTTGTCAACGGAAGTCACTTTCTTGATATATCTGATTAAAATACTCCGGAAAAACAACGAGCGCCTTCAAAATTAGGTAGATTTATGAAATAAAATATCTATAAAAAGTAACTCGCAAAATATTTTTTTAATTTTCTAGATGGTTTAATCATAAAACTGTACTGTGGTTCCCCCCAAACTCAACCTTATCAATATTATTCTACTAGAAATCGAAATGTGAATATAAATTTTAAAAACAAAAAACCATTTTAAAATGGCTGACAATCGGATACGTGTTAAGAATGGCGGATTTCTGTATCCGATTTAATATCAACTACCAATATACCAATTCCGACCGGGTCTCCAACATTAGTCGTCTCACACGACCGAAGTCATCAAACCGGACGACCGGCAATCGTATTATGACGTATATAGTTCCAACGTACGCCACGTAACCTCACTTTGCATTTTGCGTATCAGTGATTTGTAGATTTGTGCAACTATAATTTAGTTTTTGTTTTCTCGTTAAACAAAATGGGCAGCCACTATAAGCCTAACCTCACATGTCGGAGGAGGATGGGGTCTGCTGGTATCCTAAGCTAAAAAATGAAATTAAGATGCACCAGTGTAATGCAGCATCTCTTCCGGATAAAAAGCATTTACGGGTGGAGGCAAGACATCACTACTACTATTATTATTTTGCAAAAGCCTCGACCTCTTTCTGTAAAATGTAGATGAATGTCTAAATGCCTTTTTAGTGTTTTTTTAGGCATAATAAAAATTTAAGTTTGTTTACAAAAAACTTTTTATTAGGTTATGTTCATGATGTTCATTAGGTCGCAAATGCTACTTTATGGGTTGTATTTACGGACATAAATAGAGATACGTAAATTAGGTTATAAATATGAACATAAAATACAACAAAATATAATTGGACGTTACTTTAGGGATTATCAGTGAGACGTATCCTATTCGGACAACGGGTAGACGTCGGGCTAGTTCAAGTATATGTACGTCGTGCAAGCCAACGTGGGAACGACGTTGGGAAATTAATAAAAATGGCACGTTGTTATTTTGTACGTCGACATATCGTTGGATTTACCGACTCGGATCCAACGACGTCGCTTTTAATAGGAAAGCGACGTCACAGGTCGTATCACGAGCACCCGACCTAAATTTGCACAAAGTCTGACGTCGCTTCAGGTCAGATTTAGTTCGAAGTCAGATAGATGCTACTTGGGTATTTACTCCGCACAAACTCACAAGCAAAAGTACAACCGTTGTATAACGCACACGTATTCGAATTCGTAAAAGATAACCAATACAGACGCATGAGCTGGACGCCGGACTAGAATCAGCTGTTAAAAATCGATAATCCATGCCAATATGCTTTAATGCTCAAGTCAACCCAAACAGTTCTCAATTTGGACAGAAGTCTCTAGCCCCAGCAGGCAACTATTTAGTTTGACCAATCAGGTAGGTTAGCGTGGTTATTTGGAGAGTGTTAATTCATTTGTGTTTGGGTCAAAAACTCTAACGTGATTGGTCGGGCTTAATAGTTGCCTGCTGGGGCTAGACACAAGTAATTTGGACCATGTACCGAAATTACCGTTCTGAAATCGTAACTAAATGATCACAAGGTAGGTTGGTACGCAAATAGGATCGTCCGATAACCGTCAAATCTCGGTTGGAACACATTTCAATTACTGCGCACGAGCGTGATCGTTCGATGACGGTTCTGCGGCGGGTTGGAACAAACCTATAATTCTCCAGTCACAGCCAAAGAATACCCCAAATGATTGTCAAATTCACGCCTCACAATACAAAACTGTTGAGGGGAGAATCTTTAGCATTCCACAGAGCTGTCGTTTTCAGTCCATCTAAATTTCTGTATTTAATATGGCCATAAAGACGGTTTTTGAATGTGCTCCACAGGAAGAAATCGTTCGGCGAAAGATCCTGTGGTCTTTTCCTACTGTATCCCCAATAAATGGGAGTCAATGTTTTTCTTTTCTTCAACATAAAGAATATTCAAGTCATTGTTATTTTCTTCCTGTTCAATTATTTTTGTCTAGCAGAGGGTCATTTTAATACAAGTTTTGTGAAAGCGAATAAAATTGTTTATTAATTTTTAATTTATTACTTTTTCAACATTTCGAACTGCACTTTAATAGCTGTTAGTAAGAAGTTTTACATGAAATATGCGCATATAGTGCACACACAATTTTTTTTCAGTTTGTCCGGAGTTTTAAAAGCGCTGTTGCCGCCCGTGCCGCCGGGGCACTTGTTTAGGTCGGAATCTCAATTTATCAAACGTAAAACGGTTAATTCTGGGCAAAGTTTTCCCCCGCCTCGCCTGTCCGCCTACTACACCTCCCGCACAGCCGCCTATGACCTTTGACATTACCCGAAGCATTCCTTTACCTCTTTCAACTTTGCCGACCTGACCTTTTAATTTTTTAAATAATGTGAATCGTCTAGAATACGTACAAACGTATAACGGCATCTAGTAATATACAGGATGTTTTAAATAACGTTGATTTTTAAAATAGTAACTGTATTTAAAAAATTTAAATTGTCTAATATTTGGGCTTCTGTAATACTGTATGTTGAAAAAAACAGCGTCCAGTTGGCTTGTAAGAAATGACGATTGATGACATTCCCCATATAATTTTATATACCGGGTGCGTCTCAAAAGTGGCTCACCCCTATAACTTTTTTATTTTCTCAGATAAAAAAACGAAATGTGGTATGTTAGTGTGACATAAATTAGGATTAATTGACGTATTCAATTGTTTTTGATCACTTCCTGTTTCACCGGAAGTGAGTACAGCTTTTGATTTTTAAATGGCACCCTCGGTATTTTTTTACTTTATTCGATAGAAAATGACACTCTGGATAGAATGACATATCATATGTCAACTATTGACATTTTTGCATATGGTTTATTTGAAATTGTAATATGCGGTTCATAACGACAATTTGACTCGAAATACCTAGTGTGTGGTACCAAATACCAAATTATTCGTAAAAAAATGTTTTTTCGAAATATGTTAATGAGCCACCCTTGTTCCATTTGAAAAAAATGAAATATGATTAAAAATATGATTTGGACTTCTTTTAACCGGCCAGGAGAAGACACGAATTTCATCAAATCTATTTTTCCAAGGCTACTTGATTAAAATTAAAAATTAGTGTTTTTAACACAGCCATGGCACTCTAGATTGAAATTTAAAACACGATTTTTTAAGCGAAAATATTATATGTTGACACATCATGATATGTCATTCTATCCAGAATGTCATTGTTTATCCAATAAAGTATAAATATACTGAGGGTACGATTTAAAAATCAAAAGTTGTAGTCATTTCCGGTGAAACAGGAAGTGACCAAAAACAATTGAATACGTCAATCAATCCTAATTTATGTCATATACTAATATACCAAATCTCGTTTTTTAGTCTGAAAAAATATGAAAGTTATAGGGGTGAGCCACACTTTTGAGACGCACCCAGTTTAAAATGACGGCGATCTTCATTCCATAGCCATCGCTGACGCCGTTTTTTTTCGATCATATTGTATTTCACATACTAATAAAGTAATATCTAATTTGGTGCGTTATAAGGTACTCTTCTCATATCAATACAACTATAAATAGACTTAATTTTTCTTGGGTACTACACATAATGGTTTATCTTACGTTTTGCTTTAAAGTTGTTAAATTATTTTGTCAAAATATCCAATATTATTTGCTAAGCACTTGTATATTATACCCAAAACTTAATATCTAATCGTTTATGGGTTAATGGAACACACACCGAGGCAGATATAAGCGTCTAGACTATATAAAAAAATACGTCTATACTTTTAAATAAATAAACCGGGAATATATCTGCGTTGTATCAGAGTACGAGATACCAATTACAAACGCGAATTACGCAAATAAATAGATCCTATAGTGTTCAGTATTTTTATACCAATTTGTTTATAGGATGAGAGTACGAACGGGTGCTACTGCTGGGGATGGGATTTTTTTTCGATATATCTATCGATATTTAAATATCTATCGATATTATTGTCACCTATCTTTTGATGTATTAACAATTCCCTATCGGTTATTTGTTAGTTGTAACTATCGATATACTAAAATTTATTTTTGTTGATGTATTTTACTACTTTTTACACTAAATACTTAGGATTAGGGATGGATTTATTCGATATATCGATATGTAGATAAAAATCCTGGGTATCGATACACCGATAATTGCACATAGATCATACCAAATAAACTTTTAGTCACGTGATTAAGCTTGACCGGCACATGGTTGCCTATTTTTACTTATTTTCTTTTAATCAAAATATTTTAGGAAACCAAAATTAATTAGAAATATATGTATAAACAATTATATTATTTACATCAACAAAACTCATCTTCATAACAGCACTTAAGAGGCATAAAGGGCCATTACTACTACTTTCCCGATCAAAATATTCTAATAAGATTGCTATGAGTTTTTTGCAACGGCTATTAAGCTATCTTGTACACTTTGCACTAAAAGAGGTTCAAAAAAGAACAATGTTCGACTGCAAGATCTGCTAGTAAACATTTTTAAGCTTAAAATTTCACATAACAATTTATTAAAAAAATTAGTAATATCAAAACGAATAACAATGTCAGAAGCTAAATAAATAAATCTGGCAACTTGATATTTTAAATTGGCGGGAAATTTCAAATTCCAGTTAGTCAGTCCGGCTAGGTCCATGGTTGGCAGCAATGAATTTAACACGCCCTCGAATACGTAACTAAAAGTTTAATTGATATCGCTTATATGTATAATATCAGTAATTATCGACATATCGATAACTCAAATATATCGATATGTGAATTTCGATAACTTAACGATAGGTGAAATTCATTATCGCCCATCCCTAGCTATTGCTCATCCGAATTCTAAAAAATACTAAAACAGATGCTGTTAGACGCACATACGTTTTTTAAACAGAGCTTGAAGTGGTTCTAAACACAGACAGAAGTTAATTGTAAAATTCCACGGACTTATATTATCGACTAATTCGACGTAAACGATAATGATATCGCAGTAGCGTTGATTGAAAGAATTGGGAAGATACGCAACCTAATGGGCGAATTCGTGACAAAGCTGTTATGATTTCCCCTTACGTCTCAAGTGCTGTACGGTGGAGACACCAATAGTTCTGCGGTCAACGCATAAAACACTTATTTTCTCTAATTCGGCCAGTGAAGGCATATCAAAGACGGTGTGGAACTGAAAGCGACAGTGTTGCCACATTAAAATGTGTAATATCTGTAATACGTTTGACGAAAATATCTTTGGATGAAAAATCCGCGTTTATGTATGGAAAATTTATTCGTGTTAAACATAGAATAAACAACAAAAATAGAAATTCTTTTATAGGTACTGAATATGTCGTATGATCAAAAAAACTCGTTTAGTTGGCTTGGAAAAGACGATTATTGACATTTACCATAATATTTTACGTATGAAATAACAAAGATTTTAATTTCCAAGCCAACTCTGACGCCGTTCTTTGTTTAATCATATAATATTATATTAAATTGATTAATGATAGAAAATCCGTATTATTAACGCACTGTACCCAAAATCCGTAAATCTACGGATTAATCAGTAGTTCTGGCAACACTGTCTCCGACGGAAAGCAGACCTATGGTACCAAAGACATTATAATTATAGACCGAACATCTCAGGTCATAAATACTCGTTGGTGTATCAAACATTCCAATGTGTCAAACAAGGACAGAAGAGACAGAGAAGTCTAAAATTTCCGACCCCGGCAACTAGGCGCATTTGGATTGTTCTAATGGCCAGTGGCGTATCGTTTGGAACGAATTTAATTAGTAAAGTAAAAAGTAAAGTAATTAGTAAAATGTTTACTCCATATTAATATACTACATTAATACTTTTCGTCAGATGAGTTTTGTTATAAGGTCTAATATAATAATATAATTAATATCCCACATATACTTATGTTGAAACGTTAGTAGGTAGTTTTCGAAAATCGCTCCAACGTCGATTTTCAATTTAAACTTTCAGTTAATTCTATATAAACTTTCAGTTACTTTTGAATATTTACAGGGTGACTCAGGCTTCCGAAACAGTTCAATATTAGGTTTGTGGTTGGTGTCTTTTCTTTCAATTTTTTTTCAGAATATGGAGGCGATGGCAGAAGCACATTTTAGACATTTCTGTAAACATAGGGGGCCGGAACATATTTTCAAACTAAAGTTGTAGATTTGCCATTAAATTTCCATTCCAGAAATACCTAGGGTTGCCAATTGTCCTTTTGAAAAGGACAGTCCTTTTGGAATAACTTGTCCTTTGACTTTTTTACTTAAAAAGTAATTTCTATTTACGTATTTTCCCTGAGAAAATTACCTACAGCAAACAGAAATATTATTTTCGTCCAAATTTAATTAGAGATGTTACAAAACTTATAAATACATTTTTCTTGTTTAGAATAGGCAACATTATTTAGAACTTCCCGTTTAATCTCAAATGATAATTTAGGTTTTAGTTTTACCTTTTTTGATCTTAAAAAGAACTTTTTAAAATTAATAATTAGTAACGATTTAGTTAGTTCGCAATCGATAGCTTCCTGTAAAGTACTATGTAATAGTTGTTTAATCTTGTATTATTAATAACTTCATATACCTAAAATCAATATTTAATGAGAAAATTGTTTGAAAATATAAGACAAAAATTTGACTTTCGGTCTTCTTGTATTATGATGGCTCTGATACGAGGCAATTACCTTCTAGTCTCTCAATAGAAGGCATTTATCATTAAAAGTATCAAATCTGTGTGCTACAGTATGATTTCTGCTGCATAATAATGAATATTACGTTTATTTACAAATCCATTACTTTTAAAGGTAGCTTCATCAGACAATCAAATTTTAATTAAATGTCCCAATCTTCATGAACTGTATTAAGCATATATGTATTGCGGTTTGAATCACCCCGAGAATCACCCTGTATATTGACAAAAATATTTTTGAAAATGTGCGTTACAATGGCCCCCATCTTATGTAAAAAATTGAAATAAAATTACAAACCTAAAACGTAATAGGTAAAAAAGCTTTTGGAGGCCTGGGTCACTCTGTATATAGGTATGTATAAAACTAGTAGCCTAAGAATTGCTTTACAGTTCGTCCCATTCTAAAAAAAGGTAACACACCGCACAAATAACTCTATATTGTACGGTGGTAAAAAATTGTTTAAACGAGGCCGAAGGGGCAGATATAATAATGCAATAAAATGTAAAAAAGGGCGGGTAAACACCTTTGTTTATTTGTTGAGCAAAAATTCCTTTAAAATATCGTATATAATGACCAAAATATGACGCAATTTTAAGAAAAATGTCGCTTTCTGGCTTATAATGAAGTTTCAAATGCAATGTTTATATTCAAATTTGTTATGATCTACAACAGTTAAGTAGTAATTGAGACGAATTATAATTCACAATTACCGGCTACTACGTTCTTGTTTTAATAGCTCAAAATTCAACAAATATAATTAGAAATTATTTTAATTGTGAGAGGCTCCCTTTGTGGGACGCCTATGTACGGCGATTACGGCGCGGCGGAAACAATACCTACCTGTGAAAAGACAAATTGGGTAATTTGAGCTTTATTTTTCCACATATTTGACACTGTCGTACCATATTGAAAATTCGCAGATTCAAAAGTATGTTAAACAAAAGCAAAAACTACTGAAAAACACTGAAAAGTTCACTTAGGACTTGATTCCGACTTCAAACACACCGTAAGCTAAACGTAGTGCGCTATAACGGATCAAGGGCCGTCGCGAGGTGTGGTGGGACGGACGGCTCTATTTCATTCTGGAAGACTAGCAGCGACGTTTGCCAATAGTTCTAAACGTTTCAGCACATTACACAGTAAACATGTCCTTTAATAGTAACGCATATATCCTCTGGTTAATAACATAATATTACGCATGCTTCTTTAAAATAAACTATTAATATAATTAAGAAATTGAGATTTATTGATATCCGGTGAAGGTTTTAAAGTCACCTTTTCTGCAAATCAAATTAAGTAGATGCGCAAATTTGAGACGTGGCAATGTCGCCTTCTCTATCTCAGTTGGTTTTACAGTACGTAGTCAACTTCCGATTGTTTGATCGGGTTAAAATGCACAATGTGATATCTGTTCTTCCTAAATCTATGTATGGTACAGTATTTTTATCCGCTGTAAACGACTATCAGCGCAAAGCTAAACTAAATCTCGGAATTCTCGGACAGGTTGAAGATAACGCCAGCTACATCTCGGACAGGTTTGGTGTTACGAAATGGCCCATAAGGTTGCGCATCTTCTTATTTCTTCAATCAACGGCAATAGTAAAAATTCGATTAGCGTTATAAAAGCGGGAAAAATATACATCCTGACATGTTTTAAAAGTTTATCATGAAACTACTAACCAACCTCCACTTGAGAAAACGTTACCTTCGTTTTGTATAAATTTTAAATATGATGATTGTATTCCTAGGAACTAGGTTTGTATTCGACTTTTCCTCGATAGAGGTCACTAACCGAATCAGATGAGAAAGTGCGCTTAACGAAACGGATTTTCTGTAGTAAAAACCGATAGTTATTTTCCTCTTCTCACGTTTGAGGTCATTTGATATTATACTGGGCGAAAAAAGAAATTCGTTTGTTGTATGACAACGAAATACGCTGACCGGCATCAGGAAAAACCGCACCTTAAAATTTTCATGTATTTTACTGCCTAGTTCAATATGTTTTATGTTTTGTTCTAGTAGGTAGATTTTGATGATTTTTCAAGCAATTTGTAACTAGATTATTTGACTTTTAAGCTCCATTTCGAATTGAAAAGTAAATTCCCCATCTGTTTATAGTGGAGTGCTTTAAGCCCTTATGGGATACAAACCTCGGAATTAATTTACTGTGAACGAATTTTTATAATAAAATTTGCATTGTATTGTTACTAAGATATATTACAAAGTTTATTTAAATTCGTTGCTTTCACTTTAGTAGTTAAATAAACACACATATACAAATGCATACATACAAGATGGCACCGTGTTCCGAAAAAGCTCTGTATCAGGATTTCTATTTGAGATTTTCACTCCAAATCTTTTACACAATTTGTGTTTAATGGTAGCTCACATTTCAAAAATCTTTTTATAGATACACAGGGTCCATATACATACAGGGTGAGTCAAATATATTTTTACTCTCATTAAAGTTTTAAGGTGTCCATTTTCCCTGCCGGTGAATGTATTTCAAAAACTATACATTTTAGTCATATACTTTTCTAATGAAACTCGCCGTTATTTTTTTACCAGAATCCAAAAATCAATTAATATACAGGGTGTTCCATTACAAAAAACACAACTTTGATGTGTAACTTTTTTTGGGTACAACTCTATATAATTTTAGAAAATGCTTAAAATTGACTTACATAAGCTCACAAAATTTCACTTCAATACAAACTTTTGTTCTCCTTGCAAAAACCTCGTCGTATATGACGCGCCACCCTGTACTAGCCCATACATCTTTGATATTTTTTATTTATTTGGGACACTCTGTATGTTGTAAAAATATTTTTAAATTGTAGCTCTAATAGTCCTTCAACGAACCCCAAACTTACAATTTGTAAAAATCTCATCGTTTAGCTACAATACTCCGTGTCGTATGTGGTGAACAACCCTGTATTGTTTAATTCAATAAATGACCGTTAACGGTCAAAAATAGTAAAATAATGAATTTATTGAATATTTCGAAAACTAGAACCAATCTTAAAAAAGGACTGCTGATAAGATAAAGTTACAATGAATAAGTAAATTTACTATGAGATACACTTTTTTTAAATAAATTCACAAATAATATTGGTGAATATAAAGATATATTATAACATATTTACATACATGCCAAAAATTAGCCATACAGCTCTTTTACAAACGAGTGGTAAAACTGAAGAACGGATGGTAAATTTACTACCACAATCTGTGGCAAGAAATAACCCTCAATATTGTTACCAAATTCACAAATAATTTTTTCACCGTAGCCCTTATACAGGGTGTCCCAGAAATAAGTGCAAATATTTTAGGGGGTGGTAGATCTCGATAAAAGAAACTTATTTTCTTTTTATCGTTTTTCAAATAAGTCCAAAATAACGGAGTTATTTTACTTTGAAAATTACCAAAAAAATGATTTTTTGCTAAAATTTTGAGAACCACTGGATCTTTTCTGGATTTTGTTTCTTGTAAATTTAATCTAATACCTATGTTTTCATATTATCAAGAAATTATGTTTTTTAACTAAAAACTAAAAAAATTTCCAAAAAAAATTTCGAATTTGCAAAATTTTCGCGAAAAAAACCTCATAGGCGTGTTTCTGGGGTTGAACTATACTACAGGTTAAAATATTTGCACTTATTTCTGAGACACCTTGTATTTACCCAAACACCCATTTTGCCTCACACACTTACCGTATTCACTCTGGTGGAAATGCATGTGGGGGCACATGTCGGGATGCGCCCCCGGCACGTAGTGGTACTGTTCGCCGCCCGGGTAGTACTCGCCAAAGCCGGAGTGAACGCCCCCTCCGGAACAGTACAGCTCCGTGGCCGCATTGTTGTGGTGGTGCTGGTGGTGTTGGTGGGTCGAAGACGCGGACGACGTTTCGACCCCCTGGCTGGCCACCATTCCTCCGAGGAAGACAGGCCTCCGGAAGCCCCCACCTGTTGGAGCTCGATTAGGTTAGAGAGGGGAAGGGAATAAGGGGGTGTTTCTCGTTGACTGGGGTTTTCTTCGATCGATCTGGATATTTAAGCATATCTTCACACTTTTTTTCCATAGCAACTGTTAAAATTGCCTTATATCTATCAAAAATAGTAGATAAAATAGTACTTTAACCTCAAGGGTAGATTAAATGATACTTTAACAGCGAGGATACGCTAAAAACTTTATTTCTTCTCGCACGTTTTTTAATTGCTTCCATTTTTGAAAATTTTTGTATTCCTTTTCATAAGTTATTCGGGATTTAAATGGAAGTAGTTTGGATTAGTAGTGGGAACTATCGACTGAATACTATCGAAACATTCGATAGTTGCAATTCATTCGAATAACTCGATAACTAGTAAGAAAACATTCGTCGAAAACTATTCGAATAAAAATATCGAATAGATGCGTCATCTGCCTTGAAATACATTAATTCGGCAGCAAAAACCATTCATTTATAAAATTCATTCATTTGTAAAATTCATTTATTCGTCAGGATCGATTATAGTAAAATATAAACTGGAGCTCTCCAGGGGCGTCTGCTTCTTAAGTTGACCTCTCTTAATCTATTGCGAACAGTGTCAGGACTAACGGTTACATTATGTGTTTCCTGGAGAATTAAACTAAGCTCTGGTGCTGTAAGAGTCGGTCGGCGTCAGCATTTAATTGTAAAAAATGATCTTGCTGAGGGGTAGTAATGCGATGTCGCCCTGTGTGCCTTTCAGCAACATCACCACTTTCACGGTAGCGTGCACTTAATCGCGATATTACACTCTGCGTTGTATTTAGTGCTCTAGCTATGTCGATTTGGCGCATTCCAGCTTCGAGCATACCCATGGCCCTTAGCATTTCGTCTCTGTTAAGATGTCTACGCTCCATAATGTCGTTTAATACTAAACAGAGTTATTTGAATGAATTCTGGCCAGTCATCATAAAAATATAGTCAGTACAGGTTAAATTCGAACAATTGATACTAGGTGCTTTTCATACATTTGACAAAAAATGCACAAACACTTCTGCAAATATCACAAATTTAGTAATAACTAGTGTGTCTACTTCGTTTCAATCGAAGTAGAAAGAATCGGCCTACAAATATGTGGTTGTTTATTCAAAACATTTATTTTTAACTTTAATAAAATGATATCTCTAGATTTTTCCGGTGTGTGTATTTTAAAGAGATATAATGAGAGAGGAGGTGTCTCTATAAAAAGAAAACCAGGACGACCTAAAAAACTTGGTCCCAATGTGATAAAAGCCATAAAACGAATTTCTTCACAAGATCCATTTTTGCCGTCAACGAAGATAAAAGCAAAACTTGAAGAAATGGACTATCCACCAGTGAGTACAAGGACGATCAGACATAAATTAGTTGACCAGAAGTTGTTTTCCGAAGACCCGCCAAGAAACCACTGGTATCAAAAAAAAATTGAAGGCCCGATTAGCATTTGCCAAGGAACATCAAAACTGGACTGTGGCACAATGGAAAAAAGTTTGTTTTAGTGATGATTCAAAGTTTAATTTGGTATTATCAGATGGAATTCAACATGTAAGAAGACCTCCCAACACACGATTGCTACCAAAGTACACGTGACCCACTGTAAAACATGGTGGAGGCTCAATCATGGTATGGGGCTGTTTTTTTGGGTATGGGATGGGGCCTTTTCATAAAATTGAGGGCATAATGGATCGGTTTGGCTACAGAGACATTTTACAAAACCTTTTAGTGCCTTATTTGGAGGAAAAAATGCCAGTTGTACACTACTTCCAACATGATAAAGACCCGAAACATGCCTCACAATTGGTTTAAAGGTTTTTGGAAGATGAAATGGTGACTGTTCTCAAATGGCCACGCAATCCCCAGACCTGAATCCAATAGAAAATTTATTAGGAAATTTTGGATCAACACATTAGGACCAAATTCTACAAAAATAAGCAAGAATCATTTGCAGCTTTGGAAGAGTCTTGGAAAAATATCGATTTTTCAATAATTGAAAATCTTCTGGGATCTATGCCTAAGCGATGTCTGAAAGTAAATAAGGATAAGGGTTATTACACAAAGTACTAGTAAATTATAAGTTAATTTTTCAGTTTTTGTTAACATAAGATTTTTTTTTATTAAATATATATTTTGTTCATATACTTTTGTCCAATGGGTTTTTCAATTTAAATTTTTTGCTACCTTATTAAAGCAAATTTTAAAAAAACAATGCTATTTATTTTTATAGCACTTCAAGTAAATATAGCTGAAATTTTATTTTTAAACATATTAGGAAAAACCCATTATTTTAACAAAGTTCATCCACTTATAGCCAATACTGTACATATAAACGTGTAAATAATAGTTACGTAGATCGTAAGCTTTTTCATTACAAAATTATTTTCGTGTTAAATTTTCTTTCACCATTTAACTTCAATTTTACTTTAGTAAATGTTATCGCCTCGGCACGCCATGCAAAATACAGACTGACGCTTGACGCTTGTGGGAACCGTTCGAGAATCTCGGCAATATATTTGATTTAACTGGCATTCAGTTAATTTCTCTTGAAGCCGTCGCATGTAGTAAACAACTTAAAGATTATATCTATTTCATGGCTTTTATTAAAAGCTCCATAACGTCGTCGCTTTATATTCATGCAATGCCGTAATGAATCGTCAAGGTTGCAAGACCGTTTTATGCATTAAATGCGATTGAATAAGTAGGAGGTGTGGAAACTGTGTTTTTTCTATTGTTTTTATTCAATTCGATTGCAATGTGGAAAGTTGTGTTTAAAATAAATAAAAATCCAAAGAACGAACGTTGTAATTTAAAAGATGGTGTACCTACTTCATGCTTCACATAGAAAATCCCGTGTAAATTTTGAAAAGGTAAAAATTGTATTAGACTTTTTTGAAGAAGCGTTAAAGTTGTATTTTCGTCTAGAATTTCATTTTATTTGGAATATATAGGCATCTAAAAATTATTTGCAAAAATCTACCTTCAAATTACTTCTTCTTCCTGTGCCTTATGCTTAGCCGCACGTTGGCGATTGTCTGTACTTTTCATACAATGTGTAGTTTCCATACAATGTTTCGTAGTGCCGTTCGGCTCCACGAAATATGGTGGCTGCGTCGCTGATGTTACACCAATCCCGTATGTTTCTTAGCCAGGAATGTTGTTTTTTTCCTGGGCCTCGCCGTCCCTCTATTTTTCCTTGTAGAATCAGCTTAGGAATGTAATATTTGTCTCCTCTAAGGATATGGCCGAGGTATGAGACTTTCCCTGCTTTAACTATATTAAGCATTTCTCGTTCATAGCCTGCAGTTCTTAAAACTTCTTCGTTGGTGACATGTGCGGTCCATGGCATACCTAAAAGAGTCTCCGGAGAGTCCACATTTCGAAAGCCTCGATGCGGTTCAGGGTTCTAGCCTTGAGAGACCATGTTTCTGCGCCGTATAGTAAGGTGGGCCATATGTAGCATTTTACTACCCGTAGTCAAGTGTTAGCGGGAGACTGCGTGCTAATAAGAAGTTTTTAAGTTTAAAAAATGTTGACTTTGCATAATTCGTTCTAAGTTTAACTTCCTCATCGCAGTCCCATCGTTCATTGATCATGGCACCCAGATATTTAAATCGTGGTACTCGCTCTATAATATTTCCATCCACGGTCAATGCGGTGTTGATTATAGGTTGGCGTCCTATTACCATAAGTTTGGTCTTGGCAGAGCGTTGATTTTAAGACCGAAACGATTTCCCATGTCCCCTATCTTATTTATTATTTTTTATTAATTTTAAAATTACTAAAAATTTATAATACGGCCCAGAGAAAGCTACAATTAAAATACCAGCAAAAATATGATTTTGTCATTGTCAAATTTGATGCCACGTATTTTTTTGTTTACAATAATTTATGTGGTTTGGAAAGGGTGGTTATTTTTTTCTGAATTAGAATGATCATCTACTAAAGAATTAGTTGAACTGAGTAATGAATGTGAATAGTATTCGCGGAGTATGATTTGATTGCTGTTCATTACTCGATCACTCGCAAGCCTCGCTCATATTACAAAATTACCACATACATCCATAATAATTTAACAAATAAAAGAAATTTAATATTTGTAACTAAAGGAACTGTATTTAACTATACTAATTATAATAAAACGATGACATAATCCCCCATTCACGCCTCACGATACAAAGCTGTCAAGTTAATTTCTATATTTAATACGCCCTTAAAGACGGTTTTTGAGTGTGCTTCACAGGAAGAAGTCGTTCGGCTAAAGATCCAGTGGTATTTTCCTACTGTATCACCAATAGACGGTAGTCATTGTTTCAACATAAGAATATTTAAGTTACTGTTGTTTTCTTCCTGCTTAATTATTTTTGAACTTCACACTTCCATGTACTTAATATCTTGCTTTTAGTTTCAAACCTCTGCTTGGTTTATTCTTTAAACTGTTGATTTATTATGTATAGGCTTTCCGGAGATTGAGCTGCGAACAAATCTAAAGGCATGTACTGACTAGCGCACGCTCACTCGCATGAGCCGCTCACACTCGCGAGCGGCTCATATGTGTACCTCTGAGCTAAGCGCGCCCGAATGCTCGCTTGACTCATCTGAGCGTGCCCGACGCGAGCCCCTACTTGTCGGTTTTTTGGCAATGCTCAAAGGCGAGCGTGCTCAGAAGGCCCGCGATCGGCGTTCGAGTGTGGTACGTACTCAGACGGCGTACAAATAGAAACGCTGATTGATTTTGCTAATTTCTAAGTTGTCTATCAATTTGTAGCCATGTGGACTAATGAAAAGTGTGTGATGAACTGATTAGTTTATATGAAAGTAAAAGAGTTTTGTGGGATGCAAAATATGAACAATATTTTAACAAACAAAAAAAAGGCGAGCGGCTCATGCGGGTAAGTGTGCTCTAGTCAGTACATGCCTTAACACAGCGGGAATACTGTTTCCAGCAAAGTGCCGTTTAACTTTCGTAACTTTTTCCGAAGTTCAAAAATTTCAATTATTTTAGACAAAATTACTCTATTTGGTACCTTCAAATTTTTGTAAACAAAATGTGACATCGAATTTGACAATGACACAATCACATTTTTGCTGCTATTTTAATTGTAGCTTTCTCTGGGTCGTATTATAACTTTGAAATAGATTTTTGCAAATAACTTTTATTTGCAAATTTTTGCAAGTAACTTTTATTTGCAAATTTTTGCAAACATTATTTTTTATTTGCAATATAATAAATATTATTTATACTTTACTATTATATTTATAATGGTTTTAACTAGGGTTTTAAGTTATTTTGCATTGTGTTATAATTTAACATGAATGTAATTTAACCGAGGCTAGAACCTATATTAGTAACACACAACTATTGCATTGAACTACGCGTCTCTACTGACTATGGATATCTTGAAATTAGATCTAAAGTCAAATTAATTACGAATTTATACATATTAAATAAGATCTATTTTCGTATAACCATCTAATAATAATAAATAATACTCTAATGAGATTTCTATAGCCTTTTGACTATCAAATATGTCTAATTTATGTGTCTAGGCAGCTGTTATTCTACTTGCAATTTCTTTTGAAATTGATTTTTAAGTTCATTGTGCCAAAATAGTCTATTTTTTGTTTATTACATGAACATTCTAAAAATAGTTTTTATACCAAAATATATTACTATACCATAAATTTAGCATTATTGATATGTGATATTTCTAATTTCCAAGTCTGACAAGGCTTTCTGGATGTTCCGCATTAGCCAGACTATATTTGCAGTTGTAATTATAATAGGTATTGATTATCATCTGATAAATTTTTAGAACTGCGAAAATAAGGGCAATGGTTTCAATAATTTTTATCCAATTTTATCCAATCTTCATTAACCACAATGCAATAATTGATAAAACCACAGGTAAAATTTCAAGTGTGTACGTTAGTTTTTAAACATGGAGCAGTTGCCTGGTACACAAAACTAGAGCAACGGACGGCAAGGCTAAACCTATGCAAAGTCCAGAGACTAGCATGTGTTTGCATCACAGGAGCCATGAGAACCTGTCCAACAGCAGCAATGGAGGTCATTCTAGATCTAACACCACTGCACATTGTCATTGGTAGATATGCCAATGCGACAATGATTAGAATGGTCACTAACGGAATTAGTACTGGGAGAATTGTCAGATCAGGGGCTTGGAACACCCTCAAAAAGGAAATACAATCCTGCAACTCCCAGTGGACGATATGCCAAGAACGTACAACTTTGACAAACATGTCAATGTAGTATTGAGCAATAAGAAGGATTGGAAGAGCGAAACGCTTGCCCAGCAGTTAAAAGACCATACCATAACTTGGTATTCTGATGCTTCCAAAACCAATACGGGAACAGGGATCGGAGTGTTTGGGCCGAGAGCTAATTACTCCGAACCAATGGGCACTTACCCTAGTATCCAACAGGCAGAAATCTACGCTATCGAGAGATGCGTACAACTTATCTTAGATAGGAACTATCGGAAACAAGAAATAGCCATCTTGTCTGATAGTCAAGCAGCGTTAAAGGCGATCAACTCAGTATAAATCAATTCGAAATTGGTCAAAGAATGCATAGAGAAGCTGAATAAATTAGGCAAAGAAAACAAAGTCCTCCTACACTGGGTGCCTGCTCACCAAGGGATAGTAGGCAATGAAAAAGCAAATAATCTAGCTAGGAAAGGAGCGAACACTCCACTAACTGGACCAGAACCGTTCTGCTTTCCAAGTGGTAACCAACTCAAGGCGGAACTCAAGAACTTGGAAGATTCCATCCGCAACCTGGAATGGAAATCTTGCAATGGTCTAGGACACTCGAAGAAGTTTCTGAGGGCTTATGATCAAGAAAAATCACAGATCTTCCTGGGTCTGAGTAAGAACAATCTTCGGTTTGTCACGGGGTTTTAACAGGACACTGTCTCCTCAATGAACACCTCAGTAGATTGAAACTAAGAAGAAACGGCGAATGCAGATTTTGTGGGGAAGATGGTGAAACACCAGTACACCTCATCACTGAGTGCGCCGAGACGACAACCATTAGTGCCATGAATTTTGGTACGACTGATATTGGAGATGGAGAACTACCCTCTATAAAACCGTCCCAGATACTGGCTTTTGTCAAAGCCCTGGGACTGTATGATGAGTTATGATTCAAGAAAGGGGGACACAATGGATCTGTAAGGTCGAAGTGATTAACCCCCCTCCCACTCATTCTAAATTCTAAATTCTAATTCTAGTTTTTAAACTGTCTTGTTTGACAGGAAAGACGTTAGGACATGACTTAAAATATATCTCTATGTTAAATTTTGAAAAATTTAACATAGAAAAGAAAAACATGCTGATGGTTTAATTATCATTCTACATAATGCTGTAATTAAAATAAGAAAAAAAATATCAATTCTGTGAAATGAAATGGAAAAATCCTACAAGCTAATACACCGATCCATTAGCGTGAAGACGATATTCAATAAATATAAGTGTCTGATGGTCATTTAAATACGCGTTAGGCCGGTGCCACAAGAAAACTCTTTAACTGAAAACATTAAGCCCCATCCATTGACATTGCATTGGGTAAGGTTAATTCGATAATAATTACTATCCGTCACAACCGAAGCCGGTTTTTCAATATAACATGTACAATATCTCATAAATACTCTTGTACATTGGCGTTCCATTCTTTTTATTTGAGGCAGAGGATATAGTTAGTATTTATTTTATTATATCTATAAAGAGTGTTAAAAAGAAATGCGATACATTTTAGGGGCAATTTTTTTTTAAAATAATAGATATACTTAGTTTATTATACAGGATGAGTGCAAATATTGTCAGGGCCGGTAGATCTCGACAAAAGAAACATATTTTCTCTTTACCGTTTTTCAAATAAATCCAAAACAACCGAGTTATTTAGCTTTGAAAATTTCCAAAAAAAATATTTTTTGCTAAAATTTTCAAAACCGCTGGATCTTTCCTGGATTTTCTTTCTTGTAAATTTAATCTATTACCTATATTGCCATATTATCAACAAATTACGTTTTTTACCTAAATACAAAAAAAAAATTCGCGAAAAAAAACTTAAATGTGTTTCTGGGTCAAAATACTACACCTAAAAATATTTGCACTTATTTAGGACTCATCCTGTATACACGTTGGGTCCTCAGTTGGATCAAAAGTTAATAATTAATATTGCAGTACAAACATTGCGGAAAAATAATATTTTTATATTTTTTTCATGAAAAGGAAAGGCAACAGAATAATGAAATTTTATGTATACAGGGTGGTCCAAACTGTATTCTGGAAACTTCGGCAGCATATTCTGTAGATGAAAATAAGTAAAAAAGTTCGTATGTCCCAAAATGCTTAGTTCCGGAGATACAGCGTGTAGAAGTTTCATTTTTATTTCGATTTTTTCCAAATAATTTCTGAAGTAACGTCAATATTTCGATGAAAATTGGTGTCTGGGAATTTTTTTAACATGAGAAATTTGATTTTGATGTCAATATGACTCCTATTTGTAGGGGCGCCACCTACATGTGTTTTAACTGTTTTGAAGAGTAACAACTTTTCGTCTGTATCTGTATAAATATACTATGAGTGAAAAAAAAATAAAAACTACTGAGTGAATAGTATACATTTCGGTGATTTTCTACTTAAAATATGTCTCTTGGTAAAAATCGCTACGAGCAACCATTTTCAAGATATTTAGAATGAAAATAGTCAATACATGTCATTATTGACAAAAATAATCTTGTTGAGTAGATAGTTATTTGACTGAAATGATAAATTTCGAAACTTTTTTTTTTAATTAATCATAAATTTTTCTTCGAAAAAATGATGACAAAATAAAACAGTTTCGGTTGAACTTTTGACACAAAAACATTTCAAATTTATGATTTCAGTGTAATAACTATTTAGTGAACATGTTAGAGAAATGAAATTTCTACACCCTGTATCTTCAAAACTAAGTACATATATGTATATTATAAACTAAGTAATAAAATTATATAAGGATTCTTGCCAATTAACTGCTAATATAGAAATTTAATTCTACGCTGTGTTTGTCATAATGCGGATCAACCTGCTCTCACTACCGGTTTCGGAGCCCTACTCCATCATCAGGTGAGCTTGGGAGATCCACAAAATGACAACCACAGCGCAGAGATAGTTAATTCCGACTTGTCGGAAAGTATCAGTTAGATCAGGGCCATGTAAGTGAAATATTAAAAATGGTTCCAGCAAAAGTTTCCCAATTATGACTCCCCTGCACCTTGTCGCACATTGCGATCGGTAAAAATGCGGCTTCTATTTACCCCGGCTTCCACTCCTGTTTTCATCGAAGTCCGGCGTATCGGACGAGGCGGCTTCTGGCTTTTGATACGCGATTTTCAAAGTGCCGATGCTAAGTGACCGAACTTATATTTTATTCTGTAAACTTTGGTAATACCAACATATATGATTCTTAACAATTGTCTACGGCACATAGGATTATTATTGCTCGGTACACTGCAAGTTTCGTTTTTGTGCTCAAGTCATGTTTGTAGAAAACACTGTCTTTTAATTTACAGAATGCTCTTGAAGCGCTGCTAATTCTCTGCTGAATTTCAGAGTCGATATTGGCCTTTTCCGAAATCAAACTGCCGAGTTAATTGAATTCCGCAACACATTCCAATAGTTCTCCGATTTTTATAGCAATGTTATGATTTTCCGGGGGAGTGCATATTATTTTAGTTTTATCGATGTTCAGATTAAGGCCCAAAGCCTTCAGGTATATGTGTTCAGCACTTCTTGTAATTGTTGTAACGTTTTTGCAACTAGAGCGCAGTCATCAGCGTATTCAAGTTCTGTAATGAATATTATCATGTTTTTGCCCTGAGTCTTTTTATGTTTTATAATTAATAACTTGAGGAACATGCATTTTTATAAAAAATGCTTATTTTTAAAAGGTTAATTTCATTTTTCAATTTCCAAGATTCCATACTGCTTTGGAGAAAAATAAAAGAATATGAAATTACGGGTAGAATTTTTACTATAATTTCTATACAGTTCTAAACATCACAATGCGTTTCTATAGTAAGTAAGAAAAGAAACTTTCAAAGTCGTGTCTTGCAAATTTCTTGAATGGCAAAGTCTTGTCTTGTCTTGCAAGACTCTTGAAATTTCTTGTCTTAAAAAATTTTACATTTTTTATTACAATTTTTTTTATAATACCATTATACCAATATAATTTTGTGTATAACACCAATTACCAATATACGGTTTGTTGCCTCGACTTTATTTTATTTCATTCTCAACTCTAAAACACTGGCTATGATAGAAAAAAAAATGAACACTGATCAATATTAATGCCGGGTTTATACAACATTTGCATAAGTCGTAATCATAATCTTAATTGTTATATATAGTTACAGTCTTAATTATCGAATGTAATACCACAAGATGTTTCGGGATTACCGAATAATAAATACTTTTACCTGACACGAAATGTGTTACCCGACTGGTAAATACGACTCTGAAGGAGGAGTAGTGTTGCCGGTATCACATTGAGTGTCAGGCAAAAGTATTAGGAAATCCCGAAACATCAAGTTGTATTCAAAAGATTATACAACGAAATAAAGTACATATATATCCTCCTTATCTTAACTTTCTTTTGTCATTTTGTACTAAGAACGTGACGGGATATGTTGTGGAACTGACAGAAATGACTTTTGAATTAATATTTCAAAAAATGACAATTACAATATGGCCACCAAGCGATAATCACTTAAATTATTATCACTACTTATTAATCACATCCTTCTATATAGGAAAAATATCCATATAGTTGTATAATCGTCATAATCACAACGCAATTTTAGTGTGCGTTTATAGAACATTTTCATAATCCTAATTTTTATATCAGTGAAGTTGGGTATCATAATTAAAGACTAAGTTCATGGCAGATGACAACAGGTTTATAAGAAGTGGATAGTTTAACTTTTCTGATTATGACTATGATTGTGATTACGACTATATAAATGTTGTATAAACCCGGCATAACTTACGCAAAGACCTAATTATCACTTAAAAAAATGTATCATTTCTAACTTTCAAGAAATCTTGCAAGACTCTTGAAATTTCTTGCATATTAAAGTCTTGTCTTGTCTTGAAATTCAAGACAAGAAATTTTGAAAGTCTTGTCTTGAATTTCTTGCAAGAGTCTTGGTCTTGCAAGACTTTTTCAAGACTTTTGTGCAACACTACTGTTGGCTACCTACGCGGCTGTTCTGGACGAAGCCCAAAATCCTGCGCGACTCTGGTTCTTGGCTGCAAATTGGAGCTTTAGGCTCCTGTTGGCTCCTTTTATTTTCCATCATTCATTTTCGTTTCTTCATCACTTTTTTTCCATCTCCTGGGTTGCACACGGTGCCTCGTTGCATCGTTTGCTTTCTGGTTTTTTGTGTTTTGGGATCGGTTTCATCGCTTCCTGATTCCTTACCGTACTGATGGGGCCAGAAGGCAGTAACATCAGTGTACACTAGTGTAGGTGTGAGTGTGCGTGTCTGCACTGGTGTACACTGGTGTATACGGTTGCGAGTTGTTGAGGGCTGAGCCGTTTAATCTTTTTCTTCTTTTTTATACATTTCCCTCACTATTTCTTTCTTGTTCAAATTGGTACCACGGCTAAGGGTATTGCGGCGGGTTGCTGTTGGCTACCTACGCGGCTGTTCTGGACGAAGCCCAAAATCCTGCGCGATTCTGGTTCTTGGCTGCAAATTGGAGCTTTAGGCTCCTGTTTGCTCCTTTTATTTTCCATCATTCATTTTAGTTTCTTCATAACTTTTTTTCCATCTCCTGGGTTGCACACGGTGCCTCGTTGCATCGTTTGCTTCCTGGTTTTTTTGTGTTTTGGGATTGGTTTCATCGCTTCCTGGTTCCTTACCGTAGTGATGGGGCCTGAGGGCAGTGTAGGTGTGGTTGTGTGAGTATCCGTGTCTGCACTGGTGTACACTGGTGTATACGGTTGCGAGTTGTTGAGGGCTGAGCCGTTTAATCTTTTTCTTCTTTTTTATACATTTCCCTCACTATTTCTTTCTTGTTCATAATAGAGATAATGAGATAATTCACAGAATGAAATATTAGGAATACATCTAGATTACAGGAAAGTGTTTTTTTATCCAAAATGGCCGTCTCAATTTTTCCACGGGATGTCTTGAATTTATTGCAAAAAACAACGTTTTTTATTTACTCCAGTGTAAACCCACCAAACCGAAAAATATAAGCCATTAAAATAATAAAAATAATGCCAATAAATTTATTTTAACACTGATACCATAATCATAAAAATCGGATTACAAAATAAAAAGTTTAGAAAATCAATTAGAAAACATTTCTAAAACATTAAACATTCCTAAAATAGTCTGAGGATTAGACAGGCGACAGGAAAAATAAAATCGATGGTACTATAAAGTTACAAGCGGATACAAATCCATCAGAATTCGCTATTGGGAACAAATATCTTCGGTTGGACGAGGTCTTTGAACTTTTAAAAACGTACGACTTTCACCAACGTCGTTCGTCTCGAGAGGTACTTACAAGAATTTCGGTTTTTTGTTAAAATTTCAACGTCCATTGGGTACCAGTTTGGTACTTAAATTATAAATGAAAATTCACAGCTCGCACCTTACGCAAGCATCATATGCATTGAAGGTACCTGACACAACATTTATGTTTTCAGTTGTTCCTATGTGATGTGAGTTAATCTCTCTCAATATAACAAATTAATTACCCACTTTACTATGTTTATGTTTATTTACATCTTTTCCAACATAACAAATAATGATGTTTCTTGAGAAAGTAAAGTGACCTTCAGACGCGATAGCTATCCGATACAAATATATAGTCCCTCTAGAAAGTATCAGGAATTTTATATTTTTCTTAATTTTAATGTATTTTTTTTTCTGTAACACTCTAAGGCAACAGTAATCCATCACGTAGGTTGTGCCGATAGTAGGCTATGACCAAAATCGCATGGCAACATCATCTGTCAAATATTGTTGATTTTAAACCGGCTTAGATTTGAGAAATAATGTCGCAAGTAAAAAAAAGAGAAATGGTGGAATATTTGTATCGAAACGGTGTTCGAAACGTTAAAAAATTAGTACAAATGACTGAACTCTGAAAAAGAGCAGTATATGAGACAATAAAGAGGATAAAAAATGGCACAGTTATGAAGCATGGACCAGTTTCAGGAAGACCGCGTAAGATTCCCGAAAACAATAGAATCTGAGCCTAGGGTTTCGCAAATGGGCTAACAGATTTGGAAGTTTTTCATGTTTTATATCCAGAGGGGTGGCATTTTCAGCAGGATGCCATACGTCTTCCTATACTCAAGCTTGAATGCAAGAACATCATTTGGCAACAATTCCATAGCCAGCAGATTCACCAGACCTTAGTCCCATTATAAACATATGGGGACTAATAAAGATTGAGGTATGAAGTGATAAAATATTGTTATCCATGTTTATCTAATAGAAGTATATTTAATTAAAGTTTAGAATGCAAGCAATTTGTTAACATATTTAAGTTGTTCCCATTTTTAGTCGCAGTAGTACCTTCACCGACAATCACTGAAAGGATCTCTAGCTCTTATCCAATGGAAACACAACGACCGTACTTTCACTTGCATCGGAATGTGAAAGATATTAAATTAGATAATGCATTAGCACTTTGTGTATAACAGAGGTCTCCGTTTTTTACCATTGCTTTATTTTAAACCACTGCTCTGTCTGACTGTTATATTTTTGTTTCACATTGTATTCGAATGTTATCTACAAATTTTCAGCCTTCAGAAAACAGTTTGGAGGTGTTAGATTAGGTCGACTGTACCTTTGCTTTAACACTAAAATGCAGTCGATATTGAAAATATGAGCCTTCAGAAAGCTCTTGCATGTTTTTGCACCCGGCTCTTGGACTATCAAAGGATAGCAGACAATGAAAAAGCAAACGATCTAGTCAGAAAAGGGGCGAATACTCCACTAATTGGACTATAATTATTCTGAAACCAAGTTAAAGCAGAACCCAAGAACCTGGAAGAAATCATCCATAATCTGGAATGGGAAAGCTCAAACCTTCAAACACACGCTTGACGAGCAGCTCACTAGATTGCAACCCAAGCAGCATTTGGACGTCGGGACAACGTTGTGTCACGCGACCAAACGTCGGGGCGCTACGTCGGCACAACCTCGTGCCAACCCTAGTCTGCACTAGTTTGGAGAATAATTTTTGGGTCGAAACGACGTTGGATACCGACGTTGGCAGCCTAATTTAGTACAAGCTACACCGTTGTTTAAAATCCTAATTCACAGAAATACAAAACTATAATAATATGGCGTCTAAGGCGCGTTTTATCCTATATTGGGAGAATTATAGTAAAAATATTATTTTTATGATTTAGTTAGAGACATATGCCAGATGGCAGTAAAGGAAAACAAAACAAAAGTATTTAAGTATGGAGGATGTTTGAAGATCATAATTATTGAAACACTTTAACCGACTCTGTAACTCGTTACCCAAGGCAAAAAAGTTAAACGCAAACAACTTTATTGATAAATGTATTGTTTCTACTTTGAAAAATACTAATGGGCTTTAAAATTAAAAAAGTTTTAAAAATTCTTTTTTTCTTATTCAACAACATGGCGGCTTTCACTTTGTTGTTTTGAAGATTAAGATGGAGTAGTTCGAGTAGTCGCATACTGGACTAATAAAGTCGCAGTTCAGCCTCAACAGGTAGTATACTAGTCGCAAGATTGCCTAATTTAGTCATCCTAGAATCTAGCTTGTGCCGCCCTCTATAATCTAAATAAACAAGGGAGTGGATAAAATATCGGTAATATGTCGATGTATATTTAAATTTAGTTTTATATGTACCTTTCCATTTTAATTAAGTTTTTTTTTATAAAAAATAAAAACAGCACTGAACTGTCTGACTGAACAGAACAATGAAGTGAAAATTTAAGATTTAAAGTTATGGTTCATTACAGTTGCAAAAAGGTAGTGGCTCGACGTCCTACCAACGTAAGAATAAGGAAATCTAAACAACGTTGGAATTAGTAAAACATACGACGTTTGCATAACGTTGGAATAGGTCTTGAAAGTGACGTCGGAAAACATTGTAACTACGTTGTCCGAATAACCTAAAGATCACTTAAGCAAAAAAAGGTTACAAGACAACGTTTATTCGACGTCGCAGAAGCTTTTACTTTGTTGTAGTACTAGTTCAACGTCGGCACAACGTTACAACAACGTTTACATTTATTTTAATACCCAAGGTACGGAGCTAACTATTTTTTGTAACTAATCCAACGTTGTGTTTAGTAAACATGTGGTCGCAAGTCGTGAAAATGCTACTTGGGAATCGAGCTAAGGTGGATTAACTTTACGGCGATTGGTTCCCAAACGAACTCACGTATAGAGAAAAGAAAAACAAGATTTTGCCGTGAAACTGCACGGACATAAGAAGGAAAATCGATAGGCTTGCTTTGATTTTCGATTTTCTCTGCTACACGGATTATAAACGGCCATGAACCGTCGAAAGCTACTCAAACGAGCACATTTTGGCACGCATTCAAGATAGCATAGCGTACGTGATGCTTTAAAATCATCATTTTCGACTAATATTATTACTTGGCTGTATCAAAGATGCTCAGTAAGTACTATTTATACGTATCCCTCCTACTGTCTCTATTCATTCAAACTGTGATTATTTTGCTTTATTAAGGACTCGCAGTAAAAATATGACGTTAATCAAAATTAATAATGATCTATCAAAATTAACTTGGACATCCTCAATATAAGGGTGGGCATTGAAAGCTCCATTTTCAACAAATTCAAGATTGTGTAAAAATATCAGAACTTTATTTAAACATGTTAGGAGCACATCTAAGATTACAGGAAAGTGTTTTTTATCCAAAATGCCCGTCCCATTTTTTCAAGAAGGTTGTATTGTAATTTATATTTATATTGAATAAAAAAAAGATTTTTAATTGGTGTATGTAATTTAAAATTGGAGGGAAAATCGTTTTTTGGAAATAGATTTCTGTGTCTGTGGAAATGTTCTATCCTTTTTTAGTGTCTCTATAATTAGTGCTAATTTTCGACAAGTTTTGTGTCAATTTCAGCCGTCTTTGATGACGTTATTTTTTCGATCATACGCATACGGTACAAATTCATATAAATAGCAAATAATACTATAACCGGTTTAAAAAAAAATAAAAGAAAGAATTAAATAAATAAAAATCAATGAGAAAAAAAGTGTCACAACAATCTTAAGAATAGAAAAATGTAATAATAAAAAATATCTAATTAATGTGTAATTTTTAATGAACACAAAAATGCATAATGTATGATAAATACTTCATAAAGAACTACATATTTGTATTAAAATAACTAGAGATGAGCAAGAAATCGCAAACTGCGATTCAATCGCAGCCATTTTAAAATAGCAAACGCAACCTGCGATTGGCTCTCATAGGAAAGTGCTATTGCAATTTCTTCTATTTGTGAGTTTCAATTTAGGCAACCAGTATTATAAGTATATTATAGCTGCGATTTGCGACTTTGTTGCGATTTGCCATTTTGTTGCGATTTGTGGTTTGGCTGCGATTGTGATTTTGTAAATTGGGACTGTGAGTTCTATCTGCGATTTTGAATTTTTAGGAGTTGCGATTCGCGATATTGTTGCGAATGTAATTTTGTGGTCTATTGAAGCGTTTTATAGTAAACTGCGATTGAATTTTCTTTCTGATGTTATTTATTTGTAGAGAAGGTATTATTTTTTTTCTCAAAAGTGGTAAACCCTATAACTTTTTTATTTTTTTCTGATAAAAAAACGAGATTTGGTATGTTATATAGTATTATGACATAAATTAGGATTAACTGACGTATTCAATTGTTTTCAGTCACTTCCTGTTTCACCGGAAATGACTACAACTTTTGATTTTTAAATGACACCCTCGGTATTTTTAGCCGACCATACCAATAGGTATTTAGTCGACCATACCAATAGGTATGGGTAGGCTATTACGATCGGCAAAAAAAGTTTTTTTAATTTCACTCAAAATGAGTTATTTGGATCAAAAATGACCTAAATACAAAATATTTTCATGGTGTCTGTCCGTCTGTAACACGATAACTCAGAAACCGCTAAACCGATTTTAACCAAATTTGGCACAAAAATACTGTGGCACCCGAGAATCTGGCCATTAGTTTTTGGTGGGGGTGGGGGGTTGGTAAGAGGGTATGGGAGGGGGTTAAAAATTAAAAAAAATCGTAACTCCAAAATTGCAGTACTAGCGAAACGCGGTTTTCAATTTAAGATTAGGAATAATATTTCCAACAAAATTTGTAATAACATCAAAATCAGTGAAAGTCGCAGTTTTTGAGATAAAAAAATTGGAAAAATTCCTTTACTTTGAAACTAAAAGAACTGCCAACCAATTTTTATTAACATATTTTGGTATGGGCGGCTATACGTGCCTCCCGGCGCCAATTTTTTTACTTTATTCGATAGAAAATGACACTCTGAGAATAGAATGGCATATCATATGGCAACTTTTGACACTGCCGCTTAAAAAAATCGTATTTTAAATTTCAATTTAAAATGTCATAGCCTGGAGGGGGCCTGGGCCTGAGCCAGGGGGGGCTAGGTCTTTTGTTTTTTAAAAAATTAAGAATAATTAAAAAAACACGTTTTTTACATAAAACGTTTACATGAATTTCTCTATCAGTAAATTTCATAGACTTGGTTATCAAGCCGTGTTCCCGTAGATTACTTAAATACCTACAAATTTTCTAAAAAAATAAAAATTAACACATTTTTTGAAGACAACCAAATAATATTAACTAAACAAAACTAGAAAACGTCATTTTTAGTACATCACATATGAATACGTAGCCAAGAGTCATAATTCAAGATTTCTCTGGGGGGTGCCCAGCAGTACCTTGGGGGGGCCCTGCACCACCCGGCCCCCCTGTATTTACGCCAATGGCTGTCTTAAAAACACGAATTTTAATCAATATGTCTTGGAAAAATAGATTTGATTTTCTATTGTTTTTCCTAGCCAGTTAAAAAATGCCCAAATCGTATTTTTAGTCATTTGGCATATTTAGAAAAAGAATTACGAATCATTTGGTTTGATAAATATTAAAATCGCAATCGCAGTTTCAATTGTGATTGGAGAATCTCAGTATTGCTCATCTCTAAAAACAGCACTAAAAACAAATACTACATCTGGTTTAGAAAAATAAAACAATAAAAAACTAGAGAATAAAGTGCCACAACAAACTTAAAAACAAACAAAAAAAAATAATTACCGCCTCAATACAGAAAAACGCAAAAATATCCAGATCTTTTTAATGTCAGAAGAGATAAATAAACAACAGACAAAAAATAAATCTTTACAGTGTGCGAGAGCACGAAGAAAAACCCAGTCCGAGCAGAGAAACTCGTTTTAAAACGATCATCATTAAAAACAAGCAACTGACCACGTCTCTGACGGCCACGTAGCGTAGACACTTTAAAACACTCCGCTGCACACTCTCCAAACACAAATCAAACAATATAAACAACCGCAAGTGTATGTATATCCTTTAATGCAACACTATTAGCCACAGAATTTTTCTGGTCCTTCGAGCCGAAATATCGTTTCTCCCCTGGCTCTCGTTCGCACTTCCGGACCGACGGACGACTCAAACTCGGACGTACGTCGCGCGTATTTAGATTACCACTTACCACCGAAGAATATGTAGGGTAAGAGAGGGTGGCGCGGTCCCTTTTAGGGGCGGAAGGAGCAAAAGAGACGGATGTGAGGGGTGGTGAAGTCGCGGGTCGCGTCGCTAGGTCGGGCTACTAGCATATCGGAGTGTCTGAGGCGACTGACGGGACGGGACGGACAGACGGGCGTAGAGCGGAGAACGTTCGAATCGGGTAAAGTAGTGGAAAGAGGGGAACGGCGGTCGCCGCGATCTCTTCGGGGCGGGGACGGACCGCACTAACGGTTTGGCTACGGGAAAACGATTTACAAACGTTAAACCGTTGATTGAACAAATAAGAAGATGCGCAACCTTATGGGCGATTTTGTGGCACAAAACCTGTCCGAGATGTAGCTGGCGTTACCGTCAGTCTGTCCGAGAATTCTGAGATTCAGTTTAGCTCTGCGCCGCTGCGCTGCCGAGCGCTGATAGTCGTTTACAGCGCAGCTGATAAAGAATACTGTAACGTAGTTCTGCTTTCAGTTGACAGAGTGAGTAGTTGCCGGAGACAGTGTTGCAAGAACTACTGATTAATCCGTAGATTTACGGATTTTGGGTACAGTACGTTAATTATATAGATTTTCTATTATTAAACAATTTAATATAATATTATATGATTAAACACACAACGGCGTCAGAGTTGGCTTGGAAATGAAGATCGTTGTTATTTCATATGTAAAACATAATGGTAAATGTCGATATTTGTCATTTCCAAGCCAACTAAACGACTTTTTTCGATCATACGACATAATCAGTACCTATAAAAGAATTTTTATTTTTGTTGTTTATTCTATGTTTAACACGAATAAATTTTCAATACATAAACGCGGATTTTTCATTCAAAGATATTTTCGTCAAAAACCGTATTATAGATATTACAAATTATAATATGGCAACTTTGTCGTTTCCAGATCCACATCGTTTTTGATATGCCTTCGCTGGCCAAATTAGAGAAAATAAGTGTTCCATGCGTTGACCGCAGAACGATTGGTGTCTCCACCGTACAGCACTTGATCCGTAAGGGGAAATCAAATCAGCCTTGTCACGAATTTGTCCATTAGGTTGCGTACCTTCACAATTCTTGCAATCAACGGTTAAACATTAACCGCTGTACCTCTAAAAGTGCCCACTTAGCTCCTGTTACCACTTCTTCCACTTTAGTTACCACCTTACCACTTACCACTTCTTCTCTGTCGTATTACATACTCAATTTTACAAATGCACACACTGGATTTCAAAATAGCTTATAAAAATGGTCCCTATTTGTTTGTATAAAAAAGGACGCACATTAAATCTACTCGGGTCGTTCGACTCGACTAAGGAACGTATTTAAAGTCGCGTCTCGAATCTGGGTCTCAGAAAAGACCGACAAAAATAACAGGCTTACTAGGCGCATGTATACGGGCGACGAAACGTAAGCCAGTTAGTAAGTCTGTTATTTTTGTCGGTCTAAGAGCTATCGGTAGGTTTTGGTTAGTGATGGGAAAAACCGATTAATTTCAATAATCGAGTACTCGAGTTTCAAGCGATTGCAATAACCGATCGTCCGTTGCTTGTTCTAAGTATTCGTTAACTCCAAGCGCCAAGCAGTAAGTTACGTGCGCAGGGCCCATATTCCATCGGTGATAAATGGCAAGTAGCAAGCGATTCGCTTGATCGCTTGATTTAGTTTATTTCAAACCATTGTCGATGTAGGTCGTAAAATTTTGTCCTTCAAATACGCACCGGATAACGTCGTGTAAATTTGCTCGTTTTTTTATCGAGTATTTCACATCGGATCACAATCGGATTTCAATTTATTTCATTCTAGGATCGCTTGCGTTCGTCACTCGTAACTCTTCTCTTGCATCGCTCGTTCATAATCGAGCGATGTCGGTTATTTTAATAATCGAGTACTCAAGCGAATTTTCGCTCAAGTTATCCCATCACTAGTTTTGGTATACTGTAGTCAACTTCTAAGAAACTGTCGCCATCCCAACACCGAGTCGGCCGAATCTGGCGGATTCGGCAAAACAGAAGTCGATAAGGAGGCGACAGTGACGAGGTTAGCGTCTGATTGAAAATTATAAGAACATTCTGAATTAGCTTGGCATTGTGTTTTGAATTTATCAATAAATTAGAGGAGGTTTTGACAAAATAATTGTTCGTTTTTAGTATACTACTGTATATTAAATAGAGTTTAATACATAAAGGATTATTCATCTCACTTGACACGGAGTATTGTAGCCAAACGATTAGATTTTTGTTCGTTGTAGTTTTGGGTTCGTTGAAAGATTATTAGAACTACAATTTAAAAATATTTTTACAAGGTACAGTGTCCCAAATAAATAAAAAATATCAAAGTTGTATTTTTTATAAATGGAACACCCTGTATGTTCTTAAATTTTTAGTTTCTAGAATTAAATTAAAGCTAAATTTGATTATGGTTTACCGCATTTTAATTTTACTGCTTTTGAAATATTTACGATTTTGTGAAAATGCAGTAACGATATTTTAATTTATTATGCTTATTTCTCTAGGCGTATTTAAGTTTTTAAAACCAAATATTGTACTTAAGTTTTGCTATTTTCTAAATTTTTTGTTGCAGTAATAAAAATAATACTACCTTATACAGAGCGTCTAATTTTTTTAAAAATAATTACTAGCTTTAAACGGCAATAACTTGTTTAATTTAAATAGAACATCCTATATATACCGTGAAATAGACGCAAAATTTAATTGTCTATCTATATCTCTTCAAGTTCTCATAGAAAATGCATTTTCTTATAATTTAGAAAATTTGTTACATCTTTAAAAATAATCTATAAAGTAGCGATGGGAACTATCGAATGAATTAGACTATCGAATGGTTACTGAATGAATGATTTCAACTATCGAATGGTTTTATTCGAATAAAATCATTCATTCATTTGTATACTAAAGCATAAGTGACAACCTCGCTGTGCGACTAAATGGTTATCGTTGCGCCACGAGCCACGACTATCGAATGTTTTTGATAAATGAAATTTAGTATTCGTTTGATTTTTGTGTGCGTCAGTGGCATTATTAGTTCTTCCAAATTTTTATAACTTCGCCTTGTAAATACTATGCTATTTTTGCGTTTATTAAAATATTTAAAATATAAAATAGTCGTTTTTTTAATTGACGATTGTGTGCGAAGTGGTCAAAATTTTTCCGACAATTTGTGTGATTTTCCGTAGCCCGATCTTTCAATTATTTAATTTTATATGGTATATTATGGTTAGGTTAGATTGCATTTTTTTAATGGGAAATTTTGAGAACAATTTTTAAGAGAGATGAAATGAACAATTAATTTTAAAAATACATATTTGTATTTTGGATGTTTTAATAATAAGAATTAGTTGAACTTAATAATCATATTTAAGTAATGTGGTTAAATAAATGGTTATTGAACTCAAATTTTGGGGTGAGAAAATTAAATTGAAAGTTTTACACGTGCCAATTTAAAAAAAAAAGTTAACAATGTTTGTATTTTGTTTATGCTAATTCTCTTACATGTAGTTTTTTGCGAAGAAACATTTCATTTATTTTTTAAACTAAATGCCAGTAAAAGTAAATATTATTTTTAAATAGTAATATAAAGTAATAAAAAGTAATATAAATAATTTTGATTTTTAATTTTTTATTTATATTTTCCTTCCATTACACTGCATGCTTAGAAAATTAATAAATGTTTATATTTCATGACTTTAAAATTTGTTGTTAATATAACAAATTAGTTCTGTAACTATTATTATTTAATAAACCAACGTTGCCGTTTAGAGACTACATTATTTTTAAATAGGATCTAATATAAATACTTTTGACTTCTATTTCTTGTTTATATTTTGCTACTATTTAAAAAAAATGTTTATATTATTAAATGATTTTAAATTTTGTTGTTAATAGGTATAACAAATTATTACTGTTATTATTATTTATTAAACCAGTCTTTGCTTAAAAACGTTAAAAATTATTTTCCTACATCTAAAATAAAAAGTATTATTGCAGTGTAATAACAGAATATTAATAAAAAAATGCAAAACATTAGACATACTATCCCTAACTAACTATCCTAGAGAATTAATCCTAGAGATTAATTAATCCTAATTAATCCTAAAGAATAATATTCTTTGCTAATACCAACTAATACGAATATATGGCAACAGCGCCCTTCATAATGTATTTTCTGTGTAAATACTAGCACCTCAATAAAAAAAATAATGTGTCCTTATCTTTATTTGACTCCGTAAAAAATCAAAGATGCCGGCTTCTTTCATAGCATTGCCACCGACCGCTGTCGGGTTTCTAGGAGGAACCTACGTCGCCGGACGACAACTAAAATCCAGTTTATATTTCATTAAAATCAATCCTGATGAATAAATGAATTTGATAAATGACTGAATTTTATAAATGAATGGTTTTTGCTGCCGAATTACTAGAATACAATATTTCAAAGCAGATGAGGCATCTATTCGATAATTTTTATTCGAATAGTTTTCGACGAATGTTTTCTTACTAGCTATCGAATTATTCGAATGAATTGCAACTATCGAATGTTTCGATAGTATTCATTCGATAGTTCCCACTACTTCAATATTCCATGGGTGTGTCGATAAATAATAAGCTTCAAATTTTAAGAAAATACATTTTTTACGAAAGCTTAATGAGATAATAATTGGTATAACATAATTTGATAGACAATTAAATTGTGCATCTGATTCATGTAAAATATACAGGGTGTTCCGTTTAAATTAAACAAGATATTGCCGTTTAAAACTACTAATTATTCAAAATAAATTTTTAGACACTCTGTATAAGGTAGTGTAATTTTTATTATTGCAACACAAAATTCAATAAATAGAAAAACTTCAGTACAATATTTGTTTTTAAAAAAAAATGCCGCCTAGAGAAATGAAGCATTAAAATATTGTTACTGCATTTTCACAAAATCGTAAATATTTTAAAAACGGCAAGATTATAGTGCGGTAAACCTTAATCAAATTTTCCATTATTTTAATCGCAGAAACTGAAAATGTAATAATATACAGGGTGTTCCATTTAAAAAAATAAAACTTTAATATTTTTTATCTATTTGGGACACTCTGTACCTTTTCAAATTAATTTTAAATTGTGGCTTTAGTAATTCTCCAACGATCCCATCACTCACAACTTCTAAAAATCTAATCATCTGGCTACAGTCAAATGAGGTGAATAACCCTGTATATGTTAGAAATTCAATATTTAAAGATGCATATTTTACATTTTAAAAAGGAACCAATAAATGATCCTTTTGCACTCGGTCGGCGGACCTTATCTTAATTTCTTCTGGGAAAAAGTTTTATGGCCTCTTGGCAATGGCTTTAAGGGTTTCGCCAGATGCGTGTGTTAGAAAGTAGTTAGTTGTTGTCTAGCATTTATAAGAGGAACTGTATCTTTTCACTAGTTTAAAATAAATTTAAGTTTTACTCTATTTTCTCGTGTTTAATTCTAATCACTGCCCCTGCAACTCTTGTTTTTTTTTCAACAGGTACCATACCTGTCAGGTTGTCTTTTTACACGCGTAGGATACCTTGATTCCTGATTTTCGCTCTCACTTGCACTTTCACTTGTACTCTCACTTGCACTATTTTCGTCTTCACTAACCGACACTTCACTTGTTTCTTCTGCTGGGTTTTCCTCTTGAAGATGAGAACCTTCAGCCGCTGCTGAGTTGTCATCACCGTCACTGTCTTCTGATAACTTCAGCGGAATAACCTCTGGTGTAGTGGGTGCAGTAGAGATCCTTGATGAGCCATCTGAGAGCTTGTCTTCTAAAAACACGACATCTCTGGCTATTTTAAGACTATAGTTATTTGGGTCTAAAAGCCTGTATCCAACACTTGTCTCAGGAGTACCCAACGAAAATATACTCTTTGCTCTTGTCGTCAAGCTTTTTTCGTTTAGCATTGGGTATATGAGCATAGGCACGGCATCCAAAAACTCTAAGGTGCTTTAAATCTACCTTTTTGCCTATCCATTTTTCTTCTGGTGTTGCACCACGTATTTTCTTTTTTTTTTTTAGAGTAACCACCAAGAGGCGAAAACTTTAAAAATTGAATTAAAAAAACATTTTCATATTAAAGATCTTGGGCCAATATCGAATATTTTAGGTATAAAGGTTGCAAGAAATCGGTCTAGGGGCGAATTAAAGATAAGCCAAGAACAGTACATTAAAAAGGTACTTGATAGATTCGAAATGTCAAATTGCGGAACGGTAAATTCTCCCTTAGAACAAAATCAGAAATTTTCAGTAGCTGGAGAATTTGTTGACGTTCCGTACCAGCAATTGATAGGATCTATCATGTATCTTTCAGTGTGCACAAGACCAGACATTTCTTTCTCAGTCTCTTTTTTGAGCCAATTCAACAATACCCACACTAAAGAACACTGGGTTGGGGCTAAAAGGGTACTTAAGTATCTAAAAGGGACAAAAGATATGGGAATTATTTTTAAAAAATCAAATAACCCTGTAACTGGTTTTGTGGACGCTGACTGGGCTAATAATGAAAGTGATAGAAAATCTTTCTATGGCTACATTTTTATGTTAGCGGAAGGTCCAATATCTTGGGAATGTCAAAAGCAAAAATCGATAGCTTTAAGTTCAACTGAAGCTGAGTATATTGGTATTTGTGAAGCTGTAAAGGAATCCATGTATATAAAATCACTGTGCGTTGAAATATTTAGTGAAAATAGTAGTAAATATAGTTTCTTAAATTTACAAATGCCAATGGTAATTTTTAATGACAACCAAAGCGCTATAAAGTTAACTGAAAACCAAGTTTTCCACAAGCGCACGAAGCATATACATGTTAAATATCACTTTATTCGGGATAAAGTTAAAAATAAAGATATTAAGCTTTTGTATATGCCAACAAACGAAATGGTCGCGGATATGTTGACCAAGTCATTAGGTGGTAAAAAACATCAGTTTGTGTGTTCGAAATTAAATCTAGAATAGATTTTTTGTTTTTACTACATATATGACCATGACTAAAAATGTTTAGTTGTTAAGGTTTGTTGTAATTAGTTGAATGTTTGTATCTAGCACCTTTAATATTGAGGGAGAATGTTAGAAATTCAATATTTAAAGATGCATATTTTACATTTTAAAAAGGAACCAATAAATGATCCTTTTGCACTCGGTCGGCGGACCTTATCTTAATTTCTTCTGGGAAAAAGTTTTATGGCCTCTTGGCAATGGCTTTAAGGGTTTCGCCAGATGCGTGTGTTAGAAAGTAGTTAGTTGTTGTCTAGCATTTATAAGAGGAACTGTATCTTTTCACTAGTTTAAAATAAATTTAAGTTTTACTCTATTTTCTCGTGTTTAATTCTAATCACTGCCCCTGCAACTCTTGTTTTTTTTCAACAGTATACATCCAAAATCATTTCGAAAAGCTTACCAAAACGCCCCATCGTGTGTATTGTCCCTGCCCATCCGCGAGCTAGAGCTTTTTCTCTAGACCCGTTTAAAATTAGTCGACTGCTATATCTCAAGATTGCTAGAAGCTAAAGCCAGCCAAAGGAGATTATTTTGTCTCATATTCAGATTGGGTCTACGTACTCTGCTCTCCGTACAGATCTTGCTGTTTGTTTTTTGACTGTTTTCAAAGAAATATTAACACTTGTGAGTAGCGGAGGTGTTACCGAGAAGCTGTAGCTTCAAAGTGCGCTCTTGAAACACTCCTATTTATTATCCGTGGCTATAAGAGCAACCAAAAAGAGTTAATATATGCATACATAAGATAAGTCCTATTTATGTGAAAAGTCTTAACGCATAATTGAAACTGTATTTAACTAGCCAGAGCTAGTTAAGAGCTGTGCAGTAATTAATTAGCCAGCAATTCATCGAAATAGAATTTTATATACTTGTACATTATCACGCAATGTCCCAATATACAGGGTCAGGCAATAGTGTGTCGGACATCTGTAGCTCCTAGAATAAAAAAAAAATGGGGAAAATCTTGGGAATTTTGTTTAAGTGCAAACCTAAAGTATGTACCAGGATGTACTTCAGTAAAATATTTTAACTTCTATAGGGTGGCTCAAAAAAGTGTGAGTGGATAGGGATATTTTTTTTAAATGAGCCACCCTGTATATTATCGTATTTTTGGTTTCCTTTCAGATCACTTTACATAATCCTACAATATGATATTTTGATAGTTTCAGAGATATTAATAAATAAATAAAAAATATATATTGTTATGTTTTTCGTCGGTTCCGTATGGATAGAAAGTCACAATTTATTTAACACTAATTAACAAAATTAATAACGATAAAAGACTTATAGAACCATTTACAAACGATTTATAACTAAGAATTTATTTTGAATTTTAGCGCGTCAACTGCACTCGTCGATTTATAACTGCCCTCTCATAGAGAAAGTTAATAGTTTAGAGAGTGGTGAATCGCGTGGTAAAATGTTGGGAGATTGCGCTTTTAGCGCCCTCTACTTGGCTACAGGTACGAACTATGAAAGAGCGGGAGATTTAAATTATTATTATACTTATTATTTTTAAGGCAATTAAAACTAAGAGTGCCCTTAACCAAAAACAGTGATATAAATGGAGATACCTACTCAAATTTTATATTATCATGATACTAAAGGATATAAATACAGCATTTATAATCCTTTTACACCTTTGTATTCAAAGTCTTACACGCTAATATAAAATTTGACTATCTCCATTTATTTCACTATTTTTGGTTAAGGGCACTCTTAATTTTAATTTTTTAATTTTCCTTTTTTTATGGGAAAACGATTAAATGGGAAGAATTGAATGGGAATGGAAAGAATGACCAATTATTGTATTTTGTATTAATTTATAATACCCCTATTCTACTAAATATCTAGCTACATTGTACTTACAGTTAAATAGCTACATTGTACTAGTTATATACATATTTACAGTTTTATGATGGCTATTATTTCTTTTCATCGTGCTATCAATTGATTCGCTCCGACTTGAGTACTATACCTCGAGATGGCTCCAGGAATTATTTACCTTTACAGGCCTAGAATATGAAGATTCACAGTAGAATTTTTGGTTTTACTGCCTATTAGAAACAAACCTACCCCCCCTACATCAAGGGACATACAATTATGCCTTGTTCTCGGCCATGATATTCCTTCCATTCTATATCCAACATCCAACTTAGCAGACCTTCTGGTTCACAACAGCGCCTAGACTGGTCGGATGATATTTTTACAGAATAGCCCTTGATATCTCTTTCACACTTTCATTTAATAATTAAATAGGAGGGCTGGATGGTATAATTTGTAGAAAGGATAGCCAGTGAAATAAAAACTTAGGCATGGACATTACCTTTCTTACCTTTGTCTGCTATTTTTTAATAAAAAACAACTGTTTAGTTTGCAGAAAAATAAAATTAACAATCAAAAATTTCTTAAAAAAGCCTTGTATTACGCCGCGTGCCGCTTTTTGAACAAACAACAAACAAAAGAATGAGGTTAGCGGCGTTGCCAATGTCAATTTTCTAAACTACCCAAAAATCTAAATTAAATTCGCCAATTTGGGGAGAAAAATGTCCCGATTCACCAAAAATTCCCCATATGATTATTTTAACAAAAAAAAATAATTTTAATAAAATACAATATTTATTATATATGTTAGAGAGATTAAACTGTAAATTACCTCCTTGTTTTTAATCCCTTCCCTAGTAGTCATTAAATAATTTGAGGTCACTAAATTTTCTTTCAACTGAAGCATTTGCAAAGGGAAGCACAAGTAAAAAGCAGATTATAATTTTTAAGTTGGGAAAGATATATCGTCCTGCTCCGTTTTTAAAGCTAAAAATTTTACGCCATTTTCAATCAGCAATAAAATGTTGAAACTCCCCTTATTTTCGCCCCCTATTGCTAAAATCCCCACAAAACTCCCAATCGGCTCCGGATTCCCCAAAATTTGGGGAATTCCCCACAAATTGGCAACGCTGGAGGTTAGCGTGTTCTTTCTGAATATGCTAAGATTAACGGACTAGTGTCGAAACACAGATAGCTAGATGGACGTATTTCGGCACTTGCGCCGATGCGCTACAGGTACATTTGCCTGCGCGTCGTATGTCTTCTGGCAGTCTTTTAATTTTTCTGTTTGTCTATGTGCCCTCTCTAGGCCACAGCCGCCGGCTTTTATACCTACAGCTAAAAGAACTCTAGAATAGTCCATAGATCGTTAGGTGCATAGAGAAGGTTTCGATTGTTCTCGTATGTACTACTCCATTCCAGTGGAACTGGTTTCTTCTCGAATCTTCGAATGAATCATTACGGTGTCTATTCTTTAATGCGATGTTAAGGTCATCCGAGGGCGGCTATATAGTTAGGTTAGGTCGAGTCCACACCGGTCCGCAACAATATTTTCAGCCTTTCTTAAATAAATTATTAAAAATGCAAGAAGCAAAAACGCCCTGTATATTTTTTTTCAGTAACATATTTAATAACATGACGGTTTCGTAGATATTTGCGGTTTTATATTTTATATGGCTTTTCCACAGTAAAATTTTATCAAAGCCACACAATGATCTTTCTCTCGTATTTTACCGGTGATAGAGCTATATGAAATAATACTGTGTGTATCTGCAAAACCATTAAAAATTTAAAATACTTTAAATACAAAATATTTTCATTTTTTAATTCTCCATCAAAAAAAAAATAATATACAGGGTGTTCCAGTAAAAAAAACAAAGAAAAATTATTTTATATTTTAGAAAGTTTGATGTAGAATTTTGAACACCCCGTATGATTTAAGATTACGATATTTATAGCAAAGTAAGTATAGACCATCTAAAGTAAATACCTAACGTAGTTTTGATTTCAGGACAGTTCTTGTATTTTTAATATTTTTTGAAGACAGAGGCTGAAAATTATATATTTTTTATTTATTAATATCTCTGAAACTATCGAAATATATTTACTCATATCTTAGAATTGTGTAAAGTGAACTAAAAGGAAGCAAAAAATGCTATAATATACAGGCAGTTCCATATAAAAAAATTATCCCGATCCACCCACACTTTTTTGAGCCACCCTATACAAGTACTATACATACTAAAAACAATAATTATTCAAAATTAATGAGATTTCTAATAATATTAAATTTAATGTCATATAAGCACAAAACGAATAAAAACTTAGGCTTAACAGGGAAAAGCTAGTTAAAATTACACATTAAAAATTATTTTTAAATTTGAATACTTTGGTATATCGAAAATTAAATTAAATAAGAGAAAATATATTAGTTTCCTTTCTAAAACTAATTAAAAATAACCAACAACAGTATTTTACAGCACCTAAGAAACACCCAGTAATATACTGTCATACGTAATTTATTTTGGGAAACTAAACCATGGTTTTCGGGAGAGTTAGGCAACCTAAAGGGTATTTGTGGGCTAATGTTGGTCATGAAACTTCGTAGTTATGAAGAAAAAAGGCTAATAATTGTAACCTACATCATATTTTTTTGGAGCAATTTGGAGCATTTTGTATTAGCTTACATAAAATGTGATTTTAGATTAAGCAGTTCTTAATTACATCAAGGTCTTTATTGATTTTTTTTATGGTACCAGGGAAGTTAAAACTAGAATTACCGTGAGGAAAAACAGTTGAAAACATTGTACCTTCTCAGAGTATCATCAGTTTTTAACTTATTTATCAGCAACGTTCAACGCACTAATTTTATTTAATCAAAATTTAATCAAAATATTTTAGCTTCAGCTAATAATTTTATAAGCTCGAACATTTCTTATCAGGGATTAATAATGGGCCCGTTTTCATTCAAAAATCTTCACGATTATGAAAATATGGACTATTAGGGACTATACGAGTGAAATTATAATTTAAAAAAATACTTTTGATATTTTGATTTTCTGCCGCTATTGGGAATTTCTGCATCACTGTGCGACGTGCTGACTAACTGGAATTTAAATTTGGCGCTGGGGGTTCAGGTGGTAGCTCTGCTGTAAAAAATGTCAAGTTGCCACATTTATTTATTTATTTCCTGACATTGTCATTCGTTTTGACACTTTACTTTTGTATTACGAGTTTTAGTTTAAATAAATAGTTGTGATTCTTTAAGCTAAAAATGTTTACTAGCAGACATTGCAGAGGAACATTGTTCTTTTTAGAACCACTTTTAGTGCGAAGTGGTACAAGATAGCGTAATAACCGTAAAAAACTCATCGCAACTTTATTATAATATTTTGAACGGGAAAGCGGTAGTAATGGCCCTTTAAGGTTGTCGCCCATTAGACCGCGGCGCGACGCGGCGCGGCGCCATGTGGAAATTTCTTTTGTCTGCTTGCCATGTATTTAAATAGACCAACGCACATTAGAGCGCGCAGCGCAGAAGCGCGCCGCGGGATTTCCGTCAAGAAGTCGGAAGACTTCTCTAGCAACTTTTTTCCGTCTCCCGCGTTTCGGCGCGTTGCAGTGTGCGTACTCGATCAGTTGGCTTTTTGACTAGGAACTAGTGATATGTATCAATGGCAGAATTGTATTTTTAAAGGTAAATTAGGCAAATCGATTTTCATAAAGGAATATGATATTTTTTTTAGTCTTCCCTCACTAGAGACAGATGGACGAAATGCCTTTCTATCAAAGATTTAATATAATTGAGGGGTGTAGAGGCAAAACTGGCAATCTCCACTTTTTAACAAAAGTGACAATCTCCAATTTTTAAATTCTAATTACCTAAATATATAAAAAAGATCAGGGTTTTTTTGACCACATAACTAATATACACATCAGAATAAATAAGAATTATCAAAAATATTAGTAATTTGTCTCTTCTGAAAAAATATGATGAGTAGATATACCCGGTGTTTTTTCTTCTAAAACCCTCAATTGAGGAGTGCGTAAAATGTTTCCTTTATATTTTGTAATACTGAAAAAAATGATTTTGTCTTTTATTAAATCTGGAAAAAGATGGTAAAATTCTCCAAACTTCTTTCTTTTTTTGTTAATCGTATGAGTCCAAACTTTTCCTCACCCCCTCTTCCTCTTCCTCTGTTAGAAGAGCACAAAAAATACGCTTTCGTCCGTACTTGAACTCATTGCTTTAAAAACTAAACTACAGTAAGTAAAAAACACTTCGACTATAACTAAATAGCGTTGCCGCGTTTCAAAAGCGCGCTATAGTGGGCGCAGTCCCTTCGCAGCCGGAAAAAATTCTCTTCCCAGCGCCGCGCCGCGCAGCGGTCTAGTGGGCGACAACCTTTATATCCCTTAAGTGCTGTTAAGAAGGTGAGTTTTTTTATGTAAATAATAACTGTTTATATATTTATAATTAATTTATTTTTGTTTCCTAAAATATTTTGATTAAAAGAAAATATATTAAAGTGGGCAACGCTGTGCTTGTCAAGCTTAATCACGTGACTAAACGTTTATTTGGTATGAACTGTAGACTCATAGTGGTAAAATTGGAAAGCTAAAAATTTTTTAATTAAAATATGAGAACCAATATGTTTAGATACTTTGTAGATGTGTTCTATTCGTGTAGGCTGATATCGGTTATCTGGCGTAGTTGCCTCATTGGGTAACCCGTTAAACATTTTATCTGTCTATGAACAAAACAGTGCCGGATATATGAAAATAGACGAGAAAATTACACAATTCGTTCCAATAGCAACGATGACCTTCACCCGCGATAATGTATTTATAATTAAAACGGTACGTCCAGAAAGACTCTATATTGTACACGGCGATCTGCCACAAGAATCGCTAATCGTTGTATTATACAGGGTGTCTCAGAAATAAGTGCAAGTATTTTAACTCGTAGTATGTTTTTTTTGCAAAAAAAAATGTTGAGAATTCTATGTTTCATGTTTTCGGAAAATGTTGAAAGCTTTTGTGTGCCACTTTTCATTCACCGGAAATTCGTTTACGGTGCATAGAGACAATCTCTAACTCGTAGCATAGTTTTTTTGCGAAAAAAATGTTGAGAATTTTATGTTTTATATTTCCCGAAAATGTTGAAAAACTTTTGAGTGCCACTGTTCATTCACCAGAAATTCGTTTACGGTGCATAGAAACAATCTCGGAGAGAATTCAGTGTTGCCACCTCGTACCTAACCCACATTCTGCCTGTTTATAAATTCACAGTAATTTTAAGTTTCTACACAAAAAATGCGAAAATTAATTTTATTTCTCCAAAAACGTCCTTTGTGAAAAAATCTACAAAATAAAATAGTTATTTTTAACAACGCAAAAATTATAATGAAAGAAGCGTTAGCCCCTAAAAGAAAAAAAATTGGCGCCGGGAGGCACGTATAGCCGCCCATACTAAAATATCTTAATAAAAATTTGGTAGGCAGTTCTTTTACTTTCAAAGTAAAGGAATTTTTTCAATTTTTTTTATCTCAAAAACTGCGACTTTGACTGATTATGATGTTATTACAAATTTTGTTGCAAATATTATTCCTAATCTTAAATTGAAAACCGCGTTTCGCTAGTTACTGTAATTTTGGAGTTAATTTAAAAATAAATAAAATAAATAAATAAATATATATATATATATATATATATATATATATATATATATATATATATATATATATATATATATATATATATATATATATATATATATATATATATATATATATATATATATATATATATATATATATATATATATATATATATATATATATATATATATATATATATATATATATATATATATATATATATATATATATATATATATATATATATATATATATATATATATATATATATATATATATATATATATATATAAATAAAAATTTTAACCCCCTCCCATACCACCTTACCAACTCCCCACCCCCACCAAAAACTAATGGTCAGATTCTCGGGTGCCACAGTATTTTTGTGCCAAATTTGGTTAAAATCGGTTTAGCGGTTTTTGAGTTATCGTGTTACAGACGGACAGACAGACGGACAGACGGACAGATAGACGGACAGACGGACAGACGGACAGACGGACAGACGGACAGACGGACAGACGGACAGACGGACAGACGGACAGACGGACAGACGGACAGACGGACAGACGGACAGACGGACAGACGGACAGACGGACAGACGGACAGACGGACAGACGGACAGACGGACAGACGGACAGACGGACAGACGGACAGACGGACAGACGGACAGACGGACAGACGGACAGACGGACAGACGGACAGACAGACGGACAGACGGACAGACGGACAGACAGACACCATGAAAATATTTTGTATTCAGGTCACAAATAACTCATTTTGAGTGAAATTAAAGAACTTTTTTTTGCCGATCTTAATAGCCTACCATACCAATTGGTATGGTCGGCTAAAAAGTTTTTTTTAATACAATCTAATAAAAATAAATGTATTTCTCATGCATCTGTAGATGTTAATAATGTATGGTAATCGCTGCTTTGATTTTAAAGAACATAACATAAACAAACATAACATACGTAAAAATTAAAAACAAATTAAAAATAATCATACAGAAAGTTTGAAGCATTTTGGTTTTACCTTATTAAGTAATAGTTATCAGGTAGTAATTATTAATTTTGAACTTTAACTAGGATATAATGTCATTTTAACAGAACGTCAACGGTTTTTGTAGACGTATCTGTTTTAAAAAAACTAAAGTGTTCTTTAATAGTTGCATTTCGATATTTTAAATAGTTTTTTCTTTGTGTTTTTTCCCGAAACGTTAAGCATTTTTTTAATATAATAAGTTTTTTTCTTTTAATTTATTTTATGAAATGTAGTAGGGCTACTGGCGATCACCACAAAATAACGCACCTAACCAAACCTCTTGAGTGGTGGTGTGAAATCTTGCAATTAGTTTTTAAATTTTTCTGGTCGATGTGGCAACAGTGAGCGGCAAACAAGCTGAGATACGGGCGTGGCTAACGTCATATTCAAGGCCTGACTGTTTTGACAGTTCTACCGAAGTGGTCGAGAATTAGTAGTCGCAAACAAACCAATTGTTTTCATTAGTTTCGCAACAAATCTGTGTTTTTTACGCGTTTCTATGCTAATAAAAATATACTAAATAATTTTGGGTGAATAGTGAACTATCTAGATCCGATTCATAACATCGTACCCGCGAAAAAAAAACATACTTTCGGTAAAAATTATAGTAACATCGGCGATGCCGGCTGTGTGTCCGGACTAGGGAAAAGTTGGGGAATTTATATAAAAACATAATTAATAGCGTTTGTGTTAGTGACTAGTGTTAAACCAACGTAAATGACGTGTATTTTTAGGTAAAACAGTTGTCGTTTCTTTATTTTTACTTTGTGAAATAAAAAATGCCGCGACATTGTTCTGTGTCTGTGCCTTGTAGCAGCAATTATAATAAGTACTCAGGATCTCTCTATATTCTCTTTCCCAACAATATTAACTGTAACTAAGTCACGTCCAAAACCTACAGAAGATGCTGTTAATACATTACAATTTTTCCAAATCAACCCTCTTATATGACTGTGCATGTTCCCATAAAGAAAAAACATCCCGATGAAAGAAAATAAGATCTGGAAATTCAAAATGAAATAAATATTGAAAATAATTATTATTATTATGAAATGGCAATATATTTTAAAGAAATTAAATGAATTGTACTTTATTTCAGTATTTTATATAAAAAAATATCTTTATCTTTTTATTTACGATTTATGGAAATGGTTACTTGAACATCGAACTACAAATTACTTAATGATAATAGTTAATTCTCCCTGATATCCATATTTTTCAAATATGTTAGGCAAATTTTTACAATTATTTTTAATTAAACTTTAAAATGTATTCTGCCCTTATCATATACAATACATTTTCTTAACTTGTCGATAAAGTATAGTTTTCAATTTTTTTAATATTTGGAAACTTTATCACAAGGTATATTATCACTAGCTGCTAAATACTCGCTAAAGCAATTTTAGGACATGCTTCTTATTATCTGGATTTTATTCTGTTCATCTTATGCTGTTGTTTATTTCATATTAATATTCGTGTTTTAGATCTAAATTTTAATGCTATTCAATTACTTTAAAGCGATAAAAAGTTAATGTTATTTTTTAATACCTTTGTGTATAATATTTTTCATATTTATATCTGGCAAAACTATCAATAAATACTATTATTTATGCAAAAACTATATGCAGTACCATATGGCACAATTCAAAAGCCCGACTATTGCGATGACGTCACAAATCGATGTCTCTGGCCTGTATCTCATGTTGGTTATGATACGGGTAATTGCCAGTTTCTGCCGGCGGTTCTCAAAATGTTGCATTTTTTTAAAAAACATTAAAAGCTAAATAACTCCTAAATCTACTACTTACTAGTGTTTTTAATTCTGTTTTAAAAATATATTTAAAACCATCATTATTACATTGGAGAATACAATAATGATACTTCTTTAATTAATTATCTTTTAATTTTTTGGTATTAATTGTTGTTCATAATTTTCTTCTGCCACATACTTAAATATATGTATAAATCTTATTTAGTTTTAAAAATGATCATGTTGTTTTAAGAGTGACTATTAAGTTATCACAATTCCAGCAATTATTCAATAAATTTGATATCAAAGGCTAATAAATAATTTCATGGTATTCACAGTTTTGTAAATACCAAAGAAAAACAACACATGCACAGAAATAAGAACATTCTTTATATTAATGAACGAAATCGTAAACTAATAATTATTTTTATCTCCGATAGATATATTATAAATGTGAAAGAATCTGACCTTTGGCTTATGTTTTTATCGTAATTTTCGATTATAGTAAAAATGCTTACTAAGTTTCTTGGCAGTTTGAGATTTTGTGGTTATTATTGGTAACCCTGGGACCTCTTTATAGAAAAAAAAACAGACACAAGCAGCTTTTTGCTGTATAATCCTAGATTTGCTACATCACTAAATCTTTGAGAACGAGTAGGTATATTAATAAGTAGTCTTGGTCTTAATCTTAGTCACAAGACATTGGAAAAACAATCTTCGGATTGTCACGGGGTATTTAACAGGACACTGTCTTCTCAATGAACACCTCAGTAGATTGAGGTATAGGTAGTTAAAACATTATGTCATAGAGCAATCACTATATGCAGTGATGAATCACTATATGCGGTGAGTGGTATATTGGAGAGACAAAACGTCCTCTACATGAACGACTTGACGAACATAAAAAAACATACGCAAAGAGGTGAAACAATGAAGTCGGGCATTGCAGATCATGTGTGGTCCAAGCACCACTACATAAAATGGTGGGAAGCCCGGGTTGTCCACAAAGAACCCCATTGGAAAAAGCGCAAATTTAAAGAGGCCGTATTCATTTCTAACAATAATAAAATCTTTAGCAATCCAAGTATGGAAATTTCAACAATATGACAACCGCACTCATAAAACGCTCCAATGCAGGTACTCTTAGTGGAGAACCTCATGTTTTTACTCATCAGTAATGAATCCTTGCGATACCATGTTCAAAACACGTTTTCTTTAGTTACAATTGACCACGCGCTTGACAGACACTATAACCACCGGGTCAATCTTCTCCAAGGCTATCATCTCTTCTCGTCGCGTTTTCTACAAATCCGAATTTTTAACAAAATTCCTTCTGTGTGCGGTTGTTGCTAAGGACCAAGACCGCTAAAGTGCAGGCAGGCGTGTGCGCTCTTTATAAAAGTCGAAACGAGCCTGGTTACCTTCACCTTTAGGTACTCACCGGGGAACCGTTTCTCCCGGTACCTCTCCAAATGAAATATGCAAACCCGCGCGTACGCGGTTGCTTTGTGTGCTCCAAGAATTAATTGAATTCGTTTATCTATGTTTTAAAACTAATCAGCTATTATGCAAACTAACTCTAAATGCGCTATTATTTTAAAGAATGAAAAATCATGAATATGAAGTTAATTATGTAGAATTGAAAATTCATAATAACTTAAAACTAGGTACTACTGCTCTATTACTCGCTGACGAGTTTATTTATTTATTTTATTTAGCGTATGGCCATATTAAGACACTAAGTACGTATTGTAGCATGTTTTTTAAACTTGCTACCTTTTTTGATAATAGCCCTTTATCTTTTTATTAGTTGTTTATAAATTTCTCTTAATTAATTGTAATATTTGAATATGTCTTTATAATTATTTTATATATATTTAACAGCAGCGGGTGAGCTACGCAGTGTTGACAGTTTCTTTTCAATTTATCTTTCTAATATTTTCCCCAAAATACCTGTTTATTTGGTCAGTACGGCAACGCCGCTAACTTCCGTTTTCTGATGTCATTTCTGGCTTTTGTCAAATCTTTGGAGGTTTATTTTGGTCAATGATTGTTTTTTTCCCTCCGATCGCCATCTTGGCGTGGCGATCGGGAGGAGATCGTCTTTTTTGGGGGAGTCGTTACCTGGTTGGTTCCGTGGGGATTGCCAGCGTAATTTTTGGATGTGGTTGAAGAATATCATAAGTTTTTACAAAGATTTGCCCGAACTAAAATAGTATAGATTTTTTTTGTGTGTCATGTGGCCAGATATCGGATATGGACAACAATTTTGAATGAATCCACTAATTTTTGTTAATTGTTAATGGTTGCTGGATAAGTTATTACGCATTGGGTTTTTTTTTCTTTCCGGTTTTACTTTTCCTGGTTTTCCTTTCTTGCTTTGATGGTTTTATTTTTATACATTCACTTGCACGTGATTACATGGTGTCGAGACATCCACCCTGTTTTTCAACTCAACAAAGATTTGTGGCCTTGCTGATGCAACTGTAGTTCCTGGAGTTCACCCTGTTCAAGATTGCCGTGCTAAGCTGTTGCTGTTGGATAAGTTACTCAGGCTTGGTTGGAGTCTCCATTTCCAGATAGTTGACGAGTATTTGATACGCACCAGAAGATGGTTACGCAAGAAGATGGTTACAAGTCTTTTTTTATGAGCTTTTCTGTGATTGAAAAGCCCAAGCAGCTTTTCAAATTTATAATGAATTGCACCTAAGAAACGTACATGTAAGTGAACAAACTGTAAGAAGAAAATTGAACGAAGCAAATCTTATGTCAAGAAGGGCTGCTTCGGGACCACAACTTAATAGTTCTGTTGACTAGGACCAAAAGCGAAGGTATGGTTTTAACATAAAAATTACGAAAAAATGTTAGTGTAGTCTTCAAAAGCAAATATCTCCAACAAAAATAAAGCTATTGAGATGAACCAAAAAACAAGCTATCGAGAAGGGATGGACCTAGATGATAAAATGACTTTTAAATATCTTGCTGTCTTGACATATTCCACAGGGTGTATTAAACTTTCACTAAAATATCAACATTTTCTTTTCCCTCGTTTAATTGACAGATGGGGACATTTTTAATTTAGAAAGAACCAATAAAAAGCCAAATAATCTAGCTACAAATTGCTTAAAGAATTATCAAAATCGACCCATTAGAATCAAATATATTAAAGTTTAAAATTCATCAAAATTTTAAGGTGCCTGTTTTTCGTGCCGATGTGTGTAATTTCTCCGATATACCGCTTGAGAAATCCCCAAATTTTAATGTTTTGATATTTTCAAAGAAGAGAAAATACGAATAAGCTGAATCATCAAGGGGCGCGCCAAGCCCAACTCATTAACATATAAAAGAAGAGATTGACGTTACTCATCACACTGGCATTAATGCAAAAAATATACAAGAAAACAACATACATTCTATTTTTTCTTGCGGAGGTTGTTACAAAATGAAAATATATTAACAGTAATTGTCCTAGAATAACATAGTAATATGGTAGTTTACAATAAACAACATTTTGTTTAAGCCGGGTTGACACAGTCTAAGTATACTTGGATCAAGTCAACCGGATGATACCATACAAATACCTCAGTAGGTTGAAGCTAAGAAACTGGGAAAAATGGGGAAACACCTCATAATACTCTGTTTTTTTTTCTCAGGTAAGATTTCGACAGATGATGACAGAAGAAAAGCAGATGACGTCCCATACCAATCTATTTATTTTACTAAAAAAAGTTTCTAATATTTTTTAAATTAACTATGGATGGGTTTAAATATAAATCCGTCATACGTCGTCTCTTGTTGTTTTTAACCAGTTTAGTTGGTTTATTTCAAAAATGACAGATCAAATTTCAATTTTATTGGTCTGACGGAACGACGAACGACAAACGGCCGCCGATGCGTATGAACTGCCTTTAGATTTTTAAGGCTTGTCAAAGTCTAGTCAAATTATAGGTTATAATTTTGTGTCAACCTATGTCAAAAATCTGCGTTTTGGAAGATGATGCATTTTGATTCGTGTTATTACGTGTGTTTTGTGTCTCTTGAAGTCAAGTGAAGGAAAAATCGAGGGAAAATTAACTGTAGACCCAGAGCACAGTTAATAGTTAATACTCGCTGCCCAGGCAGAAAGGCTTATACACCAATAAAGTTACCATCAATAGAGTTTGTATATCCTTTCGTCGTAGATAAGTGCATCTCGTATATGCTACAAGGATCGTACTAAACATATGCTACTGGAGCATACTGGAGTAGCTGTAAAATATCGACATCACACGATAGGTAAATAATGGATTTTAGTAGTGCAGAAAAATAATGTCAAAAGGTACTGGTTTAAAAAAATTAAGATTAAAGTTAATTAATCAACCTTTAAGGTATAAAATTTTGTAAGTGTTATCTATACTAATATATAAAATCCTTAAGTGACTGACATACTGATTAATCACGATCCTGCTCAAACCACTCAAAGTAAGAAACTCAATTTTGGCATATAGGTTGATTCTAGGGTGTAGAGGTTCGATAAGAAGGGATTTTTCGAAATTCCAGTTCCAAGAGGCTGAAACTACCCCTCAAATATTACAATATTTTTTATTTAAAAAACGGCCAAGTTTCCGAAAAAACGTTTAAACACGTATATTTTATTTTGTTTTTTTACATATTTTAAGATTTTTTAAACATGTATACAGGGTGTTTCGAAAGATCTGGTCATTGATTAATCACGATCCTGCTTAAAGCGCTTGACGTAAAAAGCTGATTTTTGGAAAACATATTGACTTTAGGGTGTAGAGGTTCGATAAGAAGGGATTTTTCGAAACTCGAATTCTAAGGGGGTGAAACTATCCCTCAAATATTAAAATATTTTTTATTTAAAAACCGGTGAGTTTTTCGAAAATGAAGGTGAAAAATTCTTAAACACGTATATTTTATTTTGTTGTTTTACATATTTTAAGATTTTTTTATAAATTTATACAGGGTGTTTCATAAAATATGAGCATTGAGTAATCATGGTTCTGCTTAAACTGCTTGACGTTTAAAGCTGATTTTTGGCAAACGGATTGACTGTGGGGTGTAAATGTTCGATAAGGAGGGGTTTCTCGAATCTCAAATTCTAAGAGGGTGAAAACGCCCCGCAAAAATTACAATATTTGTTATTTAAAAAACGGTTATTTTTTCTGGAAAACGCTTGGACAAGCATAATTTATTTGTTTTTTTTTTACATATTTTAAAATGTTTTAAAAAATCATACAGGGTGTTCCAAAAAGTTGGGTAATTTCTTAATCACGATTCTGCTTAAACCACTTGACGTAAAAATCTTATTTTTGGCAAACGGATTTTTCGAAAGTCAAATTCCAACGAGATGAAACTACCCCTCAAATATTACCAAGTTATATAATAATATCGCCATTTTGTTTTTCTCATGCTTACATAAATGTGAGAAAATTTTATCCAGTTTGTATGTTAATGGAAATTCTGGCTTTGCTTTATCATCACCATTACAAATGATTAATTTGACACGAACGAAGTCGCTGGTACACGCTAGTTATTAATAAAATAGTATGTTTTATTTATGTTGTACTATTAATTCCTGTGGAATATTACAAATTTCTATTTGTACATAAGTTATATTGATAAATATAATAATAATTGCGGGAAGTTTCTTGCAGCTTCAAAGTAAGAAATAGTTCTTTTTTTTATTTTTTTGGTATGTGGTGTTTTGTTCTTGTTTGTTTTGTATTAACACATACCGTTTTTTTTAAATAAAATAACTCTAATATTATTAATAACATTAATATCGTATATCAATCTCCGATTAACCTATATGAATTTATAGTTTGCTTTACAATCGGCAAATTAAGATTTCATTTAATTTTTGAAATTAGACGCAAATAATGCGCCATTGAAATCACAATTTATACAGTAAATCTCGGAGAATTGCGGTGCCTGTGCTCGACGTTTTAATCGGTCCAGGTTTCTAAAGCATTTCTGCAATTAGGGACCATATAAATTCTGTTCGCAAAGTAAACTGTAATTTTTGCCGTTAATCATAGTTATATTTATATAAAATAAAAAGTGAAGGGTTCTTGGAGTATCAATATCTAATATTTAAATAAAAATATTTCTTGCCATATAATAGTAATAATGTTAACGCTTAAATTTATTTAAGAAGAGAAAAAAATGTTGAACCTAACCAACAATTCGTATTTATAGTGATTTACAGTAATTTTGTTAAATTATACGAATATTCTCGTTGATTATTGGTTTGAAATAAGCCGTGTATGGCACAGATCGTAGCCCAGAGCGAGTTAAATTGTTTTAAAAAGGTGTAGAATCTACCCTGAATGGGGTAGCTGTGGCAACACTGCCGTTACCACTTTTCCTGACGCTAGCTCGTGTGTCACGGCCATAGAGAAAGTTAATAGTTTAGAGAGTGGTAAATCGCGTGGTAAAATGTTGGGAGATTGCGCTTTTAGCGCCCTCTAGTTGGCTACAGGAACGAACTATGAAAGAGCGGGAGATTTAAATTATTATTATTTTTAAGGCAATTAAAACTAAGAGTGCCCTTAACCAAAAACAGTGAAATAAGTGGAGATACCTACTCAAATTTTATATTATCATGATATTAAAGGATATAAATACAGCATTTATAATCCTTTTACACCTTTTTATTCAAAGTCTTACACGCTAATATAAAATTTGACTATCTCCATTTATTTCACTATTTTTGGTTAAGGGCACTCTTAATTTTAATTTTCCTTTTTTTATGGGAAAACGATTAAATGGGAATGGAAAGAATGACCAATTATTTTATTTTGTATTAATTTATAATACCCCTACTCTACTAAATATCTAGCTACATTGTACTTACAGTTAAATAGCTACATTGTACTAGTTATATACATATTTACAGTTTTATGATGGCTATTATTTCTTTTCATCGTGCTATCAATTGATTCGCTCCGACTTGAGTACTATACCTCGAGATGGCTCCAGGAATTATTTATCTTTACAGGCCTAGAATATGAAGATTCGCAGTAGAATTTCTGGTTTTATTGACTATTAGAAACAAACCTATCCTCCTACATCAAGGGACATACAATTATGCCTTGTTCTCGGCCATGATATTCCTTCCATTCTATATCCAACATCCAACTTAGCAGACCTTCTGGTTCACAACAGGGCCTAGACTGGCCGGATGATATTTTAGAATAGCCCTTGATATCTCTGTCACACTTTCATTTAATAATTAAATAGGAGGGTTGGATGGTATAATTTCTAGAAAGAATAGTCTGTGAAATAAAAACCACTGCATGGACATTACCTTTCTTACCTTTGTCTGCTATTTTTTAATAAAAAACAACTGTTTAGTTTGCACAAAAATAAAATTAACAATGAAAAATTTCTTAAAAAATGATCAAACCTTGTACTACGCCGTGCGTCGGTTTTTGAACAAACAACAAACAAACGAATGAGGTTAGCGGCGTTGCCAATGTCAATTTCCTAAACTACCCAAAAATCTAAATTAAATTCGCCAATTTGGGGAGAAAAATGTCCCGATTCACCAAAAATTCCCCATATGATTATTTTAACAAAAAAAAATAATTTTAATAAAAATACAATATTTATTATATATGTAAACACTGTAAATTACCTCCTTGTTTTTTAATCCCTTCCCTAGTAGTCATTAAATAATTTGAGGTCACTACATTTTCTTTCAACTGAAGCATTTGCAAAGGGAAGCACAAATAAAAAGCAGATTATACGCTCCGTTTTTAAAGCTAAAAATTTTACGCCATTTTCAATCAGCAATAAAATGTTGAAACTCCCCTTATTTTCGCCGCCTATTGCTAATCCCCACAAAATTCCCAATCGGCTCCGGATTCCCCAAAATTTGGGGAATTCCTCACAAATTGGCAACGCTGTTCTTTCTGAATATGTTAGCGTGTTCTTTCTGAATATGCTAAGACTAACGGACTAGTGTCGAAACACAGATAGCTAGATGCACGTATTTCTGCCCTTGCGTCGATGCGCTACAGGAACATTTGCCTGCGCGTCGTATGTCTTCTGGCAGTCTTTTAATTTTTCTGTTTGTCTATGGTCACGGCATTGCATTTTTACTCGCAACCGCGTAAAGAAGTTTCACTTCAAAAAAGCGGTAAACGTCAAAATAAACGACTTTTTCTATTAATGTTCAATCCCTACAAACCTGAGAACATGGTCTACTTGTCCGATTTCTATTTAAAGTGCTTTTCCAAACAGACATGAATATTGTAATAGCTACAGTAAAATTTAATGCGGGTGAATACTAGGAAAGTTTTCAATGATGTGGGAATAACATTTCTGTTAGCTGTATTGTTATATTAATGGAGTACTTTTAAAAAATTGAACTGCACTGTAATAACAATATGCATAATCGTAAAACGATATTGGTCATATTATGTATGTATGAATTTTTATGGGGGTATTTAGAATAACACAGTTATTACAAAGGTATTAGTTTCTAGTAATCTACTTAGGGTAGAGAATTCGACGTAAATCTATAATTCTTCGAGACAAGCTTAATTCATTTCTCCAAAAAAGACTTGAGTGTTTTCCCCACTAGAAGAAAATCTACAAAACGAAACAATTTTTTGAAGTGACACTTCTTTACTGGCGTTGGAAGTAAACATTCAAGGCCGTGATGCACGAGCTAGCGTCAGGAACAGTGGTAACGGCAGTGTTGTCACAGCTAACCCATTCGGGGTAGATCTACCCCTTTGCAAAATAATTTAACTCGCTCTGGGTAACGACCTGTGCGATAGGCGGCTAAGAAAATCACTATAATAAACTTGACATCCCAAGTAACATTTTAAGTTCCTTTAGGATATATATTCTCAAGATTAGTTATACCGTATGATCGAGAAAAAACGGCGTCAGCGTTGGCTATGAAATGAAGATCGCTGTCATTTTATATGTAAATTTATATGGGAAATGTCATCGATCGTCATTTCCCAGCCAACTGGACGCCGTTTTTTTTCGATCATACGGTATAAAGGTTTAATAAATGTCTCATTGGTATCTTACAGTGTTTTGATTTATATAAGTGTAGCGTTGGTTATTTATATAATATATACAATAGTAACCTTGAAATGTTGTTTATCACTTTCCTTATAACACTACAGGTTCTTGTTACCAAAGGTTTCATAGTAAGGTTTTATAAAGGTGTTCACATCTATTTTATATAACTTCTGGTATTAGGTGTTATAAAGGTAAGCAAGATATACACTATACACTACTGGCAAAGGAATATTAGCAATAGGAGGTTTTCAATGCGATAAAAAAAGATGGTAAGGCTGCAAAATACACTGCAGTGCAACAGAGACGGATAAAGTGTCTTTTCCCTACCATCGTATAGGGGAAGTGATCATAGAAGTGATACGACGAGAGAGCCCCTGCGAGAGGGGGCCCGGGCGGGTCTTTAAGACGCTTCTGTGGGGGCTACCGCCTACTAATAGAACAGAATCGAAAAAATAGAAACAGGACGGACAGTGTTGCCATTCAATTAAATCGAAATTATGTTGGCTTGTCAAAATCCTAAATCTTCTAATCCCATTATCTTGCCTACTTAATGAAATATTAAATAAAGTACGAAACAATTTTACGAATGTTTTCTCTAGGCACATAACTTCTTTCTAAAACGAAAAGTAACATGCAAAACTTTGATATCATTTCTAAAATAGCAAGTGCAATTCTATGAAATGGCAATACTGTACGATCTTCCTAGCAGTCGCCCCGACACAGTCGGTCGGCGGCGGCGCTTCACAAAGCCGCGGCTGTGACAAAGGAATTAGGCCGAAAAAAACTTTATAAGGAGTAGACGAACAGGGTTGCCGGGTTTGTTAGATTATAATTCCATACGAGAACAAAATTCTCGGTGATCTTCAACAAAAATCAAAAGTACAGAAACAAAATAAAATATAATATTTAAGTCCAAAATTAGCATTCCTATGTGTCGTAATAATATATCACTCAAATAAAATACAAATATAATAAATATAACAAGAATTAGAAATAGCTAGGTATATTATTTGATATTAAAAATAAATATTTAATTAAATAATATTAATATATTAATAAAAACATATAAAACTATAACAAGTAGGGATAGCAGTCACAAATTAGTGTAGCAGTCACTTCTTTGTACACATTTTGATGAGTGATATCTAAAATTAATTTCATTTCAATGGGAAAGCTGTAGCAACTCTCAATTCTTTTTCCATATTAATATATTTTTTTGACAGGAAAATCACTAAAATATTTGTCCGAATTTAGGTTGTTTCTTAACTTAAATTTTGTTTATTGTTTACATTTTTTTGGGGAAAATATGGGTTCAACTTTAGTAGATAAATGAAACAAAATCTTTTCAAAAGATATCAACTTTTTCGGGCATGTCGCCAATACCGCGCCTAATAAGGAGTAATAAGGATTTTTAGGAATATCTCTGTAACTCTGCAACTAGACAGAACGATGACCTGTATGTGTGTTATTACTAAATAAAATTTAATGAAACAATAATAAAGTCAGATTATACAGATTCCAACGCGGCAGTCGTTTAATTTTTAGTCAAATAAGTCAGCTTTTTAAAAGTGCTTCTATTGTAAAAACTAAAGACGCAGTTGAATATATCGTTAGATTTTTCTTTAAATCGGTAGATCGGTAGCTTACAGACGAAACCGGTAGACCTGGCAACTCTGTGATGAACTGACGGGAGTCGGAATAGCGAGGTGCGGAGGCGCGGGAAGGGAAATAAAATAATGGCGATAAATAAAGGGCAGGGAGATGGGTATCATGAGTGGACGGAATTTCCAAAATTTGTTATCTTATTGGTGTTTGTCTAAGTAGACAGTTGTAGTGGAAGTGGAAACGGGGAAGTTGTTGTCCATCTCTGTTTAAGCATAGACTTTTTATAGGCGTTTCATTCCAATGCATATAATTCCTATGCCTAAAGATCCATTGCCGGGCCTGTATAATTAAAGGTGTTATTGAGAACCATTATGTAACCAATAATACTGCAAGTTATATAATTGTTCCCTCAAATCGTTTTTTGCACCTTTCAAATGTCTGCATGCTTTATATAACCTGTAGTTACCGAATATCAAACCTAATGACATAACCTCAAATTGTTAATACTTATAATCAAAACAAATAATATATTAGCAAGCAAGCAATTCGGTATTATAATGAATAATAAAAAAAATAAACTGGATAAAACACAAAAATACATCTACGTTCAAAAGAAAGGTTCTTCAGAATTTAAAAAAAAAAATAGGAATAATCCAAACCTCATTCAAACTGCATCTACCAATATTGAAAGCCAACATGCCAATTTACCATCCACAAGCAGAGATCAGGATCAACCTGAGATATTTCCAACAGAAAGTTGCCAAAACGATCAGGAACAGGAAGATGTCTGGTTAAGGGAGAGAGAAGAAGTCTCTATTAATGAATGTGGTAAGGAGGAAAGACTTCGTTCTAACATAAGGGAATGAGCTCTGCGCTTTAACATTACACATTCTGCACTTAAAGAGTAGTAAGTAAATTCATTCATAACTGTTCTACCAAAGTACCAAAGGACCTTAGAACTCTTTTGCAAACTCCTACCACTTTAAATATAGATCAAATTGAACCAAAACCAAAACAGTATTATTTAAATTTTATATATAGGTTATGTTTTGTTTTCTGCACATTTTCTGTTAAATTGCTGTAATGTCAAACTTCGTTCGCAGGGAGTCGCTACAGTCGACGCCACGGGTTACATAAAGGTTTTCTGGGTGACTAAAAGTAGCCATAAACACCCCGGCATTTATAATGGTGATTTGTATTGCCTTTAGTTGTATAAAACACTAAAATTGGTGTTTTAAATAACCCAAACTCATTTACGCAACCTTAAGTAACCAAATTTATATAATGGTTGAGGAGTATGTTATAGATCCTAAAGTAATATATAGCACTTTAAATATAATGGACGCCATTATTATTGATGTCTTCATTTTTGGGTACCATGAGTAGAAAAGATAACGTTGAAAACTGGTACAAAACTATATTTTGGCCAGTTGCCAGTTATTTCTATGCATTAAAAAAGTCGTATGTTCTATTATTTATATTAATAAATTTGACTTTCATTACAAAAAGTTTATCATATTTTTTTGTTTATAAATAAATCTATTAAATAATTCTGCTTTTGGGGGCGCATGTGTTTTTTGGAGGTAAAATTGATTTTCACACAGTAAATTTAATATCGCATATGTATTTAGTACTCTTTCTAGGCACAATAGATTTTATTAAGCCAGTAATTTCTATAAAGTCATTTGCATAACGCAAACGCTTTTGTAGGCTATGACAGGGATGGCATCATTTTGTCCCTTTTGTGTCTGGTTTGGGTTATCTGCGTAGGAGAATTTTTATGTTAAAAAAAGAGGCAAATATTAAAGTAGTTAGTCAGAAAGGAACAAGTTTATTTTTAAAAAACGCGCATGCGCGATATTTCTATAGAGCACCACTATATAACTATTATATACCCTTTTTCAGTTTTATAGCGGTAACTCGATAGGATATATAAAGGTGTTGAGAACATTTTCAGGACTTTGGTTGCATACCTTGAGTGTTAAGGGTTACCATAGAAACAGTTAAACTGGACCGTTTAGGGCATATAAGTGTTATATAATGGTTACCAATAACTCACGACAACCATTCTAGATGCGTTTAGGTTGTATAATATAGTGTTGGGAAGTTTCCTAACACACTTATAAAACAAAAATGCTTCTTGGGATTGTACCTTTGTACCAATATCCTATAGCTGTGTGCTAGGAAGTAAATTTTCATGGATATTTTCATCGATAGGTTTGTAGCTTCTGAATAACGGTCAACATCCAGTTCAGAATTAGAATTATTAGTTAGTAACTCGCATTTTCATTGGGGGACACTGGCATATTTATTTCAAACCAATAATCAACGAGAATATTCGTATAATTTAACAATATTCCTGTAAACCACTATAAATACGAATTGTCGGTAAGGTTCAAAATTTTTTCTCTTCTGAAATAAATTTAAGCCTTAACATTAATAGGCATTTGCATAAAAGTGTGTATTTTAGGTGGTTTCCACAAAATTTGCAGGCTATTGAGGAAACAGAAAATGTACAGATTACAGAAATAGAAGAACCCCCTTCCTGGTTGTAATGGCATTCTAACAACATATTTGCATTGTTTAGTATCAAGAAAGCAATAAAATAATTGTTAAGATATTCCTTTTCGCGACTGTCGTGTTCAGCTGGGAATGTCTATTGTCGATTATATTATATCTGTATTTGTTATTTTCAACTTGCAACCATCATCCGTTGCATTTCCAATACGTGCGTCATGGCCATTTGCCCGATTTAAATACCATGTCACACAAGTGATTCATGATTTAATCGAGTAATTCGAGAGTTATACACACTTATCGCAATTTAGTGCGTTCGCGAATACTATATTTATTAAGGTCCGACCGAACCTGGATTTTTAGTCTCGGCCGAGACCGAGAGGAAAAGAAATTCTCGGTTGAGAACGAGACCGAGACCGAGACACGATGCAATATTTATTCAATAGTTTATTATATGAAAAAACATCTGATAATGTATTAAAAACGTTGTTTTCACGCGGTTTTATTGGGATTTAATTACATAAAATTATTCTGTCTGTCTCTCTATCTCTTTCTCTCTGTCTTTATTCCTACAGGTGATGTGTGAGGTTTGCCTCTCAATTATTAATACTAATAAAATTACATTTTTTAGCCGACCATACCAACAGGTATGGTAGGCTATTAAGATCGGCAAAAAAAAGTTTTTTTAATTTCACTCAAAATTCGTTATTTGGTCTGTTTGTCTGTCTGTAACACGGTAACTCAAAAACTGCTAAACCGATTTTAACCAAATTTGGCACAAAGATACTGTGGCACCCAAGAATCTGACCATTAGTTTTTGGTGGGGGTGGGGGGTTGGTAAGGGGGTATGGGAGTGGGTAAAAAATTTAAAAAAATCGTAACTCCAAAATTACAGTAGCTAGCGAAACGCGGTTTTCAATTTAAGATTAGGAATAATATTTGCAACAAAATTTGTAATAACATCAAAATCAGTCAAAGTCGCAGTTTTTAAAATATTGAAACTAAAAGAACTGCCTACCAACTTTTTATTAACATTATGGGCCGCTATACGCGCCTCCCGGCGCCAAATTTTAGTCTATGTTATAGGCTAAAAAGTAATTTTTCAGCATTGCACCCTTTCAAATTATGCAGTGTTATTGCATCATATTCTTTCTAAATATTTGTTTGCTAGATACGCATATTGGTGGTGCAGAGTGGTTATACCGAGAAGCTGCTGGTTTCAGAACTCTGTATGGAGATGAATAATTACACACAATTCTACTTCATTATTAGTAGGATATATGAGTAATTCATATAAAAGCACAATTCTGTTAAATTTATAAAACTTACATTAATAAGACCCTAACATCTAACATTTCGTTCATTGTTTACGCATAGAAATACGAAAGCGATTCTTCAGCCATCCAGGAAATTCCCTTTGTGATTTTGAAGATCAGATCATATATGGATCAGCTATAATCTAGTCTTTTTTTTTCGACTTCGGATGAGTATTTCATTCATCTACCCATCGATAGGTGAAGCGATATGCTCAAAAATAAGCTGATCGTGAGCAGTCTCGGCCGTGGGGAGAGGTCGGTCGTGGCAAATGACCGATCACTTGTCAACACACTGAGGGAAGCTATAGGAACTACCAGCAAGGCCAAACAGCAAAAGACGGAGCAACATCGTGAGGACTGCGCTAGTGGTAGATTACTATCTATCACTAGCAGTAGTAGTAGTAGTTATATCTTTTTACTAAAAGATAAACCAACTACTACTACTGCCATTACTCGCCGACAAGTATTTAACACGCATCAGAAGATGGTTACGCAAGGCGTTTTCTTTCATGAGCTTTTCTGTCACTGAAAAGCCAGATACGTGATGTTATCTCTCTTCCGCACTTCCAGACATTCAAAAATCTCATTGCTTCGTTGCCTCTTTACTTTTAGGTTGTCGCTGTTAACTGAGGCTACAATTCTTCTCTATTGCGTTCTATTGTGCGCTGCTTCTTTCCACTCATTGAATGCTTATCCTCTTTAAGTTTTCATGGAAAACATCCTTGTTTTGAATTGTCCACCCGGTTTCCTCTTACCGTCTACAAGCTCACCGTAAAGAAGAAATTTTGGTAGGCGGTTTTCGTGCATCCTGCGTACATGACCAGCCCATCTTAAGAGGAATTAAGTAATCATGATTTCAGCGCTCTCGCAGTTAGCTTTTTCAAGGAGCTATACGTTTGAGAGATGGTGATACCATTTGATTCTTAACAGTTGTCTAAGGTGTCTCTGTTGCAACTAATTTAATGCGTTCATGTGCCGGCGGTAGGCTACTCATGTTTCGCTTCCATATATAATTTAAAAGATATTGACTCAAGAACACACATACCTATGCTATTTTTTCTTTATCAGTTATTCAGTTTTCTTACTTAATGAACAACTTCCATTAACCTGTTCAGAGATTCGCATTCCATAGAACATCATCAATTTAGGAACGCAGCACTTGAAATATTCGCTATAATCGCGAATAACGATCCTAGACGGACTTTCCATTCCATTATACACACACATCGAACATGCTGTTTAAGCCACATTGGCGGTTTAATAAAAAATTAATTATTCAAGGACGAACGTATCTACGAGTATAAGAAGCGAACTTAATAACTGTAAATTATTTTAATGGTTTCGGTTGTTATGGGTGGTTTGTTGAATTCATTGGCTCGTGGGTGTGGATAAATCGACTCTGTCTCTCTAGGAGAGACGGACGTTACATGTGATAGAATAAAAGTCTAGATCCAGCTGAGGATATACAAGGGTTATTTTTTATATTTTGCATAAAGACGGTAGAAAAAAAGTAGATAACTTATTTTAATAACTATTATTTTTCGAAGTATTAACCATGAAGAGAAATGCATTTTTGCATTCGTTGGAGCCAAGCAATTTTTAAAGGATTTCTGGCGACTGGAACCTTTTACCACGCAGTTCATTCTTCATTTTTGGAAAAGTAAAAAAGTCGTTAGGACTCTCAGAGTAGGTCTTAGCGGAGCAGCAGTACGGAGATACCTCCGACTGCTCCACGAAGAACTTGCTCCAGAGCAAGCAAAAGCGAAAACACTCCTCGGAAAAGGGGAGAGTAAAGGAACCAAGAAACAACCTGGTGCATCTCCACCAAAGAGCAAGAGAGGGCAAGAGAACCTCTCATCTCTGCTCCGGCAAGGAGAAAAAAAAGCCAGGATGGAAAGACGTCCAGCTCCGGGAGGCAAGCAGGGATGTCACACCAGCTTTGCCACTATTGCCGGATAAGTAAAAATGGCGGTGCTGCCAAAGGGTTACCTAGAGGTTGCACTGACCACCGACCAGCAAACGGCTCTAGAAGAGGCGATACGAACATCTACAAAATGTGGGTCAGCTGCGTTTTGCGGGGATACACTTTCGGGTGGGAATGATCCTCACAGAAGATTGGTTAGTGGAAATCGCACCTAAGCTTAAAAATTGGCAAGAGCCGGGACTGGTTGCAGTGAAGGGAGAAAACACCCAGTCATCACGGTCTTTCTGCTGAGGAGAAAAGAGAAAGACACCACCTACCTCCTGAGCCTTATCCAGGCTTAGAATACCAATGTGAGGACATCGAGTTGGCGAGTCATCAACTTGAGGGGGCAGGATCATGGGCAAGTCCTCACATTAGGTATCAGATCTAAGGAGGGACCAAGTTAAAGAGGTGGAGAAAATGAAGACAGATCCTCCAGCTTCAACCTCACCAGTACCTCACCCGGAGGCAAGCTCCTCGACTGTGAAGGGCACGGAGGGCCAAATTCCAACCGTGAAAAGGGTGTGTACCCTCGGAGGAAGAACATCTGTTAGTCAGTGGAGGATGGGAAATACTCAGTCCCCCCTACAATAGGAAAATGTATGGTGGTTTTGTATTATGAGTTTGGTAAATGGGACTGTGTGATTAGTTACAACTCAAGGAAGGAGGGCACAATAATAGATCTTTAAGATCGCAGTGATTAACCCCCCCCCCCCCTTCTAACTCATTCTACATTCTAGGTCGGGACTGTACAGAGGATGGCCCATCAATTTGATGTTGTTTTTCGAGCTGTATTGGCAGTTCCATCGTCTTGGTCGAGGATCATTCGTCGTTAAGGGTTGATTTTTCGAAACTCAGCAATTACTCCGGCAAACAAATAGAGATGTTCCAATCAGCACTAACGGTTATTTCATCTTGCAGAGGAAGTGTTGCTATATGACTCAGTTTTCATACAAATGTTGGCACAATCTTTTTAAAACACTTCGAGCTTCGAGAGCGGATAACTTTCGTCGGTTTTGGTTCACCTCGATCAAAAAACAGCCGATTGACGTTTATTATCGGGTTCATATCTCCATCGTCAGGCCGACTTTGCTGTAAGCTGTAACCCACAGAATATACCAACGAAAAAGAAGCCCAAGTTCCTTGTAATAAATCGGTTCCATTTTCGTAACGCCATCTCTCGACATAGCTGACATTATAGGTTAGCCAAAGGGGTGCGGGGCCGTGGGGAATTGTAAAATACACTTTTTTATTTTAATTATTTTTATTCGCTATTTGCAATTTTATTTTTAAAACATATTATGTGAAACAATCACATAATATGTCTTAAAAATAAAGTTACAAACGGAAACAAAAGGAATTAAATAATCTGAAAATCTACAAAGTTTATTGATAAAAAAGTTAGGCTATGCAAATTGATAAGTATATTAAGTATAACCTCTTTGGTATAACATTGTTAAACAAACATTAACAAATCATAACATATCAGATCATAGAACTAAAAAAAGTACTATTACATAAAAACAGGTGATAATACTTCAAAATTAATTTAACAATATCAAAACCGAAAAATCAAATTGCAAACACAACCACTTATCACAACGAAATTAGCACACACTTCACGGCAAATGTCCAAGAAAACTGATCATTCTGATTGGTCCTGGTCGGTCGTAGCTCACGTCATATTGTCGGTAAGCAAAATCCCCCGTCCAAAAATTTTTGACGATCAGCGCATCCGTTATAATTAAGGAAACTTGCTGGAACCATTTTAATATTTCACTTACATGCATAAAATAATAAATACAAGAAAGAAGTGTCAAGTCAATGTAAATTATGGAAACAGCGTGGCTGCCTGGGTAACTAATTTTCAGATATGGCGGCTGGGACATTTGACATGACTATGACATGACATAGACATGACAATTTCAATTTTATGAAATTTATTTCCGTTTCCGGTTTTTAATGGCGGGCTGTTCGGGAGGTTTAAATGAGGGTTAATATACTTTTTACTCTTTCTAGTAGTAAATAATACAACAAAATTACTCAAAAATATTTATTTGGAATTTAGAACAATGTAAATATGCAAATCAACACAATTAAAGAGCTATAAACCAATAAACTACTGTATCAATATTAAATATTTAAATAATATCAGAGATGCTGTGTTAAAGCGAATTAGTAAAGTAACAGTGCATTGACTTACAGAAACTTGAAGATAAATAAATGTTTTCACAGCTTCACGGATAAATAACTGGAAGCAGGAAAAAGGCAACCGGAACCCACACAAAACCTGGAATCAAAAAAAATATGTAAAAAATATAAATATAGGTACCTACATAAGACTTTTGTGAATTAAATCAAACAGGACTTGAATGAAAATAAAATGAATAAAAAATATGATACATATACATCTAATACCTCATTTGTATTTTAAAAATAATCTACATACATAGATTTATAGCATTATTGCTATGAAAATACATAATAGGTACCTATGTGATATGTAATTACGCATTTCTGTTCATCTTGTAGAAATTTAACGTAGGCTAATAATAGTTCAATAATCATAATTTACCTTGTATAACTTGCTTTCAATTGCTCAAAATCACCGATCAGTCTTTAAAGTAGAGATACGGAAAAATCCTTGAAAGAATATCCCAAGATCCTTGGGTTTAAAGCTAAAAAAATATAAAAACAGTTAATATATTACCTATTTTTACCTATAATATGGCCCATACCTGCTACACGCCGAAACGTCGATTTCATCATTTTCTTCATGTAATTAATATCATATATACTTTATTAAAGTGTTAACAAGGAACTTTATATCAAAAAACATCTTTGTACTTATAAATTTCAGCCGAAATATCAGAAACAAACTTCCAATCAAATCTAAACGGCAAAAATTAAAATGGCGCCCGACCTTGCCAGAGGCCTCGGGGAGCTGACGCTGACACACAGACAAAGACAAAGAGGACGCCGACGTGCATAAAAATGTTCCGTAGCAGAAATTGGCCAGAAATCATACAAGAAATATTCAGATTTTGTCTAGGACAGTCTAGAAGGCCATGCTTTCTGCCTGGTGAACCGCGCCACAACTGTTTCCAATTTTCCGGTTACTGTCACCCCCTGCTTATGGCCTGCCAGCAACCCTCGATCTGACCAACGAAAAGCAGAGAATAGCATTTGAGTACAAAACGTACTACTATGGCGAGTGCTAGACGGCTCTACGCCATCTAGCGGCAACTGTAACAATCGCAGATCGTACCGCCAAAATTAAAACCAATGACCTACTGGACAAAACATGCTTGCTTCATCCACGTTACCGTAGATGGAGCTGAGGAGGTTTTGGTAGGGTATATATAAATAAACAAAATACATGAAGCGGAAAAGGGGCCAAAAACCCTACATATATAATAAAAAAAAAACATATATATAAATGTAAATGGTGGATGAAGCAAGCATAAATAATAACTGTTTATATATTTATAATTAATTTATTTTATTTCCTAAAATATTTTGATTAAAAGAAAATATGTAAAGTGGGCAACGCTGTGTCGGTCAAGCTTAATCACGTGACTAAAAGTTTATTTGATATGAACTATATCTATATCTATCTATCTATCGCAGACAGAAAACAAACAGTAAAATTAAATTGAATTCGTCTGGATACTTTCCTCATTATTTTTCTTCTAGTATCAGCGTCAGACGATGCGGCAAATATTTTCTTTTCAATTCTCTCATTAATTCTTTCATTCTACGATCGTGTTACATTAACTGTTTGACGCCTTGCCGGATAATTTTCGAGGAAACCCGCCCACAAAATATTTTCCACAGCTCAATTTATCTGACTTGATACGCCCACCAGTTTCGTAAATGAGATGAAACAAATAGGGTATTTATAAGTGGTTCCATTTAGAAATGTTTCACATCTTATATTATTATAGAACAAAGGACCGATATAGTCCTGAAATTTATATTTTCTGATTATCGATTGGGCGTTAGTATTGGTCCCATCTCAGGGTCTTTGTATTCCCTCGAGGTCTCTTTAATTCCTCTTGGGTACCATGCTGTAATTTTGTGGTCCATCTGTAGTCCATGACATCTATTACCTGGGTCTTTGTCATATCCACTCTATTCTTTTACGGTTTTCTTGGTTATTCCCAGCATATTTGGTTCCATTGAGCGTTGCGGACCTGCAGTTTCCTTATCATGTCCATTTTAAGTGTTTGGGTTTCGCATGCATACACTGATAAAAATTCATTGGGAAAAATTTATATTATTATTTTACAGACAATTGAGAGTTTTAATAATTAGGAAGGTAGGTATTTGTACATATCAGTAATTGAATATTTACAAAGTGCATCACAAAAATACAATGTGAAAATTCGTCAAAATTGTAAATTTACAATGTATTAAGTTTCCTCAACTAATTATATTAATATACCAGATCACGTGCTTCATTACGCAATAGACCAGACGATGAAGCCGTCCACTGTCTATAGGTAGAGAGACTGCAATGTATTAGGTCAGCCACCGCTATAGCACATTAAACAGAACGTCAACGGTTCTTGTAGACGTATCTGTTTTAAAAAACTAAAGTATTCTCGAATAGTTGAATTTAAATATTTTAAATAGTTTTTTCTTTATTCTTTGTATTTTTTCGCATCCGACGACGGAAAGAGATAAACTTTCCGATAAGTTAAGCATTTTTTTCTTTGTTAGGCAAATTTGTATAACTGTAAACATAACTTCTGACAAGTAGTTTCCGTTTGGGGTTAACGCAGAAGTGTTTATAAAAAATAACTATTTTATTTTGTAGATTTTCTTGCAGTGCAGTGGCGAAATACCCATAAGGATTTTTTGAAGAGATTATTGAGTTTCTTCCATAAGAACTCCATGGTAACTTAATTCTTCGGTTGATATCTGGTAGTAATCTGCAAGCATTATAATAATTATGGGAATTTTATTATAAAAAATATCGAAATAAAAACCATCGAACTACTTTAAACAAATCCGCTCCAGTTTTGTTTCGTAAACAAAGAATAAACAATCTCGCCTCGCTGACCGTAAGCAAATTAATCAAAGTACCGGGTCCCCTTTCACTGCGATTACGTAGGTATATCTCTTTGCATCTGAATTTATCGGCAAAAATAGTTAACCCAGTATTTCCGGAGTGACGTACGCAGATAGTAAAAGTTAATAGATCGATTCCCAACGACCAGGCAGCCTTGGTAATCTTCAGATTGATTTATGCTCTACGGAATTACGACACAAATTAATGGATCATACGTATCTTGTACAAAAGGGTATTTGTTAGGTAACTGTAGAGACAACGCACGCACGGTTGTTTTGCGCGGTTTTAACCGTGCAGTTAGTGGACCGCACGAGCGCCTCCCTATTCAACATATCCATGGCGGCGCTTCCTTTATAGGCATATAAGCAAACCTTATAGTTTTGTTGTTCGTTTGTTGTCATTTTATATGAATATTTTAATATTTATTTTATGTTCTGTGTTGATCTGTTCTGTCGGTCTATTCTGTTGTTGGTCCTGTATTCAAATAAATGTTTTTTATATCCGTAATTTTTTTAATTAAAAAAAAATGTTAAGGGGCGGCAATTTTTTTTGGCCTGGGGCGGCAACTTCGTTAAGTCCGGCCCTGATAATATACCAAATACTAAAGTTTATAAAAAACTGAGTTTGCGAATTAAAGTTGTTATAATTATATACAGCTTGCTAAAAATTCATGAAAATAGAGCTAAAAATAATAAAAATATAACACTTTAAAAAAATTTGATCCAAGCGGTCTTGATATTTTTTTTAGCTTTAGATATTTATTCACGTAAATCTATGAACTAGGAACTCCTGTATTTAATTTTAAGCAGCTTACTCAAGATCGTGCTTGATTATTCCTAAAATCTCGCTTCATATCTACAATAACCTACATACACAAAGATCTTTCTGAATGAAATCTACACTCGATTGATTGAGCAATAAGACCGCCTTCGGCTTACGAAACCAGCCGAAACACATTTTATTCCAAACGACAAACGACGGCTGGCTGCTAACTTATCGAGTTTTATATTTATGCAATTTACGGCATATTTCTCTAAAAATATTACTGTTATTTTTAAGCGAACACACCTTTCGACGTGTCTCTTCTGGCGTCTCACCTCACCTCCCCTACCTGTTTATCAGCCTACGCTCCTATGGTGCTCGGTTCATTCATGAAACCTACGCGATGGCCTTATTCTCTTACTTTTACTACGAGCGCGGCTACGAAACTTTAGCTTTGTAAATAAAATTTGAACGGATCGTCGAAAATGTCACGAGGATGAAGAAGAAGTTTCCAGGTAAACAGTAAACAGATGCTCGCTTTACAAAGTTTTCCTTGTGATATTTATGGCAACAAAATAGCATCTCTTTACCAATTTAATACTTTGATGTCACATATTTATCGAAATACTGAATAAGCGACGAAGCTTCTATTGATGCGGGTGATGCGTCGCATCCCTTCAAAATATTGTAATACGTTTTTGAAGTGAAATGGCTGTGACACTCGGTCTTGAATGACGGCTGCGAGACGGGCGTGACGCGCGAGCTAGCGAGAGGAAAAGTGAGAGCGGCACTGTTGCCACAGCTACCCCATTCGGGGTAGATCTACCCCTTTGTAAAACAATTTAATCCCCCTATCTTGTGATAATCTACCTCGATGAAAAATCAATTCGTGGCAACACTGGGTAAGAATCTGTGTCATACGCGGCTAAGAAAATCACTATAATACACTTGATATTGTACCAACCTTGTGTGCTAGGAAGTCAATTTTCATGCATATTTTTATCGATAGGCGTGTAGCTTCTGAATAACGGTCTAGGTAAAGTATCTAGCTACAGTTCTTCTTCTCAGGTTTCCGTTCTCGGTGGAAAAAAACCATTGCAATTAAATTCGAATAATTAAAATAAAATGTACTTGATAAAATAAGTACAAATACACCAGTAATTAATGAGGAAATTGCCAAAATCACACACCGAATATTCACAAAACACAACGAAATAAAAATATTGACGTATAGAAAAAACAAATGAATATTTGTTATTATATTACTGTTCCGTCTCGTAAATAAATGTCTTGTAGTACCCCCGCTTCCCGCTCCGGACCACAGATTTTTAAAGAAAGAAGCCTACTTCCCCTAGCACGTCACTCTCGGCTCTGACCTTCGGTATCATCCAGTCTTCGTTTCTGTGCACGCCGGGCCATGATACAAAGAATACAAGGTATGATATTGCGCAGGTTGATCACTACGTCACAGGTGATAAACGGCACCATTGGTCGGCAAGTTCCGCGCGCCAATTTCAAATTGTCCAACAGATGTCACAATAAATGTCAAAATAATTTTTCAAATGTCAAGCACGATGATTTGACATAACTTTTAGGGTTATGTCCTAATTCTTCCCTCTTTTAGGTCTTTTTTTATTAGTGGCAATTGCACAATATGGATATTTTTTTGTATGGCGTATGACGTCACAGGTGGTATGCGCAAACTTAACGAAATTGGGGCCCCTATCGATCATACCTTGTTTTCTTTGTACCATGGTCCGGTCGTAGCTCAACGTCGTATTGTCGGTAAGCAAAATCCCTGTCCAAAAATTTTGACGATCAGCGCCATCATCCGTCATAATTGGGAAACTTTTGCTGGAACCATTTTTAATATTTCACTTACATGGCCCTGCTGTAACCCTCGATCTGACCAACGAAAAGCAGAGAATAGCATTTGAGTACAAAACGTACTACTATGGCGAGTGCTAGACACTCTACGCCATCTAGCGGCAGCTGTAACAATCGCAGATCGTACCGCCAAAATTAAAACCAGCGGCCTACTGGACAAACATGCTTGCTTCATCCACGTTACCGTAGATGGAGCTGAGGAGGTTTTGGTAGGGTATATATAAATAAACAAAATACATGAAGCGGAAAAAGGGGCCAAAAAACCCTACATATATAATAAAAAAAAAACATATATATAAATGTAAATGGTGGATGAAGCAAGCATAAATAATAACTGTTTATATATTTATAATTAATTTATTTTTATTTCCTAAAATATTTTGATTAAAGAAAATATGTAAAAGTGGGCAACGCTGTGTCGGTCAAGCTTAATCACGTGACTAAAAGTTTATTTGATATGAACTATATCTATATCTATCTATCTATCGCAGACAGAAAACAAACAGTAAAATTAAATTGAATTCGTCTGGATACTTTCCCTTATTTTTCTTCTAGTATCAGCGTCAGACGATGCGGCAAATATTTTCTTTTCAATTCTCTCTTCATTAATTCTTTCATTCTACGATCGTGTTACATTAACTGTTTGACGCCTTTGCCGGATAATTTTCGAGGAAAACCGCCCACAAAATATTTTCCACAGCTCACTTATCTGACTTGATACGCCCACCAGTTTCGTAAATGAGATGAAACAAATAGGGTATTTATAAGGGTTTCCATTTAGAAATGTTTCACATCTTATATTTATAGAACAAAGGACCGATATAGTCTCGAAATTTATATTTTCTGATTATCGATTGGGCGTTAGCATGGTCCCATCTCAGGTTTGTATTCCTCGAGGTCTTTTAATTCCTCTTGGGTACCATGCTGTAATTTTTGTGGTCCATCTGTAGTCCATGACATCTATTACCTGGGTCTTTTGTCATATCCACTCTATTCTTTTACGGTTTTTCTTGGTTATTCCCAGCATATTTGGTTCCATTGAGCGTTGCGACCTGCAGTTTCCTTATCATGTCCATTTTAAGTGTTTGGGTTTCGCATGCATACACTGATAAAAATTGGGGAAAATTTATATTATTATTTTACAGACAATTGAGAGTTTTAATAATTAGGAAGGTAGGTATTTGTACATATCAGTAATTGAATATTTACAAAGTGCATCACAAAATACAATGTGAAAATTCGTCAAAATTGTAAATTTACAATGTATTAAGTTTCCTCAACTAATTATATTAATATACCAGATCACGTGCTTCATTACCCAATAGACCAGACGATGAAGCCGTCCACTGTCTATAGGTAGAGACTGCAATGTATTAGGTCAGCCACCGCTATAGCACATTATAACAGAACGTCAACGGTTTCTTGTAGACGTATCTGTTTTAAAAAAGTAAAGTGTTCTCGAATAGTTGAATTTAAATATTTTAAATAGTTTTTTTCTTTATTCTTTGTATTTTTTTGCTTCCGACGACGGAAAGAGATAACTTTCCGAAACGTTAAACATTTTTTTCTTTATTAAGCAAATTTGTATTACTGTAAATATAACTTCTGACAAGCAGCGTCCGTTTAGGTTTAACGCAGAAGTGTTTACAAAAAATAACTATTTTATTTTGTAGATTTTCTTGCAGTGCAGTGGCGAAATACCCATAAAGGATTTTTTTGAAGAGATTATTGAGTTTCTTCCATAAGAACTCCATGGTAACTTAATTCTTCGGTTGATATCTGGTAGTAATCTGCAAGCATTATAATAATTATGGGAATTTTATTATAAAAAATATCGAAATAAAAACCATCGAACTACTTAAACAAATCCGCTCCAGTTTTGTTTCGTAAACAAAGAATAAACGATCGCCTCGCTGACCGTAAGCAAATTAATCAAAGTACCGGGTCCCCTTTCACTGCGATTACGTAGGTACTATCTCTTTGCATCTGAATTTATCGGCAAAAATAGTTAACCCAGTATTTCCGAGTGACGTACGCAGATAGTAAAAGTTAATAGATCGATTCCCAACGACCAGGCAGCCTGGTAATCTTCAGATTGATTTATGCTCTACGGAATTACGACACAGAATTAATGGATCATACGTATCTTGTACAAAGGAGTATTTGTTAGGTAACTGTAGAGACAACCGCACACTTACGGTTGTTTTGCGCGGTTTTAACCGTGCAGTTAAAATCGCACGAGCGCCTCTCCTATTCAACATATCCATGGCGGCGCTCTCCATTATAGCGAACAGAAAACTGCAGGAAAGAGGAATGGGCATTTGATACAGATACTTAATACTTAAATTGATCACAGAACGTTGATGACTGCGCTCTAATACGTTACAGCAATTACAAGAAATGATGAACACATATAAATAAATAAATAAATTCCTTTATTGTCAAACATTCTTACAATTTCTAGACAAAGGTAAAGTAAACACACAAAGTAAACAAACAAACAAACAAAAGAGAATACAAAACTATAATGTCAAAGAACTTAATATCAAAAAAACTATAATGTCAAAGAACAAAAAAATAAAAATAAGATTCAAAAATATTTAGTAAGTTTATACTAAATATCAATGACCTCTAGAAAAATTTACCTCGATGTCATTGGTAAATATAGTAATAGGAAACATTAGACCAGTGTTCACAAGATCAAATTCGATTCAATATCAAGACTTATATCAAAATATAAGTCATTTACGGCGTAGAAAGCCTTGTCGAGTAAATATGATTTCAATGCTTTGCGAAATGATGAAAATGATGTTATGGATTTGATTTCAAATGGCAGGTGATTGTGCATTTTTTTCGAGTTGTATAATATTGAACTTTTAATTAACTCTGAGCGTGGGATAGGTAGATAAAGATCTTGCTCCGCGTTCCTGAGTGGATAAGTGTGAGATGGCCTTTCTTGAGAAGCTGATACATGCTTACGTATTAGGCAAACGGATTCAAATATAAATAAGGAAGGAATAGTTAATATTTTTAATTTTTTAATAAAGTTCTGGCAATGAATTCTGCTGTTTAGTCCCAGTGAATATCGAACAGCTCTCTTCTGGAGCTTGAAAATGCGGTCAAATTGAGTCGCACAACACGTACCCCAGAATGGAAGGGCATATCTGAGGTGCGACTCAAAAAGTGCATAATAAACAGTTCTAGCCACTGACAAGCTAAGCTCCTTAGAAACAGATCTTAATGCAAAACAGGCAGATCTTAATTTTTTCGACAAAGCGTCTATATGCATGTCCCATTTCAGAGAATTGTCTACAACAAGCCCTAAGAATTTTACAGATTTTACGTCAATGGTGGTGTTTTAAGTACATAAGGTTACAGCAAGTTTTTATACGACGAAGGTTTAGTTTTAGAAATGTTGAAACTCAGGAGGTACGAATCGCACCAAGATTTAATGGTGATTAAGTCATTTGATATAATCCTATGAAGTGCCGTGACGTCCTTGTTACTCCAAATGAAGCTAGTGTCATCCACAAAAAGACATATTTTACCACTGATGTTTATGTTAGCAATGTCGTTAATAAAAAGAAGAAACAAAATAGGGCCTAGTACTGAGCCTTGTGGTACTCCATATTCTATTGGCTGGCTAGAAGACAACAAGGTAACCCAGGTATACCTGTGCATACGGGGCTTAATCTGAACATTGATAAAACTAAAATCATGTGCATTCCCTCGGAAATACAATGCTATAAAAATCGGAGAATTATTGGAATATGTTGTGGAATTCAATTACCTCGGCAGTTTGATTTCGGAAAAGGCCAATATGGTCTTTGAAATTCAGCACAGGACTAGCAGCGCCTCAAGAGCATTTGGGGAAATTAAAAGACAGGGTTTCCTACAATCATGACTTGAGCACAAAAACGAAACTTGCAGTGTACCGAGCAATAATAATCCCCACCATGTTATATGGAAGCGAAATCTGGGTGCCGTACCGCTGCCGGCACATGAACGCATTAAACAAGTTGCAACAGAGACACCTTATACAACTCTTAAGAATCAAATGGTTTTACCATGTCTCAAACGTAACGGTCCTTGAAAAAGCTAGCTGCCAGAGAGCTGAAGTTATGATTACTAAATCCAGGTTCATATGGGCTGGTCACGTATGCAGGATGCAAGAAAACCGTATACCGAAATCTTTTTACGGTAAACTTTTAGACGGCAAGAAAAAACTTGGCGGACAACTCAAACGGTATGTTTTCCATGAAAACTTAAAGAGGATAAGCAAGCAAAATCAGTGGGAGGAAGCAGCGCACAATAGAACCCAATGGAGAAGAATTGTAAACTGAGTTAACAACGACAATCAAAAAGTAAAGAGGCAACAAAGAAATGAGATTTTTGAATGTCCGGAGTGCGGAAGAGAGATAACATCACGTATCGGGATTTTTAGTCACAGAAAAGCTCATGAAAGAAAACGCCTTGGGTAACCATCTTCTGGTGCGTGTCAAATACTCGTCAGCGAGTAACGGCAGTAAGTAGGTATGCAACTAACTTCTGAGGTTTTTCAAGCAGGATATTCTGCGCCTTCCATGTCCTCTTTTGCCTGGAGTATCAACTGTATCTTTCCCTGGAGTATCAACTGTAATAGACCATATCTCTTTTGGTTCCCCATTATGTGTCCCAGATATTCTAATTTTTGTTGTTTCATAATGTTTGCTATTTCGTCCTCCTTTTGGATACTTTTTTTTAAAACGGTTTTGGTGGATACGTTTTCTGGAGACTCTGGTCTGTATATGTGGCTATACAAAGGCTTCAAGTTTCTTTGTGGACGCTTCTGTCAAGGTGTCCACACCATACAGGAGCACAGACCAGACATATCACTCAAGTAATCTTCTTTGGTTTTGTAAATTAAGATCTCTACTCTTGAACAGATTTCCCATTCTAAGAACTTGCGACCGAAAAATGAAATATTTTTCTTGATTTAAGTAAGAACAATCTTCGGATTGTTACGTAGTTTTTAACAGGATACTGTTTCTTCCATGAACACCTCAGTAGATTCAAAGGGAAAAGAGGAAAACACCAGAACACCTTATCACCGAGTGTGCTGAGACAACAATTATTCGTGCTATAAACTTTGGTACGACTGATATCGGAGATGGAGTACTAACCTCGTCTCTCTCTCTCTCTCTCTCTCTCTCTTCAGTCCTTCACCCTACGTGAGAGTATGATGACATCATGTATTGATTCTTTTCACTTTGTTGGACCAAGTTGTTCGACACTGCGCCATATGTGAGGCTTCGGGTAGGCTATGGCTCACTAGGGTCTTGACTTGGTCTACCCACCTCTTAGGTGACCTTCCACGTGATCGCCTTCCCTCTACCTTCCCGTCCACCATCAGTCTCTCCACTGAGGTACCACTCCTGGCTTTATGGCCAAAATATTGCAGGATTGACTGGTTTGATTTTCTGATCAGATGTGTCTCAGTTTTTAGATCTTCAATAATGGAAAGGCTTGTTCGGAAAGCCGTCCATGGTATTCGCAGCAATCGTCGATATACCCACATCTCCAAAGTGTTTATTCTTTGTATATCACTTTCCTTCAGTGTCCAGGTTTCGGAGCCATACATAGCTGTTATATAGGAGATACTGGCTATTTTCAAAGTCCTGAGACTGCATGATGAGTTATCACTCAAGAAAGGGAGACACAATAGATCTGTAACAAAAGCTTCTTTATCTTTAGTTGCCTATAATCTATTGTTTACACTAATAGCACAATTTTATTTCATTGTTATCTACAAATCTAATTGTGACATATGTTACTGTTTCATATAAAGAACCTTTTACACGTTATTTTCGAATAAAAATCATAAAAGGAATAACGTATACGTACATTAGTTTAATTTTCCTATTGCAGTAATAATTAAAATAGCGGACTGTTTGTAGCTTAATTAGGTTTACCAAAAGGAGACGACAAAAAACCAGTTAATTCGTGTTAAACTACCTTTGTTAAATGTCACTACACCTCGTTCAACACTAAAGGAGACAAAAAAACGCACAATAAGTTAATTTAATACTCATCGCATTCATTAGTGATGGGCAGAACGATTATTTTTAGTAACTCAACGAAATCTAGATGAACACTTGTTCTAGAAAGCACCGTAGAATATCTTTACAAACTTACTTACTGCCATTACTCGCTGACGAGTATTTGACATGCATCAGAAGACGGTTAAGCAAGGCATTTTCTGTCATGAGCTTTTCTGTGCTTGAAAAGCTCGACACGTGATGTTATCTCTCTTCCGTACAACAGAGATTTAAAAATCTCATTACTTTTTGGTTGTCGTTGTTAACTGAGTTTACAATTCTTCTCCATTGCGTTCAATTGTGAGTTACTTCCTCCCACTGATTTTATATGCTTATCGCCTTTAAGTTTTCGTGAAAAATATCCTTGTATTTTTTGAGTTGTCCACCTGGTTTCCTCTTACCGTCTATACTCTGTTTTTTTTTCTCAGGTAAGATTTCGATAGACGATGACAGAAGAAAAGCAGATGACGTCCATACCAATCTATTTATTTTACTAAAAAAAGTTTCTAATATTTTTAAGTTAACTCTGGATGGGTTTAAATATAAATCCGTTATACATCGTTTCTTGTTGTTTTTAACCCGTTTTATTGGTTTATTTCAAAAATGGCAGATCATATTTGAATTTTATTGGTTTGACGGAACGATGAACGACAAATGGACGCCGATGCGTATGAACCATAGATAAAAGAAAATAATCTTCTATTAAGATAGATATGAAACTTAATAGTAAAATTTTGGGTCAAAGCGCCCCTCCGTGTTCTTAGTAGAGACTACGTTTAACCCAGCGCCTTCGCCTTTTCTGCTGTAAATATTTTTTATGTTTATATTTGATTTCAAAGGATTTTGTTTTAAAGTTACACTGATATATTAGTATATCAGACTAACTTTAATAAAACATAAGAATATATATATATTTTACAGTTTATTAAATATAAATTTTGACTACAAGGTATAAAGTAAATCACAATATTTGATAAAATTTATAAGTATACCATTTTTACAGTTAATAAATAATAAAACTATTTCTGACTATGATATTTAAAATTTAGATAGATAGAATATTAAAAAACATACCGGTATTTGCAGACGCAGGCCCTAATTCAATAAAAACCAAAATTTTTCCTGCGAAAATCGGGCTTTTTTCACAGAAAAGGTATTTTTTGATTTATCAACAATCATTGTTAAGTTGACAATATACGGGGTGTTTTCTAATTAGTCTAAAAAATAGTGGTGTGATTCCTCATGTGTTCTTAAAACAATTTTTATATAACCATTAGGTCCAAAGTATTTCCTTTCTGATCTACAGGGTGTTAAAAATTAAAAAAAATCGATATTTTGCTTAACATAAATGGTACACTACTGCTTTTAAAGAAAATATATTTTTTCTTGACTGGCCATCCTTTTTCAACAAAACTGATCTTTTGAGTTTTTCTTGTTCATCAAACGGTTGCCGAGAAAAAAATAAATATACTTATTAAGAGCCCGCCTTAAGCCGTTTTCTAACGATTTTTTATTTTTTAGATTAATTAGGAAACACCCTGTATATGCATATCACAGGCAACCAAATAAACTAGTAACCTCTAAAAATTATTTTTCTTACCACTAGCGACATACCGTGTTTTTAGTGAGTACTAAATTATTTTATCAAAATTTCACCATATAAGTTTCCAGGCAATGGTATGAACTCGCCTTTAGATTTTTGAGGCTTGTCAAAGTCTTACCAAATTATAGGTTATAATTTTGTGCCAACTTATATCAAATACCTTACGTTTTGGAAGATGATACATTTTGATTCGTGTTATTACGTGTGTTTTGTGCCTTTTGAAGTCAAGTGGAGAAAAAATCGAGGGAAAATTAACTGTAGACCCAGAGCACAGTTTATAGTTAATACTCGGTGCCCAGGCAGAAAGTCTTATACAGATATACCAATAAAGTTGCCATCAATAAAGTTTGTATACCATCTCGTCTTAGATAAGTGCATCTCGTATATTATGGTAGAAGGATCATACTAAACATAGGTATACTAAAAACTGGAGTAGCTGTAAAATAACGACATCACACGATAGGTAAATAATGGATTTTAGTACTGCAGAAAAATAATGTCAAAAGGTACTGGTTTAAAAAAATTAAGTACTTAGTAAGTGTTATTATTAATAAAATAGTTTGTTTTATTTATGTTGTTTTATTATTTATTATTATATTTCCTGTGGAATATGACAAATTTGTATTTGTACATAAGTTATATTGATAAATATAATAATAAATGCAGGAAGTTTCTTGAAGCTTGAAAGTAAGAAATGTTCTTTTTCATTATTTTTTTTGATATATGGAGTCTTGTTCTTGTTTGTTTCATATTAACACATACCGTTTTTTTTTAAATAAAATAATTCGATAAGATTTTTTTCAGTTTTATACAGTTTTTTTTCACAATATTTTGAAGTAATCACTTGTCACTCAAATTTTAAATATATTAATTTCCTGCTATGCGTTCCAAATGTACCAACTTATTTCTTTATAAAATTAAATAAACTACTTTGAAATTAAAATGACAGACACATCTATCACTGTCAAGGATCTTGGATCTTGTCGTTGGACAGACCAGGACAGACTATAGAAGCTCACCGTAAAGAAAAAAAATTTGGTGGGCGGTTTTCTTACATTGTGCATACATGACCAGCCCACCTTAAGCCGGATTTAGTAATCATGACTTCAGCGCTGTCGCACTTCGCTTTTTCAACGATCGATACGTTTGAGACATCTCTAGTAACAGCCATTCAGGATTGCATTTTTCCAGATTTTTGTATTTTTTTTTGTAATTTAACAACTTAATTAACAACTGACATATACAGCAACACAAATTGCATGTTGCACAAGGACGTGCGAGTAAAATAGGCAATTTAGTGGCGAAACATTCACTTTAAGAGCAAAGTAATCGCGTTGTTTTTCTAGCGGCATTTTTTCTTTTGTTTTCTTTTTTTATAGCCAATCAAAAGAAAAAATCAAACCGCGTGATGTTAGAAGTGGATTTACACCGCAATCCTGTTTTCGATCGTGACATACTAATCATTAGTAAACCATATACCTTAGTTTATAGGCACTAAATCATTTATATGTACTTTATCTTGCTTTTGAAAATAACAATTAATTCTAAGAATAGAACATCTACTTATAATTCATTGCTATTTGATTGTTTACAAATGGAAAATGTTTTTAACAACTGAGATGGTATAAATCAATTTCTGTACTTAAAACTATCTCTGCTAGAGTACCTGTCAACAAATTATTAGCTATCCATTATCATCATCATAATTTTCAGCTTATTCAACCATTTCCAGTTATGGTGTAGCCTCCCTCACATATTTAGATACCCTCTTTGTAGTTGGGCGCATTGGTTGTCTACATAGACTTAAAATAAAATATAGACTGAGCATCTCATTCATAAATAGCTGGAACATGCGGTCAGACAACGTCTTGTTATTGTTGTGTTATTGTTTTAGGTTATAACGAGTGCGACACGAGCGATAGATAGGTTGTCCCTGTCATAACGGTCGTTCCCTGACGACTCTGCCGAGAAACACAACACTGTCTTTCGTTTCTCAAGTACACCTGAACTCTCCGTATCATAGCCGGGTAACTTTTTTATTTTAATGAAGCTATAATTAAATTAAAAATATATCGTATTTAAACTTTTTTATATTTTATTAAGATTTAGGACAGGTTTTTGGAATAAAAGTTTAGAAAAAAACGTCTTAGAGTCCAAAAAGGATAAAAATAATAAAATACACGTTATAGAAGAAATTTTATTAACGAAATTACGTAATTTTTGAAATTAATAATAAATTATTAATTTTAGTCAAACATTTACAACCCCTAATATTAATCAAAACAGGATCTATTTCACAGATATAATAGAATCGGCGACAGGGAGAGAAAAAAAATATGATTTTTGTATTTTTTTTTCTGGTTAAGTGACGTCTTATTATGTAAATTAGAGAAAACATAAATCTGTTCCATTAAAGCAAGGAAGGTGATAGGAAGTGGATAATATGAAAACTACATTTATTTAACACGGTACTGTCTTTATTATACCGGGTGCGTTCCAAAAGTGGCTCATCCTCAATTTTTTTTTATATTTTCAAATAGTTATGTTATGTTAGTATATGACATAAATTAGGATTGATTGACGCATTCAATTGTTTTTGGTCAATTCCTGTTTCATCGGAAATGAATATAACTTTTAATTTTTAAACGGCACCCTCGGTATATTTCTACTTTATTCGATAGAAAATGATAACAATTTAATTTTTAATAATAATATTGATTTCTGAATAGAATGACATAGCATAATATGTCAACTTTTGACATTTTCGCATATGGTTTAATTGTAATTGTAACACGCGGTTCATAACGACAATTTGACTCGAAATACCAAGTGTGTGGTATCAATATATTCATAAAAAAATGCTTTTTCCAAATATGCTAATGAGTCTCCCTTGTTCCATTTGAAAAAATTGACATATGTATGATTAAAACTACGATTTGTACATCTTTTAACCGGCCTAAACAAGACACGAAACCCATTAGACGATCAAAACTATTTTTCCAAGGCTCCTTGATTAAAACTTAGTGTTTTTAACAACACCATGGCACCCTAGATTGAAATTTAAAATACGATTTGTTTTTAAGCGACAATGTCAAAAGTTGACATATGATAGTCATTCTATTCAGAGTGTCATTTTTTATCGAATAAAGTAGCAATATACCGAGGGTGCCTTTAAAAATCAAAAGATGTAATCATTTCGGTGAAACAGGAAGAGACCAAAAACAATTGAATACGTCAATAAATCCTAATTTATGTCATATACCTACTAACATACAATTTTTTTTTGTATCTGAAAAAATAAAAAAGTTATAGGGGGTGAGCCACTTTTGAGACGACCCGGTATATTAAAAAATATTGTTTCATAATGTAATATCATTTTAAAATTCTTGTATGTTATTTTAGATTCTGAAGATAATTTTAGAATAAACCGGAATATATTTTTAATAAAAACATTATTATTTATTAACAGGGTTATAATTAAGATTTTGTTACAATGTAAGTAAGTAAATAATGTAATGTAAGAGAAAAAAATCAGATTTTACATTTTACTAAAATATTATCTAAATAAGCGCCTTTCTACAACAGCGCCACTGACTCCTAATGGGTAAATTGAGAGTTGCCTGCCGGTCGAAAGTCGTTTCAAGACTTAAATGGATTATTTAAGTCAAATTTCTTGCAAATTTGGCACTGGTGAACCATATTTTATAGTTCTTGAACAGAAAAAGTCAATAAAATAAACACTTAAGGACTACAAGCTAAGAAAATGCGTTAATACAACAGGGGAGATAGCGGCAACAAAGCTTTGCCGCACACGTCCGACACGTACTACAAGGTAATAAATGAATGAATAGGCTCCCTCGCTTCTAATCGGTGTTGTCATATTGTAAAGGACTTATCCTTATTAAACAGTATCCGACTTATAATTTAGTAGTATAAGGACTATTTAATACATCTATGGAATATTAAAACCTACTTTATTAAACTGTAGTATTAATATCTCAATATATGTGTATAACAAGAAAACAAATATTGATAATATTAAAGACGTGACAACATAGGCTGGATGAGGAAGGCTCGGTCGACTGTACCCAGAAGTAAACATGTGTGCAAAAAAGGTTGTTTGTCCGCGTTGAGATGTAAATAGTGTAGTCTATATTTTATTTTAAGTCTATGGTTGTCTATTGTTGGCTATGTAGGCTCCATTTATCTCTGCTAATTTCATAATATCATGGTCCCATCTCAGGTTCGGTCTTCTTCTAGGTCCCTTAATTCCTCGTGGGTACCATCTGTAATTTTTGTAATCCATCTGTTGTCCGTTCTTCTTGCCAGGTGTCCTGTCCATAGCCATTTGAGGGATTTGACTCTGGGGATGACATCTATTACCTGGGTCTTTTGCCGTATCCACTCTATTCTTTTACGATCTCTCTTGGTTATTCCCAGCACATTTCGTTCCATTGAGCGTTGTGCTATACATAGCGTGGGAGTAACTGAAGATTTTCAAATAAAAAAGGGGGTAAGGCAAGGGTGTATTCTGTCTCCAATATTGTTCAATTTATATGTGGAAAGAGCATTCACTGAGTCAATCTCCGATATTCCCATTGGTGTGAAAATAAATGGCATTACAATTAATAATATCCGATATGAGGATGACACAGTGATAATGGCAGACAATGTGAATGATTTCCAAATCCTTCTAAATAAGGTTAACAATGAAAACCAAAGACTGGGTTTAAACATAAATACTACAAAAACTAAATTTATGGCTGTTAGCAGAAACAATATTCCCAACACCAGAATTTACTTAAATGGAGAGGTCATCAAGCGCCAGGTCATACAATTTAATTATTTAGGATGCATGGTTAACGAAACGTGGGATCCAGATCAGGAGATAAAATGCAGGATCGAACAAGCAAGATCTACTTTTCTGAGACTGCGAAGATTTCTCACAGTTAGGAACTTGAACTTCGGCTTAGATACAGAATGGTGAAGTGCTATGTCTGGTCCGTTTTGTTATATGGTGTGGAAGCATGGACACTGAAGGTAGCAACCATAAACCGAATTGAAGCCTTCGAAATGTGGACCCTACGACGAATGCTACGAGTGCCCTGGGTCGACCGTGTGAGGAATGAAGACATTCTCAGAAGAGCTGGTCTGGAAGAACGTGAACTCTTCGAAATCATCAAGAAGAGGAAAATAGCCTATTTGAGACATATACTACGTGGAGAACGCTATCACTTTCAGCGTCTGATTCTCCAGGGTAAAATAGAAGGGGGCAAAAGGGGGATAGGCCAAAGGAAGGTATCCTGGCTGAGAAATATTCGTCATTGGACAGGCATACAGGACTTTCAAGCACTCCAAGTCGCTGCAGTTAATAGAACCATCTGATGAGGAAGAAAAAGATGAACGCCTACGCAGGAATCTGCACGGCACCTTAAGCCGGGTCCACATATGTAGCACTCTATTGTATCAGGATCATGTATCACGTATCAAGAGCTTGTATCGTAAATATGGACGTTTATTTGGGCTGTGTCGACTGAATATGCATATCGTGCCAAAGTAAGCGTCCATACTTATAAAATTCATACGTACCAGCGTACAAGCGTGCGTATCATTGTATATGGACGGTACAACAAATCACCTTGTATCGTCGTATCATGTTCATCAATTCTTCTCAGCGAACCCTCAATGCCCCTTTGATGATCGGAAAAAACCGCCTCAAGACGGGTCACGGCGTATCAAGTCAATTGTATCGTTATACTGTATCAAAACACGTCAAATGACAGATCGTGATACGTGTATCCGATACGCAGTGTTAAGATACGCGCCAAAATTCGGATTGGCATGTATCAGATACGGTATCACAAAGGTGTACCATATGATCGCGTTAATTCGGCGTCCAAACTAGCGATCATGAAACATGTTGGTGCAACGCGACGGAGATATGATACACGAAGATGCTACATATGTGGACCCGGCTTTATGATGTCCGTTTTAAGTGTCCAGGTTTCGCATGATTAGGTCATGACTGGTGAGTGGTAGTACACATTGGTCGAATATTTTCTTTTTTAGATAGAGTGGCATTATAGATTTGAATGTGATTGAGTTTCTTCCATAAGTACTCCATGCTAACTTAATTCTTCTGTTGATTTCTGGTAGTAGAGATCCAGAGCTGTGTATTAGTTGTCCACCAGGTTGTCCCAAATATATATATATTCTTCTAATATTTCTAGTTTTGTATTATTTATTAAAATGTCTTTTCTTTCCACTAGCTCGTGGTACATTACTTCAGTTTTTGCTAAATTTATTTTGAGACCCACTTTATTGCTGGCTGTATTTAGTAGTAGCTACCCATACAAAACCAGACAAAATAATGATCTTGAATAAATATTGGTAAAATCATGAATAATCGAACATTTTAAAAGGTGAAATTTGAATTATAAATTAACAAAAGTCGGTATATTCGATCTGTCTAAACCAACTGATTAGATTATACTATTATTACACAGGGAGAGCAAAAAAAATATTTATTTAAGCTTGAATTTAAAATAACAATGATTTGAGGGAGTTTATAACAAACGGATATACATATATTTTTTTTGATCTTCCTGATTGATCGGTTGATTTAGACAGATCAAATATGTCGACTTTCCTTAACCTATAAACCAAATTTTAGTTTTCAATATGCCGAATTTATGATTTAATCATTGCTTATTCAAAATCATGTTTTTGTCAATTTTACATTATTATTTTTTTTATCTCGAAAACTATTGAGATAGGTATAGGTTAGTATAATACGAAAATTTGGAGATATGGAAGTACTTTCAAAAAATACAATAATATACCGGGTGTTCCATTTAAAATAACAAACCATTTAAAATAACTAAGTCTAGCTCATGGTCGTGAATCACCCTGTACTGTAAATCAGGGTTGCCACCTTGGGTATTTAAAAAATAGGGACAGCACTGGTGCAACCTTTTTCCTTAAATGTAAAATTTTATGTGCCCATTGGATTTTGAAACAATATTTTATGCCTTTTTGCGTTAACTTAAAAAAAAACTATTCGAAATTTATAGATAATTATGTAAAAATAAAAAATAAAAAGTTGAAAACAAAATTAGTAAACAATCAATTATTAAATCTAAAACAACTGGAAGAAAACCTAAACAAAATCAAAATTTTCAGCTGTATAATCCGTATAATTGGCTTTATTAGTTTATTTAATTATTTTTAAATGAACATTTTTTGGCAAAATAAAACACTAATTTACCACAATACACTGGACGCGCGTTTCGTTAACCAGCTTAGCATCATCTGCAGATGATGAAAACTGATGATGGTTAGCTTCTTTATGGTTAGCGAAACGAGCGTCCAGTGTTAACGCAAAGTGTTTTGGTGTATTGCGGTGAATTAGTGTTTTATTTTGCTGATGTTGTAACACCAAAGGTTTCAACCCCCAATTGTAATGAATAATTTTTATTTGTTTTGTTGCTGTAATAATAAGAACCTTGTTATTTTTAATAAAATCCGAAAATTCTTATATGGGATATATTAATATTAAATAAGATTTGAAGTTCCGTTCTAATGAGCTTAACTGAACATCTATTTCTAGCGTCTGTCTACTTCAACATTATACGTGAAAATATACATATAAATATCAACCTTAAACAATAAAGGCATACAATTTGGTCTAGTTTTAAAAATACTTTGTTTTTTTATCTATAATTTTATAATTTTTATATCCTTTTTGGCAACTTTCATTTACGCAAGTTTTTATTATCGAATATTATTCATTAAACAGAGTATTGAACCAGTATAACCAGTGAAACAGAGTATGGAACCAAACCGCGGATATAAGAGTTAACAAAAATTTATCCACAGACACCTTCAATGTGTGTCAAGGAGTCCGCCAGGGCTGTATACTGTCACCAATACTTTTTAATATATACGTCGAAAAAATATTTCAAATGGCCCTGGAAGGAGAAAGTGGAGGAATTAAGATTAACGGAGTTCCAATTAACAATATAAGATATGCAGATGATACGGCAATACTAGCACCAACTTTAGAGGATCTCCAGCAAATAATAAATAAGATTGGGGACATGGGAAATCGTTTCGGTCTGAAAATCAACGCTACCAAGACCAAACTTATGGTAATAGGACGCCAGCCTACAATCAACACCGCATTGACCGTGGATGGAAATACTATAGAGCGAGTTCCACGATTTAAATATCTGGGTGCCATGATCAATGAACGATGGGACTGCGATGAAGAAGTTAAACTTAGAACGAATTATGCAAACTCAACATTTTTTAAACTTAAAAACCTCCTATTAGCACGCAGTCTCCCGCTAATACTTAGACTACGGGTAGTAAAATGCTACATATGGCCCATCTTACTATACGGCGCAGAAACCTGGTCTCTCAAGGCTAGAACCCTGAACCGCATCGAGGCTTTCGAAATGTGGACTCTCCGGAGACTCTGACGTGTGCCATGGACCGCACATGTCACCAACGAAGAAGTTTTAAGAACGAGAAATGCTTAATATAGGTAAAGAAAGGAAAGTCTCATACCTCGGCCTGTGTCTCGGCCATATCCTTAGAGGAGACAAATATTACATTCCTAAGCTGATTCTACAAGGAAAAATAGAGGGACGGCGAGGCCCAGGAAGAAAACAACATTCTTGGCTAAGAAACATACGGGATTGGTGTAACATCAGCGACGCAGCATATTTCGAAGAGCCGAAAACGGCACTCTACACACTGTATGAAGAGTACAGACAATTGCCAACGTGCGGCTAAGCACAAGGCACAGGAAGAAGAAACAGAGTATCAATATCTACTTCTTTTAATTCTAAACTTTCTAAGATTTTAATTAATTCGTGGAAAAAAACTGTTTTTTAAATGCAAAAAATTAATAAACATGTATTTTTAATAATAAATTTTACAATTTTATTGTTTAATAAAAACGTGGCTGTTAAAGAAATAAAATTCGGGACATTAGGGCTTTGCGTGGGAACGCGGGACTTTTGGATTAAAATCGGGACGTGTGGCAACCCTGTAAATAGGAAATTTCTTTCATGTATATTTTTTGATGAGGAATCATCCCCCGAAATTTTGCCTTGCATTTTTCCAACACCGTATATACAGGACTAGTGTGAAAAAGTTAAAATTAATTTCCTCTTAAATAAGGAAGTTCCACACCAGCCGGATAAATCTGTTTAACGAACCCATACACGCACAACGAAGACGTACGTACTTACCGTTACTTCTCTCGTACATATTCCTATTAAATAAATTGCCTGATTATGCTTTACCTTCTTATTGTACCGGGCGATGTAAAAAGTCGGTGCTCCTCTTCCACCTTTGTGCCAAGTGTTGCAAACTCACTCACCTGTAACAAATAAGATTAAGTGAAACAATGGAACAATAAAATTGGTAATTGCGACGTAATAGTCGGTACTTAGAAGGTACGCCGGTTGCTACTTAAATGGGATATGCTTTTTAAGGTAAACGTTTCGAAGGATCTATATACCTGATGATGGGGGGCTGGAAGAAAGTGCGTTAAGACGAGTTAAGTGATAAGTCTGGAACGGTTATTAAACTTCTAAAGAACATTTAATTTCGCAAATTCAAGTTCATTCAAATTCATATTTTTGAGAAAAATTAAAAGAAAAAACAGTGTGGGCACTATGTGCGCATGTGTGAAGTGTTTTTTTACTAACAGTTATTAAATTGAAAGGTCTGAAAGATACATATTTTTTATGAATGTTTTTTATAAACTTCAAAAAATCATAGTTAATATAAAACCGTATACTATTTCAGCTTTATAATTTTTTTTTAAATTTTTATTAAAAAACGATAATCTATCACCCGGTCGGATAGCCCTGGCAGCTGTGGCTATTAAACCAAAATATTACTGCATCTATGTCTCTGATTACTACTCACCAACAATTTGTTTTATGTGGTCTATGATCTGTTTTTGTTTAAATGTTTTGTTTATTATTCAATATTTGTAGCGATTTACAGTAATTTTATTAAATTATACTGGTTGATTATTGGTTTGAAATAAATATAACAGTGTCCTCAAATGTCATCCAAAAAAATAATTTGTGAATTTAATAACAATATTAGGGGTTATTTATTGCCACAGATTATTGTAGTAAATTTACCATCCGTTTTACAACTCATCTGTAAAATCGCTGTATGGATAATTTGTGGCATATATGTAAAAATGTTATAATATATAGTCTGTGAAACGAATAACTTGAATTTGACAGTTCCCGCGGGCTTTTCTAGTGTTAATTTTATTAGGTTAGCAACTTGCGGCCATGCTGACGCAATGCCGTCTCTAATAGAACAGCCTCGGAGTGAGATTTATTACGTCACGCTAGTTAGATACTACTGATTAATAAATATGTTGTAGAATACATGGAAAAGATAATTATTTCTCGCATTTTTGGTTTGTATTTTAAAAATGTTATAATTTACATGAAATATACATAATATACAGTTAATAAATACAATATATATATATACCTATTTATAGTAATAAATACTTTGGCAAATAAATTATGAACCATACAAATGCAGCAAATGTTTTACAATATACAAATAATGAATAGGTACATAAGATATCTACATTGACTATTGCTGAAATCGTACTGCATAGTCAATGTAGATAGTTTTAGTGTTAAGAATAATAATTTAAAAAAATATGTGGTCATCTTTTGACCAGTTTATATTAGTTTATTAATTGCAATAAATATTATGTGGTGTGTGGTGTGAATATTTTATATGTAATTTTTTGGATTATATTCGACACTATTTTTTTCATATGACACAACATGAATAACTGTATACATCGGTTCAAATTTCTGTACAGCTAGTTTACGATACACGCTATATCAATATATTGTGGGCCTATGCAAAATGTACAATGCCTTTTGTACCATTTAGGACCAAACGTTACAGTCCCGCAATTTTGCGGATCCGCCGGATTGATTGCTTTAATCCCGCGGGTTTGTGGGATTGAGATTTTGGTGCGGGATTGCATTCCCTACTTCTGAAATCCTCTTCCTTTTTGTCTTACATAATTCTGTGTATTCTATTCTATGAATACTGCTCTCGGTTTTCATTTCTCTTCTTTTCTTGAGAAGTGCTTTCGTCTCATCAGTCAGTTTATTATTTTCGTTACGACAATAATTATTAGATATAATCGCAAAAATATCAACATTTTTCTAATTATTTGCAGTGCAATGTTTAAGTTGCGACCCTATTAACCGATATATAGCAGGTACATATCTAAATTGCTGTAAAACATATGTACCTGTAATTATTTTCCGCTATCAATACCTAGGTGTAAGTAGCAGGTAAAAAAGTAATGCAATTAGAAATTTCACAAGGAATAAATATGTTAGCGATTTCCTATCGGTTAGACTACCTATAATTTATTTTTCGAAATATTTATTTTAGTTTGCAACAGCTAAAAGTAATTTCATAGCTAATTTGTTGTTTCGACATTAACCTACAATAATTACATCGGCGTTAAGTCTGAAGAAACGTTTTATTGTTGCCAGTAATAGGTAAAAGTGAGAATGGAATGAATACTCGGCTTGCAAATTTGCATAAACCAAATAAACGGCATAGAATTATTTACTTACTTACTGTCATTATTCGCTGACGAGTATTTGACACACATCGGAAGATGCAAATTTCTTAAAGTCTTCAAAAAATTCCCACATCGGAAAAATCTAGGGACATCATTTTATTAAAATTAAAAATAAATGTTTTGAATAAACAACCGCATATTTCTAGGCCGATCCTTCCTACTTCGATTGAAACGAAGTAGTCACACTCGTTATTTCTAAATTTTGCATATTTGCAGAAGTTTTTGTGCATTTTTTGTCAGACGTATAAAAAGCACCTAGCATCAATTGTTCGAATTTAACCTGTACTGGCTATATTTTCATGATAACTAGCCAGAATTCATTCAAATAACTTTGTTTAGTATTAAACATCGTTATGAAGCGTAGACATCTTAACAAAGACGAAATGCTAAGGGCCGTGGGTATGCTCGAAGCTAGAATGCGCCAAATCGACGTAGCTAGAGCATTAAATACAACGCAAAGTGTAATATCGCGACTAAGTGTACACTACTGTGAAAGTGGTGATGTTGCTGAAAGGCACACAGGGCGACATCGCATTACTACCCCTCAGCAAGATTATTTTTTACAATTAATTGCACGACGCCGACCGACTTTTACAGCATCAGAGCTTAGTTTAATTCTCCAGGAAACACATAATTTAACCGTTATTCCTGACACTGTTCGCAATAGATTAAGAGAGGTCAATTTAAGAAGCAGACGCCCCTGGAGAGCTGAACTCTTAACGAGAGGAAATTGAGAGGTACGATATTTGTGGGCTCAAGATCATATTCAATGGTCGAATGAACAATGGGCCAATGTTCTCTTCACGGATGAGTGACGCTTTGGAATTCATCCGGATTCAATAAGGCTTAGGGTATGGAGAGAACCAGGAAATCTTATTCGGTTGGATCATGTTCAGGAAGTGCACCCTTATCAAGGTGGAACAATTATGGTCTGGAAAGGAGTCCAGTTAGGCCGAAAAACCGGTCTCGTTTTTCTTGAAAGGTTTCTAACAGGAATCACATACCGTGATTTAATTCTTGAGCCTGTCGTGTTACCATATGCCAATGATTTTAGGAGAGACTTTATTCTCATGCATGCCAATTCACGGCCTCATAAAGCCAGAGTAGTAAATGAGTTTATCAATGCTCATCAGTTAAACATCTTATCCTGGTCGGCACAATCTCCTGACCTCAACCCGATCGAGCACGTATGGAACGCTGTCCAAAGAAGAATTTTGAGAATGGGTATGCCTCGTAAAACTCGTAGGGATCTGGTTCGGGACGTGAATGCAGCGTGGCAGGCTGTACCTCAAGAAGAGATCGACATCAGGAGCATGGAGAGACGATGTAGGGCTGTAATGAACAGTAGAGGAGGTCATATCCTTTATTAAGTAAAAAATGGTTTAATTTTTTTTAATTCACAGTTTAGAATAAAAAAAAATTGTGTATGTTTCAATAAAAATTAAGAAAAAAAAAATAATTAAATAAATTTGAAAATTTCGGTAAATTTCGCATTTTTATTTCCAAAACGTCCTCTAAACCATTTATTTATTTCAATTTTATTATATCAGAAAAGCAAAAACTAAAATTACTGACGATGGCTGGATACAATTATAATGTCCCTAGACTTTTCCGGTGTGTTTATTTCAACACTTGTACTGTAAGAAAATCTACAAAATATTTTTTTAACGCTGCTGCGGAAGCAGCTGCCAACGGAAACCAGCTTGTTAGCAGTTATTTACTAAAGCCGGGTCCAGACCAAGCAGACAATACAGCGACAAGACATAAACATTCATGTTTTAGTTAGATTGCAGTTGTTTAGGTTTGGTTTGGTTTGGATTATATCAAACAGCCTCTGAGAAATGTTTTCAACTCAAAATGCCTTTAATTATGTTTGACTACATCAATTAAAAGGGTCTTCAAATGCATCAATGTGATATTTGTCTAAAATTTGCAAAAGAATCCGAATCTCTGGATAACTCGAAATTATTTACCCATTTAAAAGCCTTTGATCATAAACGTGGAAAAAATTGTTCATTTTATGTACTGGAAATGGAAAAATTATTTATATTAAATTTTGATGAGTTTTGCACTGAAGAAAACATTCATAGGCTGTTTGATATAATGAAAACTATAGAATTTGACCACCCATGTGAGAAATTTCCTCTTATTTACATCATTAAATTATTTATTAGATTGAAAATATTTTATGCATTAAAGTTTACAAAAAATAAAGATTTATATAGTCGAAAAAAGTCCGATAGAACCATTTTTTTTCGATTTATTATAATTTTCTTCCAAGTACTTTTAGCGATTCCAATCAAATTTTGAGGGTAAAAGTTACTTGACAAGTGTCGACATATTCACCAGGGACGTGCATATGGGTTATCACTGGAATATTTTTCTAAAAAAAGCATGTACGCCACTGGCTTTTTCTTTTAATGTTGATTAAAAGTTGTCTCTCGATATTTTGTCGATTTCGGCCTCCTAGATAAGATAAACGCAATTTTATTAATTTCCTTTGATCCAAGTCTAATAGTAACCTTTAAAAAATTGTAATATCAAACTTGCGAAAGTTTTAAATAAATACTCATTGATTCCCCATCAAAAAATATGAAAAAAAGTTCCTATAAATATGGGTATGGAAATGCATAGTTTCAAAATTAAAGTTAATAGGTAAATTCTTAAAATTAGGTCCATTATTTTTTTATTTGAATTTGCTGAAAGTTGAACCAATAGTCATAATAACTAGTAGTAATAATATTTAATAATAAATTAGATAAAATAAATAATTTATTAATTTTATTTTTGTTTTACTTTTATAACTTTTTTAACTTAAAAAAATGCAGACTTTCTTTAACCCCTTGTAGCTACGAAACAAAGCAGAATAGGACCTATGAAAAATCTTATTTTTACGTGAGGAATGTCCCCACGCGAGATGGCACATGTTTTTTGAAACACCCTATATAAGATTACTTAAGGCTGACAAAAATGACTACTGTGCGATTTGATATGAGAATTAAGTTACCTAATAATACCATGCAGGCAACTGTTACTTTTGGGTCGGCATTTACATGTGTGGAAGTAAATCGCATAGGGATCTTATTAAGTCGGAGTGAGAGAAATGCGACCGACCGACGCGACGTGCGACGGTGTGCTGTTGCGGCGTTGCCGATACGCCTTTCCCTATTTTTTTTCGAAAAGATAACTAGATAAAATCATTAGATATGTTTCTGAGCATCTGAAATGGAATTATAAGGATATCGTTATTTTGTGATAGTGTCATTTTTTTTATAACAGAAAACCTGAAAAATTCAAGATCGGATATTTTACAATATGTTTACTTAAAAAAAATTCGATAAGGTTGTTTTTTCCATTCGAAAATTGTAAACAATCCATCCATTTACTTTTAGAGCATAGCAATTTTCAGCAATCGCGTAATTTTTTTATTGATAAAGATTATTTTATTTTACCTAATTTATTATTAAATATTATTACTATTAGTCAAACCTACAGCAATTTCAAATAAAAAATTGGCGCCAGGAGAGCACAGTATAGTCACCCATACTTGATATTTTTTATCTCAAAACTGCGACTTTGATGTTATTACAAATTTTGTTGCAAATATTATTCCTAATCTTAAATTAAAAACCGCGTTTCGCTAGCTACTGTAATTTAGAGTTACGATTTTTAAAAATTTTTACCCCTCCCATACCCCTGCTCAACCCCAACCCCACCCCCACCAAAAACTAATGGCCAGATTGTCGTGGGGCACAGTATTTTTGTGCTAAATTTGGTTAAAATCAGACAGACAGACAGACAGACACAGACAGACAGACAGACAGACAGACAGACAGACAGACAGACAGACAGACAGACAGACAGACAGACAGACAGACAGACAGACAGACTCTATATAGGTCTATTGTGTCCTCCTTTTCTTGAGTTGTAACTCATCATACAGTCTGAGAGTTTTGACAAATGTCAGTATCTAGAGACGGTTGGTTTTACAGAGGTTAGTTCGCAATCTTCGATATCATCGCTACGTGACACACGGCTTTGAATGACGACAGTGATGCACGAGCTAGCGAGAAGAACAGTGATAGCGGCAGTGTTGTCACAGCTACCCCATTCGTGATGGAAGTGGGGTACCACTTTGTGAAACAATTTAACCCCGCTATCTCGTGATACTTTAACTTCTCCTAGTGCAGATCCATTAATGGATGTTTGCGATAACATTTTCCATTGCTTCTCTGTTCCGGGCGGTGTGTATTAACGACTGAACATCGAGCAGCCCTGTCCACTGTATCTAATATTCGGCAAGGCAAGACATTTTCTTCCTTCCGATACCCTCCGGTCTTCGATCTCTGCCTTCTATCAACAAATGCAGGAATTGATATTTGGGGTTTCTGCATTATGTGCCCAGCAGGTATGCGGTCTTTTTCTTTTAATCAATTCAAATAATTACGCTCTTGTCAACGCGTCACAGAGAACTTCCTCATTTGTCAATCTAGCCGTCCAGTTCATTTTATTTACTGGAAATGGAAAAATTATTTATATTAAATTTTGATGAGTTTTGCACTGAAGAAAACATTCAGAGGCTGTTTGATATAATGAAAACTATAGAATTTGACCACCCATGTGAGAAATTTCCTCTTATTTACATCATTAAATGATTTATTAGATTGAAAATATTTGATGTATTAAAGTTTACAAATAAAGATTTATATAGTCAAAAAAAGTCCGATAGAACCAATAGAAAAGTAACTATTTTGTCACATCTTTAATTAAATTTTGTTAAATAAATTAATTTTTTATACTATAAATATCTTTTTTTCCTAATCTCCTACGAACTGATATAATATGACGAGCAATCTATTAAATTACTGTGAGATTACCTCGATAACATATTGGTGCAGATTATTTTCACCCAAACAAATAATAACGCAAACTATACATTGATGCGGATTGTCTATGAACTCTTTCTGAAGGTCACAGAAACCTGAACGCGTAATTCGGTGTTCTTTCGCATCTGTTGTAGTTAATTTGTGACGCTGTTACCGATAGGCTTCAGTCCGTCCTCCAAAAAAAATGTATGGAAGTAAAGGATATGGAACGGAAGGGAAACGGAACGGATAGTGTGCATTGTCCTATTCATTTACATGAAGAACGGAAGGGAGCTGATATGGAAGGTATAGTGAGAATCAACCTTAAAGCGGACATTATAAGGACACTACAGATTGCACATTGCGCAATGGAACGAAATAGGCTAGGAATAACCAGGAAAGTAAGTACGCCTAATTTTTACCGTTCCAAAAATAGGAAGTCGAACAAAAACGGACATTATAAGGAAACTGCAGGTCGCACAACGCTCAATGGAACGAAATATGCTAGGAATAACCTTAGATTAAGAATAGGAATAACCAGAAAAGTGTGTACGCCTATTTTTTACCGTTCCAAAAATAGGAAATCGAACAAGCGAAATAATTTTAATGTTATTACCGCTAATATAACGACCGACGACCGACTGTTTTTTTTATTTATTCGCGTAGATCACGCAAATTCTTCGTGTGACAAATTACATGTTCGTTCTAATCACAGGAAGAACTCGATTTCACGGAGGAAACCGGGATTGTTATTCCGTTTTTTTATGCGAAGCCCGAGCGTTTGTTGCTGTTGTTGGATATATTTGACGAAAGATAGAAATAGGCGTATAATTATTGCAAACGGAAGCGATAACAAATATTTTTTTATTTGATTTTTTCTTTCCTGTCCACATTAAATAATGATTATTATTATTATTGCTCGATTGCTTATTATTCTGGTAAAAAATATACTGTAATTTTATAATGCTCCATAGAAAATTTTATTTTTTTTATTAGAAAGTTTGTAATACCATAAATTACAATGTATATCTTTTTATGTACATTATTTTGTGACCATTAAATACAGAAGTCTCGTTTTTCGCTGTATATTAATAAGCTGTTTTGCTTATACGCCAGTTTTACTAATTCCATATAACACCGTCTGTCTGTCCGTCTGAGAACCCCATTCGGATACCTCTATTCACGTGCCGAGTTTGGTTCCAGTCGACCCATAATTAAGAAAAGTCCTGATGATTTCGTCCATTTAGAGGCATCGGTTCGACACGTCGAGAGCGTCATCCTGTAGCCCGGCCCCAATTATGCCGAAATCGACCCACATTTTTCTTCAATATCAAATCCTTAGTCCCACCCTGATGAAGATGTAAACGAAACGTCGTATCCAACTTTGCAGGGTGGGACCAATGTGCATCGTCGCTCACATAGCCAACCCACCAAATTTGGTCGCAATCGGACGACATCGTAGAGGCCCATAGAAAGAGTAGATAAATTTAAGTACTTGGGCATCTGGAACAGGCATTCTTGAGGTTTCGAAAAGTACTTGTCTGTACTGATTTTGACCTTAGCCTTAGATTAAGATTCGTAAAGTGTTGTCAACAAATTGGAGGCTTTTCGAAAACGGTTCGTGATCGCGATAAAATATAAATTGTTTTATCTCCCTTTATTTAGATGTCTTTGTTATAACTCAATAAAGGGAGGCACATAAAGTTGTATGTAATATATTATAAGCACAGCTTTATACACGATGTTTATAGGATACGAGGTAGAAATTCTTATTTTTCTGCATGAATACCCCGTTCTTAGTAATAACAGCTTTATACTACTAATACCTGCTATTTTTAACCGATGTCTTTTGCATATTTTAACATAATCGGTTCTGCATTTTGATTTAATAGCACTTATTTTGTCGCGCCAATGCCGCTCACTAATGATATTACGCTTTTACCTCGATTTTTTTTGTTTCATGAAAATCTAATCTGATTTCAAATGGACTACTTACTGCGGACGATTCTTAATACCCTGATTACAAGGATGTTATTTCAATAATTTGTACACTGATATTTTAAAAAAGTTTAAAATAAGAGTGACGACTCGTGTGCTTCAGAAATTTCTTTTAGAAAGAGGTCGTTTAATGGCAATTAAAAGTTATCTCTTGATATTTTGTCAAATTCGGCCTCCTTGATGAGATAAATGCAATTTTATTAATCGCGCAGACAGACAGACAGACAGACAGACAGACAGACAGACAGACAGACAGACAGACAGACAGACAGACAGACAGACAGACAGACAGACAGACAGACAGACAGACAGACAGACAGACAGACAGACAGACGAGACAGACAGACAGACAGACAGACGGGCAGACGAACAGACAGACAGACAGACAGACAGACAGACAGACAGACAGACAGACGAACGAACAGACAGACAGACAGACAGACAGAGCAGACAGACGAACAGACAGACAGACAGACAGACAGACAGACGAACAGACAGACAGACAGACAGACAGACAGACAGACAGACAGACAGACAGACGAACGAGACAGACAGACAGACAGACAGACAGACAGACAGACAGACAGACGAACGAACGAACAGACAGACAGACAGACGAACAGACAGACAGACAGACAGACAGACGAACAGACGAACAGACAGACAGACAGACGGGCAGACAGACAGACAGACAGACGAACAGACAGACAGACAGACAGACAGACGAACAGACAGACAGACAGACAGACAGACAGACAGACAGACAGACAGACAGACAGACAGACGAACAGACAGACAGACAGACAGACAGACGAACAGACAGACGAACGAACAGACAGACAGAACAGACAGACAGACGAACGAACAGACAGACGAACAGACAGACAGACAGACAGACAGACAGACGAACAGACAGACAGACGGAGCAGACAGACGAACGACAGACAGACAGACAGACAGACAGACAGACGAACGAGACAGACAGACAGACGAACAGAACAGACAGACAGACAGACAGACAGACAGACAGACGAACAGACGAACAGACAGACAGACAGACAGACAGACAGACAGACAGACAGACAGACAGACAGACAGACAGACAGACAGACAGACAGACAGACAGACAGACAGACAGACAGACAGACAGACAGACAGACAGACAGACAGACAGACAGACAGACAGACAGACCCCACCTATGTATTCTCGGTTTGACGGACCGGTGGGGCTTGTGTGCTTCAATGACTCAGAGGGCTATGTCGGCGGTAGGCAACTACCGGCAGGGTTTCCCAGGCCGAACAGGTCTCTGAGGAGAGGCCAGACAAAGAAGAATACAAATCACACTCTCACACACTAATACACTCTCTCACACACACACATACATCTAGACACACATTAGGGACGGTACCCTTGTAAAACTAAACCATTAACCATGATGAGTGATAATCAAATTCCGGAATTATTACCCCAGGTGAGTTGCAATCTCACCAACGGTTCCGATCGGGTGAAAGCCCCGGTGGCCGTTGCATGCTCCAAGGATTCTGGGGAGGAGCAAATTATCACTGAGAAGAAGGATGAAGCGGCACCACTGCCTAGCAGTGGAATAATGGAAGTTGAAAAGCAGGAGAATCAGGCGCCTAGACAGAAGGGTTTCTGGCTTGCAGCACCCAAACTCATAGCGCCGGGTCAGCGATTGGTACCACCAACACACCCAAATAGGAGCGGCAGCGAAGGAGACCTTTCGAGTGCGAAGCTTCGCCTCGAGACGCCGCAGTACATGAAGATGGGCCATCTAATTAAGAAGCTGATGGACTTTGTTGGTCCCAGACATAATGTCCATAAAGACATTAAACAGATGGTGGCCAATTTACAAACCACCTACGACAGACTCGGAGTGGAACTCAATACCGTTTCCAGTGAAACACAAACCACTCCGAGCATACAGAGGAATTGGGCGCAGGTCACATGCACACCAGATACCGCGCAAGGCGTTCAGGATGGCCCCCAAAAGAAGAAGAGGAAGGTCTCGTCTTCACCTTGCAATCTCTGGGAGGCCAAGCAAGTACAGGGGCGACTCGACACCGGACATATGGCCCCCCCAAAAACTACGGGAGGGGGAACAAAACAGAAGGTGGGCCGGAGAGAGAACATACCTCCACAACCCGCATCAAACCTGGAGAATGCTCGACTGCACCAATCGGGTAGGACAAAAGGTGCGTCCCACGACGGAGAAGAGTGGCAGCAGGCTGGCCGTGGGAGGAAGAAGAAGCCCCCTGTAAAACCCCGCAGGAAACCACTACCGCCAAATGCATTAGTGGTCCATAAGGCGCAAGAAAAAACAAGCTACGCCGAAATAATACAACAGGTGAAGTCAGACCCCAGCTTGAAAGAAATCGGGGAGAAAGTCGACAGAATCAGGCGAACGGCAAATGGCAACCTGCTCATCCTATTTGCGAAAGCGAAGGACGAGGAGATGGAGACCTACCGAGCGTCTATTAGGGAGACACTCAAAGATAAGGCGACAGTAGAGATGAGAATCCCGGAGTCGGAAATAGAAATCAGAGACCTGGACGAGTGGACAAATAAAGAAGAGGTAGTGAAACTTCTAAAAGACCACATTCCAGACCTGAACGGCCTCACTACCGATGCGGTGAAATCCCTGAGGAAAAGCTGGGCCTCGATGCAGACCGCGGTGGTCTGCCTTCCTGCCATCTATGCTAGAAAAGCGGCGATGCTGGGGAAGATGAAAGTGGGCTGGGGAACAGTCCGCATTCGGGAGAAAATATCACCCAACAGGTGCTACAAGTGCTGGCATTTCGGGCACAAAGCTCTCGACTGCAGGAAGGGAGTGGATCGCAGCAAAACCTGCTTTAGATGCGGACAAGATGGCCACAAGGCCCCAACGTGCAAGGAAATTCCTAGCTGCATTCTATGCAGAGAGAAGGATCCTAAGAGTAACTGTAGTCATACAGCTGGGGGATGGAAATGTCCCATCTTCCAGAATGCTAGAAGAGCTGTCCAGAGCACGGAAAATGAGAGTTCTACAACTTAATCTGAACCACTGCAGGGCAGCCCAAGACCTGCTGACACAACGAGTGCGAGAAGTGCAAGCCGACGTAGCCATGCTTTGTGAGCAATACTACGACCTAGAAACCCAACCGTGGGTCTCAGACAGTACAAAAAAGGCAGCCATATGGGCATGCGGTAGACTGCCCTTCGAGCAGCTACCAACTAACCCTACTTCATGGTTCGTTAGGGCCAAGATGGGGGGAGTGTACTTGTATAGCTGCTATGCTCCGCCGAGTGCTCCAATCGAAGTATTCGAGACCTTTCTGGACACTCTCGTGGAAGACGTGAGGAGGAGACATGACCCAGTCGTAATCGCTGGTGACTTTAACGCCTGGTCCATTGAATGGGGCAGCCGTGAGACGGACAGAAGAGGTAAAACCATTCAAGAGGCTTTCTCATCATTAAACCTCATTCTTATGAATGAGGGAAATACGAGCACCTACCGTAAAGGCGCCGCGAGCTCCATCATCGACCTAACATTCATTAGCAGTGTCCTCTCAAAAGGAGGCTCTGAATGGAGAGTCGATGAGGAGTTTACAAATAGCGACCATCAGGCTATAATCTGGGAAATCAACACCCATCCCAGCAGCGGTCGGCGCCAGGGGATCACAAGGAGGTAGCCATCAGGCTGGAACGGCAAACGTTTGGATGCGGAGACCTTACATTTGATGATGAGGGCCTCACCAGTACCCCGAACAACAACTGCAGAGGGGATCACGGAAGAAGTAGCAGCCATTTTGGAGGCAGCTTGCGACGCGTCGATGCCGAGGAGTGGACAGAACAACGGCCGGCCACCAGTTCATTGGTGGAACGCAACCATCGCCCAGCACCGGCGAGAGTGCCTCAATGCAAGAAGGCAACACCAGCGTGCCCGAAAGCGCGACAGGGCCACAACAGAGGAGCTCAGACAGATTTAGGAAGAGAAAAGGCGTCTCCTGGCGAAACGCCATCAGCTCGAGTAAGCCAGAATGCTGGAAGGAACTCTGTGCGGAAGTGGACCAGGACCCGTGGGGCAGACCGTATAAAACGGTCATGCATAGGATTAAAAGCCTACCCTCAACAACACCAACTTGTCCCGACAAGCTGCACAGAATAGTGGTACACCTATTCCCGGAAAAACCAGAACTCCCCGAATTCCACCCAGAGGATGGAGAAGTGGATATCCCCGGAGTAACCATAGAAGAGCTCACGAAGGCCTGTACTAGGTAGAAGAATGGCAACGCACCAGGACCAAGCGGCATACCCAACATCGCACTCAAAAGTGCAATTGCCGCGAGACCGGACATGTTTATAAGCATGTACGACGCCTGCCTGCAGCAAGGCGTATTTCCGACCCGATAGAAGCAACAACGACTGGTTCTTCTTCCAAAAGGGAAGAAACCACCGGACGACCCAGCCTCTTTTCGTCCACTTTGCATGCTGGATTCAGAGGGGAAAAACTTGGAGCGGATAGTGGCCGACAGATTGGAGCAATACATCGATCCTCAATTTTCTGAATTCCAATTCGGATTCAGGAAGGGGAGATCGACCATCGACGCACTGGAACTCGTCACGAACATCGCAAAGGAAGCCATCTCAGGAAAGAGATGGAAAGGCGGTTCCAAAAAGTACTGCTTCATCGTCACCTTGGACATCAAGAACGCGTTCAACTCAGCCCGCTGGGATCGCATTTTGGAGGCTCTCGAGCACATGGGTATACCCTACTACCTACGAAGGATGGTCAGATCATATTTCAGCGATCGACTTCTGCTTTACGAGACGGAGCAGGGAGCAGCGGTGCATGGGGTCACGGGAGGGGTACCTCAGGGCTCTGTCCTGGGGCCACTCTTGTGGATTGTTATGTACGACGGTCTGCTCCACCTTGAATTACCGGCCAACACAACACTCGTGGCTTTTGCGGACGACGTGGCGGTTGTCCTTGTGGCGAAATACTTGGAGGAGCTGGAAGCTGCATTCTCCATCACCATCAGGAGGATAAGACAGTGGATGCAATCGGCAGACCTGTCGCTGACGGAGCATAAAACTGAAGCACTCCTAGTGAGTAGCCGGAAGAAAATGGAGACCATCACCCTCAGAGTAGGCGACCATGATATCCAGTCGCAACGTCGCAACCCCATATTCGGTACCTTGGAGTGGTCTTGGATGAGAGACTCAACTACAAGGAGCATATCTCCAGCGTCAGCAAGAAGGCGGGAGCAGTTCAGGGCGCACTCTCACGGATAACGCCCAATATCGGAGGCCCCAGGCAAACCCGGAGACGATTACTTGCAACAGTAGTTACCTCCGTCCTGCTATACGGAGCACCGGTGTGATCAGAATCGCTGGAACTAAAAACATATCGCAGGACAATGACATCAGTCCACCTACTCTCAGCGATCAGAGTGGCGTCAGCATACCGGACGGTATCACAGGATGCAGTGAGTGTAGTGGCATCATGCCTGCCTATCGACATCTTGGCGGGAGAACGCAAGCGGCAACACCGTAAAAAGAAAGCCGAGCAGCGACAGGTCTTCTGTGAAGAAGAGAGGCCTGAAAGTCATCGTCTCTGGCAAGTGAGATGGGACAGTTCGACGAAAGGTCGGTGAACGCATCGACTAATCCCGGATGTCACCAAATGGATCACCCGTGTGCACGGGGAAGTTGGATTCTACATCACCCAACTCTTGACTGGGCATGGATGCTTTTGAGCATATTCAAGAGCAGATTCAAGAGAAGTGACTCCCCGAACTGTCACCATTGCCGCGTGGTGAGCGAAGATGCGGAGCACGTGTTCTTCCGATGCCCTCTATACGGGAGATAAGGACGGAACTCGAGAGAAATCTGGGCTTGCCCATCAGCCCAGAAAATATAGTGGACTGCATGCTGAAGAGTCAATCGGCATGGAACAAGGTAGCGGAGTATGCTGAGACCATACTTAAGGATCTTCGCACCACCTACGAAGAATAGACAGCAGTAACACCAAATAAGAACGCCCCGGCGAAGTAGTATTTACAAAGAGTGCCGCCGGGGAAAGAACGTTCCTGGAGAGAGGACAGAGGTGTAGGTTAGGTTTTAGTGAGGTAAAAATCCCACATAACTCGTCTGGCACATAGGAGGTTTTACCAGGCGAGTACTTGTTGCAGGTTTCCCCCTTCACCTCAGACAGACAGACAGACAGACAGACAGACAGACAGACAGACAGACAGACAGACAGACAGACAGGCAGACAGACAGACAGACAGACAGACAGACAGACAGACAGACAGACAGACAGACAGACCAAGTAACTCATTTTGAATGAAATTAAAAAAACTTTTTTTGCCGATCCTAATAGCCTACCATACCTATTGGTATGGTCGGCTAATAAATTGTGTTCAAATGTCCAAAACAAAAAAAATATTAAGTGTGGCATATATCATTGTACTCAAGAGACCGAGTTCTGCAGGTCCGTATTTAAAATGCAGGTCCGTATTTAAAAAGAGAAGTTGACCTCTGTATCTCCCAAAATATCAGCTAATTTGAAAATCTAAAATACTACCAGATAGTCCTAATTAAAAGCCTATGAGAAGGTACAATAATTAGTTTTTTGATTTTCTAAAAAGTACTGAGAGGAAAAAAAAACTCAGCAATCCTTGAAATTTTGAAAACTTTTTGATGGCATCTTGGTGAATATCCCAAAGCGCAATTTTGCCCCAATTTAACTATGTTCGTATCTTTTACGGTTACCGAGATACCAGTGCTCGTACCCCGAATTTGTAGCACCCTGTATATGCATAAATAGGACTGTGGGTATATCAGCAAACGTTAATAATCTCTTTAAGCATTACAATGCAATTTTTAGATAATTATGCAGTTGCCGCGAGCATATATAATCAATATTTTGTAACTTTGGTAAGCGGTGGAAAAAATCCCAGATCTCATTAGAGCCAAGCGAACAACACGTTTGTTCGACAGAACACGCAAAAAATATGTGCAAACCGCTCGCCGGCCGCAAATATCGCAAATAATGGTGAAAGCAAGTTTTTGTTTTATTGTTCGTTCGCCAGGTAATAATATCTCGCAAAACTGGCGCACTTTATATAATTTTTCGCTTTTACGTGCCGCGGCAAATGTCAAGGAATCGCGATCGCTGCCTGTGATCGTTCTCTTTTAGCTGTTGCAAATACAGGCCTTTGAATCAGTGGATATTGAACAGTTCGAAATTAGGGTAGATCGTAGATTGTTGATTGTATGGAAGAGGAAGTCAATCACCATGATCTTATAGGTCTATTGTGTCCTCCTTTCTTGAGTTGTAACTCATCATACAGTCTGAGAGTTTTGACAAATGTCAGTATCTGAGACGGTTGGTTTTACAGAGGTTAGTTCGCAATCTTCGATATCATCATACCTGACACACGGCTTTGAATGACGACAGTGATGCACGAGCTAGCGAGAAGAACAGTGATAGCGGCAGTGTTGTCACAGCTACCCCATTCGTGATGGAAGTAGGTACCCTTCTGTGAAACAATTTAACCCCGTTATCTCGTGATAATTTCTTCTTCTCCTAGTGCAGATCCATTAATGGATGTTTGCGATAACATTTTCCATTGCTTCTCTGTTCCGGGCGGTGTGTATTAACGACTGAACATCGAGTAGCCCTGTCCACTGTCTAATATTCCTCAGCCAAGACATTTTCTTCCTTCCGACACCCCTCCGGTCTTCGATCTTGCCTTCTATCAACAAATGCAGGAATTGATATTTGGGGTTTCGCATTATGTGCCCCAGGTATGCGGTCTTTTTCTTTTTAATCAATTCAAATAATTCACGCTCTTTGTCAACGCGTCTGAGAACTTCCTCATTTGTCAATCTAGCCGTCCAAGGTATCTTCAGGATTCTGCGATATAACCACATCTCGAAAGCCTCCAATTTGTTGGTGGTAGCTGCTTTCAATGTCCAACCTTCCATACCATAAAGGAGCACCGACCACACATAACACTACGAATCTTAATCTAAGGCTAAGGTCAAAATCAGAACAGACAAGTACTTTTCGAAACCTCAAGAATGCCTGCCGAGCTTGTTCGATGCGACATTTAATTTCCTTGTCTGATGTTCAATCTTCGGAGAGCCAGATGCCCAAGTACTGAAATTTATCTACTCTTTCTATGGGCCTTGAGTTAAATGTTAGGATGGAGTTATTAAACACATCTGGGTTTCTGGATATAATCATAAATTTGGTTTTCTTGATGTTGATGTTTAAACCCATTGTTTTGCTCTGTTCTCCTACCTTGTTGACCAGTTGTTGTAGGTCGTGTATATTGTCTGCAATTAAGACCCTATCGTCGGCATAGCGGATATTATTAATCCACACTCCATTAACTTTAATCCCCCATTTCCACGTCCTCCGGAGCCTATTGGAAAATAGCTTCTGAGTATAAATTAAATAAGAGTGGAGATAGCACGCAACCCTGTCGTGATAATTTACCCTGATGAAAAATAAGCTTGTGGCAACACTGTATGTGGCTGCATCTGTGCCATATCTCTGGCAACATGCCATACGCGGCTAAGAAATCATAAGAAAATCACTATAATACACTTGATACTGTACCTGTGTACTAATATCCTCTAGTTGTGTGCTAGGAAGTAAATTTTCATGCATATTTTCATCGATAGGTTTGTAGCTTTTGAATAACGGTCTAGGTAAAGCATCTATAGTCTGTCCAACGAGAAGATCCTTGACAGTGATAGATGTGGCTGTCATTTTAATTTCAAAGTAGTTTCTTTTATTTTACAAAGAAATAAGTTGGTACAACTGGAGCCCATAGCAGGGAGTTAATATATGTATTTAAAATTTGACTGACAAGTAAATTCAAAATATTGTGAAGAAAACTGTATAAAACTGAAAAAATGTAATCGAGTTATTTTATTTAATAAAAAACGGTATGTGTTAATACAAAACAAACAAAAACAAGACACCACATACCAAAAAATATAAAAAAGAACTATTTCTTACTTTCACGCTTTATGAAACTTCCCGCATTTATGATTATATTTATCAATATAACTTATGTACAAATACAAATTTGTAATATTCCGCAGGAATAAATAAAACAACATAAATAAAACAAACTATTTTATTAATAATAACACTTACCAAATTTTATACCTCACAGGTTGATTAATTAACTTTAATCTTAATTTTTTTAAACAAGTACCTTTTGACATTATTTTTCTGCGGTACTAAAATCCATTATTTACCTATCGTGTGATGTCGATATTTTACAGCTACTCCAGTTTTTACTATGGGTTTAGTATGGTCCTTCTACCATATTCGAGATGCACTTATCTACGACGAGATGGTATACGAACTTTATTGATAGTAACTTTATTGGTGTATCTGTATAAGACTTTCTGCCTGGGCAGCGAGTATTAACCATAAACTGCGCTCTGGGTTCTACAGTTAATTTTCACTCGATTTTTCCTCCACTTGACTTCAAAAGACACAAAACACATGTAATAACACGAATAAAAATGCATCATCTTCCAAAACGCAGGGTATTTGACAAAAGTTGTCACAAAATTATAACCTATAATTTGGCAAGACTTTGACAAACGTCAAAAATCTAAAGGCGAGTTCATACGCATCGGCGTCCGTTTGTCGTTCATCGTTCCGTCAAACCAATAAAATTGAAATACGATCTGTCATTTTTGAAATAAACCAATAAAACTGGTTAAAAACAACAAGTGACGACGCATGACGAATTTATATTTAAACCCATCCATAGTTAACTTAAAAATTATTGAATAATAAATAATAAAAATTATTAGAAACTTTTTTTAGTAAAATAAATAGATTGGTATGGGACTTCATCTGCTTTTCTTCTGTCATCGAAATCTGTCGAAATCTTACCCGAGAAAAAAAAAGAGTATAGCTCATTTGCCACCTCAGAATTAGAGTTATTAGAATTAGCAACTCGCATTTGCATTGGAGGATACTGTCATATTTATTTCAAACAAATAATCAATCAGAATATTCGTATAATTTAATAAAATTACCAATGACTAAAGAATACAAGGACAAATAGCACCCGAGACCAAACTGTAACCATTCTTCCAAACAGTGCCGTGGCACATATTTTTCTTACCATACATATACATACATACATATACACATACATACTTTTCATACCATAGCCGCTTGAAGCGATATTTATATTTTTGACAAATGTTTTCACTACGCCTATGGTGTATTATACTAATTAATTACGAAAAAAACGTATTAAGATGTTAACAAAAGGTACAAAACTAGTATTAATGTGTAGCACATATCAAGTACATATAATATCAGAAAAATAATTATCGAATTCAATAAAAAAACGCAAAAAAGGTAGAGTGGACTGTTTATTTCCCTATAAAACGTAACTCCTGACTCCTGGTTCTTTCTTATCATTGCGCCTTTTGCACTTGAAAGCTGAACAAATTACCATTGTAATAAAGTTTATACAAAGTTCACTACACACAAACAACTATTAAAAACCGCTAAAATTGTCGCTGATGATCAGCTGATGACTCATTCGTTGCGTCCAAAAAAATGGCGTCAAGGTAACAAATTCTGCTGCAGCCCGTATAAGGCCGTTACATGTCCTTGTATTCTTCAGTCATTGAAAATTACTCTAAACCACTATAAATATGAAGTTAGGTTAGTTGTAGTATATTGGGTAATGGCCACAGCTGCCAGGGCTATCCAGCCGACGAAGTTAGGTTTGAAACTTTTTCTCTTATATTAAAACAGCATTATATGTCACTTCTTCAAACATGTTCTTCAATTTAATAGCTGTTAGTAAGAAGTTGCACTTCAAATATGCGCACATAGTGGACATAGTGTTTTTTTTCTACAAAAGTAAAAAAAACTTGAAAAAAAGTTGAAAAGTAACAATTTTTTACACTATCTACTGTATTACAAGTAAATTTTTTTATACTAGTGCAAAAAATAACTTGACATTATTAATGACGACTTTAACTAAAGAGAAAAAAATTTTTAAATTTTTGTAAAATTTGTTAAATCCTGGAAGATAAACCAAGTACCAGTACCTACTAGATATCTCGCATCAACATTTCGGAAAAGAGTTTTAAGTGGAAGAACAAGAACCCAAGACCACGAGCAGAAATCAAAATAAAATTCATAAGACTACTGGAAATGAAATTGGTTTCTATGTAATTTGACAAATAAATAAAGCTGTCTCTTTAGTTGTCAGTTTTGAGTCAATATTTTTTAATTCTCTTTCGTGTCGATTGCTGATTGAATTGGAGCCAGAAATGGCTCAAAACGAAATAAGTAAATTACTAAGAGATATTCAGGCTGAGGTGACAAACGCCATATCCAAACTACTTCCATTTAAATCCCGAATAACTTATGAAAAGGAATGCAAAAATTTTCAAAAATTGAAGCAATTAAAAAACGTGCGAGAAGAAATAAAGTTTTAACCTGTCCACGCTGTTAAAGTATCACTTAATTTACTCTTACGGTTAAAGTACTATTTTATCTACTATTTTTGATAGATATAAGGCAATTTTAACAGTTGCTATATGGAAAAAAAATAAAAGTGTCATTGGTAGTGGTAATATTAAGCTTGATTTTCATGCATCCGTTGTCCGACGATATGATGATACGATATTAATTTTATTGGTTGAATTTAAAGACTTTGATTGGATAACCGTTTCTAACCAATTGAAATCTTTAAAGTCAACCAATAAAATTAATATCGGACCATCGTATCAACGGATAACGGACGCATGAAAATCAAGCTTTATTCTGTGAATTACTAAAAACTTTTTAATAAACATTTAAATAAGAATTTCAATTCCAGCGTAGAAAAAATATGTGCAACATGTTCAAAGACGAAGTCGAGAGCTGCAATCATGCTGTATACATACATACATATACATATGCATATCTGCAATAGGTCCTTTTTGCACTAATTACACAAATAACTATTTTCGCTGTTTTTACGTCAATCAAAATATTTTTTGCAACAAAACTTGGTGAAATGCGCTCCTTGAGACGTTTTCATCTTTTTTTATCCTCGATGAAATATGTTCGGATAGTCGCTGTCTAATTTGTCAAACTCGATTGCAGTTTTTCTCCGTTTTCTTCGACCCGTCTGTCATCCGAATCGATTAGATAACTCATAAAGTCCTGAAAAGTTTTCAGCGTCGAGCGCTTTATGAATACGAACGAACGCTTTGTCGCATTTTCCGAAAATTTCCAGATTAATTTTGTCTGAGAGACTTTTAGATTGCCCCTCACCATAAAAAAAATCGCCATTATGAAAGGCGTCGACGTCGTATGAAAATTTAAAATCGGTAATAGCAGATTTAATAAAAAAAAGTGGCTCACCCCAATAACTTTATTATTTTTTCAGATAAAAAAAACGATATTTGGTACATTAGTATATGACATTAAGATTGATTGACGCATTCAATTGTTTTCCGTCACTTCCTGTTTCACCGGAAATGACTACAACTTTTGATTTTTAAATGGCATCCTCGGTATTTTTTTTTTACTTTATTCGATAGAAAATGTCACTCTGAATAGAATGGTATATCATATGCCAGTTTTTGACATTTTTGCTGTAAAAATCGAATTTTAAATTTCAATCTAGAGTGTCATTGCTGTGTTAAAAACACTAATTTTTAATCAAGGAGCCTTGGCGAAATATATATTATCGTCTAATGTTTTTAGTGTCTTGTCCTGGCAAGTTAAAAGATATCCAAATCGTATTTTTAATCATATATCATTTTTTTCAAATGGAACGAGGGTGGCTCATTGGCATATTTGGAAAAATCATTTTTTTACGAATAATTTGGTACCACACACTTGGTATTTCGAGTCAAATTGTCGTTATGAACCGCAGGTTTCAATTTCAAATAAACTATATGCGAAAATGTCAAAAGTTGACATAATATGATACGTTATTCTATTCAGAGTCATTTTCTATCGCATGAAGTAAAAATATACCAACGTGCCGTTTAAAAATCAAAAGTTGTAGTAATTTCCAGTGAAACAGGAAGTAATCGTAATACGTCAAATAATCCTAATTTATGTAGTGTACTAACATACCAAATCTCGCTTTTTCATCTGAAAAAATAAAGAAGTTATAGGGGTGAGCCAGTTTTGAGACGAACCCGGTATATAAAGCTATAAGAAATATAGAATTCCAACTTCGGTAGTCTCGTTCTGGTATAAGTGATCCTTGTAGGTATTTAGATGCAAGCAATTGCATTATTTTTCTATAAGAATTTAAGAAAACCTTCTTTTCTTTTCCAGATACAGTTTTGTCGGCTTCAAAGTGACGATCAGCTACTGTTTGAGATGCATTCTTTTGTCTTGATCTAATGAGAACATTCTACGATTCTGCTACATATTCAATCCGGAACAATCAAAATCACCAAAAGATTGATATCTTTTCCCACTACTGTTAATAAATTAAGGCAAATTTATAAACTTTTTTTTTTGGTAATAAGGATATTGGGATCCTCTTCAGCTTCTTAGGAATGAATATTTTCCTCATATAATTATAGGGCATATCAGCCATTAATAAAGGATGTGGGTAGTAGACAAAGTGCGATTTTGAGCCATATTATCAAGAAATTACGTTTTTAACTAAAAACTAAAAAAAATCCAAACAATTTGTTGAAAAAATTCCAAATTTAATTTTTTTTTGCGAAAAAAACTTCATAAACGTGTTTCTTCTTCTTCTTCTTCTTCCTTCTTCATACTAGGCGAATCGCCTGTTTGGTTTCGTCGTCTCTACCGGTCAGACTGACAAGTTGTCGCTCCATCGTTTTCGTGGACGTCCTAAGCTTCTGCGACCTAGCGGTGATTTGTCGCGTGCAACTCTCACTATCCTTCTGTTGTCCATTCTGCTCGTTCGATATGCTCGTTCCATTCTTCCTTTCTGCTGAGTACCCACTCATTTACATTTTCCACCTTGCACGCTCTTCTTATGCTTTCATTTCTCTCCCTGTCCAGAAGCGTCTTTCCAGCTATTCTGCGTAGTACTCTCATTTCGGTTGTTTCTAGTAGTTGTTTAGTTTTCGCTGTATCAGGTCGAGTTTCTGCAGTGTATGTCATTACTTTTGTAATGTATTCTTTACCATTATAGGTCGTACCGTTGCCTTGTAAATTGTCGCTTTAGTCTCCACCTCAATGATTTTATTTCGCCATATTGTATCATTCAGGCATCCTGCTATTCTGGTTGCCTTCGTTGACCCTTCTCGCACCTCCGCTTCTACATCACCATATCCTGAGATTTCTATGCCTAGATACTTAAACTTCATCTCTTGCTGAATAACATTGCCCTCGACTTCCAGTTTGCATCTTAGTGGTACTTTTGATGTCGTCATGCATTTAGTTTTCTGGGTCGATATTATCATATTAAGTGATTTGGCTGTGCAATTAAATCGATGTAATAAGCGCTGTAGATCGTTCTCATTTTCAGCTACCAATACGGCGTCATCGGCATAGCATAGAATAGTAATTTCCTGGTCGCCCATACTGTATCCCTTCAGTAAACGTACATTTCCTATTATTTCGTCCATAATCATGTTGAAAAGAAGAGGGCTCAGGGAGTCACCTTGTCGGATACCACAGCCTACATTTATTGGTTCGGTCAGGACCCCGTTAATTTTAGCTTGAATTTGGTTCGCTTCATATATGTTTTGTATGGTTTTAACGAGGTTGTGTGGGATTTGCCTATTGTAAAGAAGGTGTACAACGTCTCTTAGCTGCACTCGGTCGAACGCTTTTTCTAAATCAATAAAACACATATACGCTGGTTTGTTAAATTCGATTGATTTTTCTGTTATCTGTCTTATGACAAAAACCGCGTCTGTGCATGATCTGTCCGATCTGAAACCTTGCTGTTCATCTGCTAAGCATGTTAAGTCGTTTATTTTGGTTGTTATCACTTTTGTCGTAAGTTTTAGTGTGATGCTTAGAAGATTTATGCCTCTATAGTTTGAGGGCAGCTTCTTATCTCGTCTTTTAAACATCAAGATAGTGGTACTGGTTCGCCATTCATCGGGTATCCTATGTTGGTAAAGAATTTTTTGAATCAGGGATGGTAGCTGCTGTATGAGACTTTGGCCGCTATATTTAAGTAATTCGTTTGGGATATGATCTTGTCCTGGGCTCTTCCTATTCTTTCGAAGCTTTCGAAGGGATGTAATTATATCGGCTGCCTCAATCTGTACGTTGTCGTTGGTCATTATTTCGGGTGTATTTAGTTCAACCTCTATTTCTTCTGATTTGTATAGTTCTGACAAGTAATCAATCCAGGATTCCCTTGCTATGTGATTTGTTTCAACTAACTCGTTAATCTCTTTTCTTTGCGTTCCTACAAAGCGCCAAATTTGTTTTTGAAGTCCGTAGAAGTCACTCTCCATACGTTTAGAGAAAATTTTCCAATGTTGGTTTTTTGTTTGTCTTACTAGTGCTGTTGTCTCGTTTCGGATTCGTCTAACTAACGTGTTTCTGGGGTCGAAATATACTACCCCTAAAAATATTTGCACTTATTTAAGACTCACCCTGAGTCTACTCACCCTGCTCAGACAGTCAGGCGGCACTTGGGGCGCTTATGAGCCCAAAGGTATCGTCGAGACTCGTCTGGGAATGCCTAGGTGAGCTGGGAGCTCTGACACAAAGAAACATAATTAAATTATTCTGGGTGCCAGGCCACAGGCCACAGCGGCAAGCAGCATCCATGGCAACGAAAAAGCCGATGAGCTAGCTAGGCGGGGATCATCGGCATTCTATCTTGGTCCAGAGTCAGTACTGGGAATACCCAAATGTATGGCCTGTAGTGCACTAAAACTCTGGATCAGGGAAAAGCAGAATGTTCACTGGAGAAACAGACAGGGGCACAGGTACAGCAAGGCTTTTATCCAAGGACCTAGCTCTAAAACCGCAAAAGAACTGCTAATGTTTAGCAGGAATAAAGTGCGGATTACCACAGACCTCTTGATAGAACACATGGCTGTCAAGTGTTACCTGAAGAAGCTCAACCTGTATCAAGGAAGTCTTTGCTGCAGACTCTGCGATATAGATCCTGAAACAGCGGAGCACATAATATGTCATTGCGAGGCTCTGGATCGCAAGCGACACTTTTATTTGGGAAAGCTAAGCTAGTACCGGAGGAACTATGCTCCCATCCTATCAAGAACCTGCATAAGTTAGTGCAGGGCACAGGGATAGGAGAATAGGTGTAGATATAGAAAGGGGACAGACACAATAGGCCTCACAGGTCGCAGTGTTTCCAGCAGAGGACGGCTTCTTGTTGTGGAAAAAATAAGACTCACCTTGTATATACACATGACTATTGAGAAACAAGAAAAAAAAAATAGTATAGGTACATAAAAGTCAAAAGTCCTTAACCCCTCTACAATTGTGCCAATTTCTGTATTAAGTACAGGCCGGAAGAAATACCCAATAAATAATAAATATACTCTTCGATTAATGTTGAATAATTGTGTGCCAATCAAAAATTGACTTAAATCTTTTAACCAGGCCATTGAACTTTGACGTTAGGCAATATGGACCGCGTCTCGCTAGTCTGACGGCTAAACCAAAGGACTTTTGCCATTCTTTTTGCTGCTTTTACATTTAATCCAACACGGCAAAAGAAAGATAAGACGCCAAGAAGTATTACGGCTAACGTATCTTTTACGTAGATGTGGTTTGTATTAGTTTTGCGATAGTGTATCGTTTGTCGTATGTAAAAGATATATTTGTTCTAATTTTTCGTCTTAGATTATGCTGGTTTAATCAAATAAACTTTCACGTGATTAAGCTTGACCGGCACAGTGTTGCTCACTTTTGAATATTTTCTTTTAATTAAAATGTTTTAGGAAACAAAAATGAATTTATTATAAATATATAATCAGATATTATTTACATTAAAAAACTCACCTTCTTCACAGCACTTAAGAGACATAAAGGGCCATTACTACCGCTCTCCAGTCCAAAATATTCTAATAAAGTTGCTATGAGTTTTTTACGGCTATTAAGCTATATTGGTAACTAAAAGAGGTTCTTAAAAGAACAATGTTCGATTGCAAGGTCAGATAGTAACATTTTTTAAGCTTAAACAATCACATCATCATCATTTAGCTTATTCCGTCCACTGCTAAATAAAAGCCCCTCTCAACTCTAGCCATTTCTTTCTATTTTGTGCCACTTGAATCCACTTGAATCTGTCATTCGAATCTTTCGTTGCTGTGCTAGAAAGTATGTTAAAAATTATAAACTGGGATTCAATAGGAATTAACATCGATTGCAAATTGATAAATCACCTCTATTTTGCAGATGATATTGTTTTAATAACAGACAACATACAGGAAGCACGGAATATGCTGAATATGCTAAATAATGCTTCGGAAAAAGTCGGTTTGAAAATTAACTTATCAAAGACACAATACATGACAAACCTAGTACTGAGTAGTAGAGTAATACTTTAGTAGAGTAATCGCGCCCTCGATTACTCTACTAAAAGTTAAAAATTGGAATTGAATATAATTATATAGTTTATTCAATTAGTATATTATTATATGAAAGCTGAGAAATTTTTTATCAAAGAAACTAAGAGCTGCCTGTTTTGCGCTAAGATCAGTTTCTAAGGAACTTAACTCATCAACCTCTAGTGTATTCTGCTCTTTTTGAGTCGCATCTTCGTTATGCCCTTCCATTCTGGGGTAATTGCTGCGCGACAAAATTTGATCTTATTTTCAAACTTCAAAAGAGAGCAGTTCGATACTTATTGAGACTAAACAGTAGAACTCACTGCCAGAATTTCTTTAAAAATTTCAAAATACTGACTCTTCCTTCCTTATTCATTTTTGAATCCGTTTGCTTAATCCGCAAGCACATATTCTCTATTCCGGAAAGGCCTTCTCACAACTATCCACTTAGGAATGCGGAGCACAATATTTATCTGCCAACCTCGAGCTCAGAACTAGTTAAGGGCTCAATACTGTACAATGCCAAGAAAATGTACAATCATTTGCCTTCGAATATCAAGTCACTTTCATTCTTTCCCGCATTTCGCAAAGCTCTGAAATCATACTTACTGGAGAGAGCCATATATGCGGTAAACGACTTTTTTGTTGATGTTTAATCATGAACAATTTTGAATTTTAAAATTTTGATCATCTCACACAGTGCTTAAAGGTCTAGTATTTAATATTTAATATTTTATAACTCTTGATTTTATGATATATAACATGTTTATTCATTTACAATTAGCCTTTTGTGAAATTTTCTAGATACGCCTGTGTTCTGCAATGTCCATATGTTGTATTTGTAATTTTATAACGTAAATTTTTTTGAATTGATTTGTATTGTATGACATTTTTTTATTATTTGTATATTTGTTTTTGTGCTTTTTTGTTTTGTGAATGCTTTGTCGATGAAGCTGTTTTGGCTTTTTGAACAATAAAGCGTTTTTTTTTCTCTTCGAGTGTCTTAGACCATGGGAGGATTGCCATTCCAGGTTACGGATGGAGTCTTCCAGGTCTTTGCAGTAAAGTAACAGCCATAGTAAATATCTATTCTTAAGGTACTCATCGGTCAACTGTACTCCCTAACTAACAAATATATTTGTTTTCAGGCTATTAAAATTTTATGTCTAACCATTTCTATTGGTTTAGGAAATTGTTGCAAGCAGCAATAGCAAAAAAATCCTCTTGTCCCATATCGGCTAATTTAAATATGCAAATATGCGCACATTGTCGGTAAAAGTAAGGCCGTTTTACAATTAAAAAAAAATAATTGTTTTGACTTTAATCCGTCGATTGTTTCAAACGAAAGGAAACTTTTACTTTTAGAGCTTCGGCGAAGCATTGCAAAAACAGCTAAAATGATTTGCATATATGTGCCGAAGTGAACGGTCGATTTTGTTTGAAAGCACATCATCGTGTCGGCCATGACGAATTTCGTGAATGTAAACGCATGTTTCCTGGATCTATAGGATAAAAGTTGTGCTATTAGAAGTTTGACAAACCTGTGAATAAGTCAAATACTAAAGTTTATAAAAAAACTGAGCTTATGAATTAATGTTGATATATTTATATACAGTTTGCTAAAACATCATAAAAATAGGGCTAAAAGTAAAAAAAATATGACATTTTAAATTTGACGAAAAAAAGTCCGTTGCGTTTTTTTGGATTCTGAGTGTATTACCCTTGTTAATATATTCTTAAAGTTGCTTAACCGACTAGACAAAATGTGCTGCCAACTGGAGGACAAATCGTGAACCTTTCGGGGCGGAGTCAAAAATATCGACTATTTTCGTTATTTTCCTCAGAGTAATATAATAATATAGCTCGGGTTTCTAAAAACTTTAATAGTGAGCTGATTAAGAAATTTAAACGAAACTTTTATTTTATTGCAAATTGTGGATTATTTTTGCCTATTATTTTAAGAATTCTAAACCGTATTAACAAAGAAATTATTATTTCGATATGTTGGTACATTATTTATAATTTATGATAATGCTAATAATTGCTGTTAATTAATATTTAAAAAAAAGTTGCATACCTATTTTAATTTGATTTAATGCAGGTTTATAAAAGAATAATTTCATTCTTAGATTATTTTATTCTAAATTGAGTGCTTTACGAATTTTACGATATTTTTTTTGGAAAACATAAAACTTTTTACATTTTTGATGCCAACTAATTGGCATGGTATTATTGGTATGGAAATTAGCAAAGAAAGAAAAAAATTGGCTATAACTTGTAATTTTTAGAAAAATAAATATTATACCTATATCGCTGAAAAGCTTAAAAATGGCGCTTTTTATGAAGTCATGGCCAAGTATGGTTTCCATTTAAAAAAAAATGTTTGTGTCATATGTCAAAAATGACATGCTTTAGAAAAAAAAACAGAAAACACAAACTCATTAGGTATGTGATTACCTACAACTTTTATCTGAAAACTTTTTATCTAAAATAGATTATAGTGGAATTAGAGACAAGTTTTAAAATTGTTTTTTTTTTCGAAATATCTAGTAAGCCTTGAACTTCTCCGAAAAAACCGAAAGCCGCATATTTATGACCCCACAAAACTGCAATCCTTTCCCCATTTAACCGACTCTCTATCTCCAGTAGTTTCCGAGATACCCATAGAGAACATCGTAGGAAACTCACCCTGTATAGTATTTAGAAACTAACTATTATTATTATTTGACTAGATTAATTTGATTAATAAGACTCGATTAATTTATTTTAAAATAAATTTGATCAGATTTTTCGTATATTCTACGACCAGAAAACCAAAATTATATGATAACGCACTTTTCAACGAAGTTGAAGTAAGATATAAGTAGTGTATCTATCACAATACTTAATAGAATTACTACAATTAGAAGAAAAAATAATAAGAAAAAATACCCAAATACCTTCACCTACTACTCATCTACAAAATAAACGAATATAATCTCTTATAAAAACACTACACAACTACTTCTTGTATTCTACACTGAACAAATTATCAAACTTACTAATTAATCAAACAAAAAGAAAAAATAACCAAATTATCCCTTCACCTCAGGATTCGGAAGTAGTTAATTAAGACGTAATTTACCTGATTAACTACGTGTAGTTTTTCTTCAAAAACTACGTCTTTTCCCGTTCATTATCTACATGAAAACTACGTTAATAAACTAACTATTGATATTATGTGTAATATTGCTTTGTATGAGGAGTCTAAATAATATGATGTCAATAGTTATATTTAAAGCCATATTTCTTCTGTTTTCTTAAATACATTATGTGTTTTCTAAAGCTTCAACTTATTATAACCTCATCTCAAACCTTTAATATTTGAAAGTTACATACATATGTTACATAAACTACACCCTCCACATAAACTACATTAACTACAACATGTAATGTAGTTCATGTAGTTTTTAAAAGTAATATGTAGTTTTCCGAACCCTGCTTCACCTACTACTTAACTACAAAATAAACTATAAAAATACTACTAAACTATTTCTGGTATTCTACACTAAACATTATAATTAAACTTAATAAAATTAATCTAATTTTACACTACAACTACAAAGAAATAAGAACATTTTTTAAAACTAGAAGAAACAGAACTTCGATACGTGCGACCAGTATAGCGGACAAAGAATATAAAATACACAGAATATACTAACGAAAAATAAAATACTTTAAAAATGTGCATTCAGAAAGAAAGAATATCTCGAAAATTATCTAAACAAACATTTTTTTTTCTTATCAGTGAAAAACATCGGGCTCGTCGGCCTTGCGGAATTTTTCGGGTATTTACAATGGTCGAATTGTATAATTACCAGCTTTCATAGCATATCTAATAGATAAAAAGTATCTGGTCGATTAGTAACCAATTGGCACAGTCCGAAAATTATCGATTTTTATTTTCTCTGTTTTTATTGGTAGTAACAAAAAATATTTTTCTGTAGTAAAAGACTGTGAAATACGCCCCGCCATCTGGTGCTTTACATCCATAAACGTCTTAGGTTGATCTACTTTAAAAATTCATATACAAGGGTATTACTAAACAATACAATACTACAATTGCTCGCTAGAATTTCTTCTTACACAAATGTCAACCGAATGGGCTTCCGAAACATTCTAAGAATTTAACCCGATCGACCCACTCGAATCAGACCGTCCTGTTCAGAACAAACGACCTTTAGCAAAAGCCATCTTGTATTCCCATTGAAAAATTTAAATAACCAATGTTTAAACTTAATAAAAACATTTCTGACACTCCCCCAGAAACAGATTCACAAGAGTACCGGTTCTATGAATTATATTAGCGACAAAACTTACATTGTTTTTATTCGGTACAGCTTAAAAAATATCTCGAAATGATTTAGATTGGATAAAATAAAATAAGATTGACGTTTATAATTAATTATAGTATTCATAAGATAGTAGCATTTCAGTGTTGCACTGGGAATATTAGAATTTAAAAATAAAAGACTTATAGAGCTAAAAATATCAGTTATATGTGTAAAAAGACTAATCAGATTTAAAACCTGTAACCTTGGTGCATTTCAGTTGATTTCAACAATTTCCGACCTCAGCGCTTCAACGACAAAAATCAGAAATTATCATTACCTATTTCACGCTGCCATGTTGATCGCATTAAAATAATATTGAAATAGTGGTTTTGTCATAATATTTAAGTATTTTAGTTTTTTGCTAGTGTAGTTATCGATACAATAAAACACTCATGTATGAGGTTTGTGTGATGTAACGCTGTTTCGGATAGTAAAAATAAGTTTCGAATTCGAATTAGACGTCGCGTTGTGTTGTGACAATTTCAAATGTTAATAGAATTGCCGAAAAAATGTTAACGCGTAACGTAATTAGCGCGTTGTTGGGTGCATAACATTCAATAATTCAACTTTCCCGGATATTCAACTCTCCCGAAACAACATTTTATAGCTTCATAGTTTCTCACACCGATTTGATCAAGAGCAAAAATGGATTCAAGCAGTTCTACGAAACAAGTGAGTAAACGAAGTACGAAGTGCTCGTTATATAATCAAAAAATTAAATAGACATTAATATACTATGAGAGGATAACATATAATTTGCAATATTAATGGTATAGGCACTTATTTTAATCCACTAGTGATTAAATGTTTTATGAACATCTTCTAAAATTATAATTATGTACCTTTAAAAAATTTCGTTATAGCCGAAATAGCCCCAATATGCCCCACTAGCAAAACCGATAATTAAAACTATGTTCGTTACCGTAGTTAATTCTTCTATTTTTTTTAACTGGAATTATAAATTATAATACAAGTTAGACCTTCTAAGAATATCAAAATATTTACTTTTTTATTTTTAGAAATTTCCACAAATTTTACTTCCTACAACCTAACCTTTTAGAATAACTATACAGGGTGTCCCAGAAATAAGTGCAAGTATTTTAACTGGTGTATAGTTCAACCACAGAAACACGCGTATGACTATTTTCTCGCGAAAATTTTTTTTTAAAATTCGAAATTTTTTGAAAATTTTTTTTGAATTTTTTTTAGTTTTTAGAAAGTTTTGGGGCTTTCTGGTTTTACCTTATTAAGTAATTGTTATCACGTAGTAATTGTTAATTTTGAAGTTTAACTTGATAAAATGTCATTTTAACAGAACGTATGTATCTATTTTAAAAAACTAAAGTGTTCTCAAATAGTTGAATTTAAATATTTTAAATAGTTTTTTTCTCTTTATTCTCTGTATTTTTATTTGCTTCCGACGACGCCGACGGAAAGAGAAAAATTTTCCGAAACGTTAAGCATTTTCTTGTTCTTTAGGCAAATTTGTATATCTTTAAACCTAACTTCTGACAAGTAGTTTCCGTTTGGGATTAACGCAGAATGTTTACATAAAATAACTATTTTATTTTGTAGATTTTCTTGCAGTGGCGAAATACCCATATAGGTTTTTTTTGGAGAGATTAGTCAATTAAAAATAACTAAGAATCATAAACTATATGAAACATAAAAGAAATTACAATATTATGTTTCTTTGTTGTTGGAATTTGCGAACTTTTCATTATAATAATGCAGAATTCTGATACATTTATGTATATTCATTATATATTGCGTTACACAACAACAGGATTGCATATATTTAAATCATTATCATACTTTAAGTACATTAATTAACAACTAATTATCAGGCTGCAGATTATTAGATGAATCATTATTAGAAGAACTTAAATGCGTTTTAATAGGACTTAAATAACGCTCTCCGACTTGTTTTGGTTTAAATTATTCATAAATGTTTATTAACTAGAACGTGTATATATTTTTCTTCTAACGTACAAGAACAACATAATTGCAATCAAATGTGTACTACTTTGAAATATGTCAAAATTAGGACATAATATTTGTGTAGAGCAGTTGTCTATGTATAGAATGTTCAGTTATCGTTCAACGTCACGTCATGTATTGCCGAACTCTCCCAATCACTTTCCAACCAGATGAAAGAGATTGGTGACGTCATTTTGTAAATTACTGCATATTTATTCTTTTTAGTAATTGTTATTTATTGTAATTTGATTTGGGGTTATAATTTTATTCACGGACATCGATCAATGTCAAAATTAAAATTTGATTGTTGCTGTAAAAAAAAATTCAAATTTTTTTATTGCAAAAATGCCTCAAATATTTAACCAAAACGAACAAGAGCTCATTGCTAAGCTTATAAATTATTTTCCTCGAGAAAGAGACGCTTGTAGAACACTCTTGCCCGTGGAGGCCGTATATGAAGTAAATACAATGCAAAGGTGTAATATTTCTATGTAAAATACCAATTGATAACGTTTTTAAATAATATATTTCAACAGTCCAAAGGACTGAAATTAAAGGGATCGTAACTGATGAGGGCTATAGTGAGATGTTTGGACTGCATCTCAATGTCTCCAAGACCAAACTATTGGTCTTTTCTAAGACTCCAATAAATAAATGCACACCTGCGTGTCAAGGGACAAACAATCGAACAAGTGACCTCAATAATGTATTTAGGACCTAACATCAGTAGTCAGTGCGACCCGAAAAGAGAAATATTTTCAAGAATTCAGCAAGCGCGAAAAATCTTCGTGGGTATGAAATCATTTTTTACAAGACGAGACCTCAGTGCGGAACTTAGAACTCGAATGGCCAGATGCTACGTCTTCTCTGTGTTACTCTATGGATGTGAGAGCTGGACACTAAATTCACAGACCGAAAAGAGAATAGAAGCCTTTGAAATGTATCTGTACAGACGGATGCTGCGAATCTCATGGGTACAAAGGATCAACCAACGATGAAGTACTCCAGCGCATGCAGAAACAAAAAGGGATACTGAACACCATCAAGGAAAGAAAAATGCAATACCTGGGTTATGTGATGAGAGGTGATAGATACGAAATACTGCGCCTCATAATAGAGGGCAAAGTGCAAGGGAAAAGATCAGTAGGAAGACGCCAGAACTCATGGATAAAAGATTTAGGGAGATGGTTTAAACGCTCGTCTGCGGAAATCTTCCGGGCTGCAGTTTCCAGAGCCACAATTGCCATTTGGATCGCCAACCTTCGGCAGGAGAGGGCGTGATAAGAAGAAGAACTGATGAAGAGTATAAGAAAAAATAATAAATGCCGAAATAAACGGAACTCGCTCAATCAAAAATATAGGAATGTACTTAACATTTTTTAAGGGAATGCCTAGGTGAACTGGAAGCTCTGGCTCGACGGAACAGAATTAAGTTATTCTGGGTGCCGGACCACAGCGGCATCCAAGGCAACGAAAAAGCCGATAAGCTAGCTAGGCAAGGATCATCGGCATCTTATCTTGGTCCAGAGCCAGTACTGGGAATACCCAAATGTATGGCCCGTAGTGCATTAAAACTCTGGATCAGGGAAAAGCAGAATGTCCACTGGAGAAACAGACAGGGGCACAGGCACAGCAAGGCTTTTATCCAAGGACCTAGCTCCAAAACCGCAAAAGAACTGCTAATGCTTAGCAGGAATAAATTGCGGATTACAACAGGCCTCTTGACAGGACATATGGCTGTCAAGTGTTACCTGAACAAGCTCAATCTGTATCAAGGAAGTCTTTGCTGCAGACTCTGCGATAAAGATCCTGAAACAGCGGAGCACATAATATGTCACTGCGAGGCTCTGGATCGCAAGCGACACTTTTTATTTGGGAAAGCTAGGCTAGAGCCGGAGGAACTATGCTGCCATCCTATCAAGGACCTGCATAAGTTAGTGCAGGGCACAGGGATAGGAGAATGGGTGCAGATATAGAAAGGGGACAAACACAATAGGCCTCACAGGTCGCAATGTTTCCGGCAGAGGACGGCCCTTATTGTGGAAAAAAAAACATTTTCTAAACAAAATGATGAACTGATCTCAGACACACCCTAAAACTCATATTTGACATATAATAATGACGTAACGGTGAGCGATGGTTGAACAATCTTTATATGAGTTTAAAAGACCTAGATAAACGCAAATTATTCACAAAGAAATATGAAAAACTGTTCTATGGTAACGACTAGCAAAACATTCAAATTTCTGAGTTTGTAAGTCTCTATTAACCAGGTATTTTATAGTAATTAAAATAAATCTGTATAATAAAAAATATACTAAATTAAAACCTAAACATAGTTATATCACACATAATATTGGCACTATTGCATATCAATTAATTGGATCAATTTAAATTACATTAATCAACTTTCTCTGCAAAAAGTATCAATTTTAGCGCCGTATTACTTGCACCCCCCTGTATACAAAAATGAAAGTAAATATTATTTAATCCATCATCGGAATTATCAAGTTTCTCTTTGGATGATTTGGTTTAATGCATCATTTATCTATGAAATAGCTTTAAGGAGGAATATTGTGAATAAATTGTTACTAGTTATTTCATTACATAACTATTGGTGATGAATTTATAGTTTTCCGCTCATTAACCTAATTTTAAAACAATTTTATCGAGGATAAATTAATACAGTTGACAGTAACAACGGTTATGAAGATTTATTTTAATAATTTACGTTGTATTTTACTTAATTCTTGGTGGTGATAAACCTTACCATGTAAACGAAACCTGGGTGCCGATGCCGTACCGCCGGTACATGAACGCATTAAACAAGTTGCAACAGAGATACCTTAGACAACTCTTAAGACCCAAATGGTACCATCATGTCTCAAACGTATCGGTCCTTGAAAAACCTGGCTGTGAGAGCGTCGAAGTCATCATTACTTAATCCCGCTTGGAATTTGGGCTGGTTACGTATGCAGGATGCAGAAAAACCGCCTACCGAAATCTCTTCTTTACGGTTAGCTTGTAGACGGTAAGAGGAAACCGGGTATACAAGTCAAAAGGTATTAGTGGACAGCAAACAAAGAAAAGAGGAATAAGCGTTAGATACAGGTATGATGGCGGTCTGTTCAAGATTAAAAGACTCAGGGCAAAAATACGTATAAAATTCATCACAGAACTTCAAGTCAAGCAAAAAAATTACAGCAATTACAAGAAATATTGAACACATATATCTAGACGTACGAGGCTTTGGGTCTTAAGCTGACCATCGATAAAACTAAAATCATGTGCATTCCCACGGAAAATCGTAACAATGCTATAAAAATCGGAGAAGAATTATTGAAATATGTAGCGGAATTCAATTATCTCGGCAGTTTGATTTCGGAAATGGCCAATATCCACTCTGAAATTAGCAGCGCCTCAAGAGCATTCTGACCACAATGTCTATATAATAGTGCCTGTAGCATCCACATTACGTGATAATTCAACTATGGTGACCATACCTTTCTCTCCCGAAATTCTCCGACCCTTGCCAAAGGCTCCACCAAGAAAAGACAATCGAACGAACCGACGAAAGGTAAAAACAGCAATCTTAGCTGATAGTCCTATAAAAAATGAACTGGCTGCAATTGAGTCAGCTAGATTGGCAACGAAAAAAGTTAAAAGCCTTTATTTCGAAGCTCCAAAAAAACTAGAAACTAAAAAGATCAAGATTAATAAGGAGAAAAAAGGAAAAAAGTTAGTGAAAACGAAGAATAAGAGGAATGCTATTGTATTTGTTGTTTTGAAACCTGTTCAAATAGTAAAGCCAAAGAAAAATGGATCCAATGTCTGGAATGTAAGAGTTGGGCTCATGAAGCACTGGTGGCGAAAATCCATATATTTGTCACAATTGCTTATCAGAGTAACAGATTTCAATAAATATCTTTAAATTATCTGGTTGTTTCTACGTTACAGTCCTCACTTCTACCCAAAAATTGTTTGTTTCAACTCACCTCGACTCCTGTTTCAACTTACCTCGGTATGAGGGGTGTTGAAACAAAATGGCTTGTGACGTTCAAGTCGACTTTTTGTTACTAGAATTCACATTAACTCTCTCTGTGTGTTACTCATTTCCAAGTGCAAGAAATGTATTATCAATGGATGCTAATTTCAACAGATCGATATTTATTTAGTATTTTGTCTATGAAGCAAAACACCCCTAGAAGGATATTTGCTACGAAAACTTCAAGGGGATAGGTATATACTAAAAATACTATACTTAAAATAATTGTACTATACGTTTTTTTTCTCAGGTAAGATTTCGACAGACGATGACAGAAGAAAAGCAGATGACGTCCCATACCAATCTATTTATTTTACTAAAAAAAGTTTCTAATAATTTTTAAGTTAACTATGGATGGGTTTAAATATAAATCCGTCATGCGTCGTCTCTTGTTGTTTTTAACCAGTTTTATTGGTTTATTTAAAAAATGACAGATCGTATTTCAATTTTATTGGTTTGACGGAACGATGAACGACAAACGGACGCCGATGCGTATGAACTCGCCTTTAGATTTTTGACGCTTGTCAAAGTCTTGCCCAATTAGAGGTTATAATTTGGTGTCAACTTTTGTCAGTTTTGTCAAATACCCTGCGTTTTGGAAGATGATGCATTTTGATTAGTGTTATTACGTGTGTTTTGTGTCTTTTGAAGTCAAGTGGAGGAAAAATCGAGTGAAAATTAACTGTAGACCCAGAACACAGTTTATGGTTAATACTCGCTGCCCAGGCAAAAAGTCTTATACACCAATAAAGTTACCATCATTAAAGTTCGTATACCATCTCGTCGTAGATAAGTGCATCTCGAATATGGTAGAAGGACCATACTAAACACATGCTAAAAACTGGAGTAGCTGTAAAATATCGACATCACACGATACGTAAATAATGGATTTTAGTACTGCACAAGAAAAATAATGCCAAAGGTACTGGTTTAAAAAATTAAGATTAAAGTTAATTAATCAACCTTTTAGGTACCTATAAAATTTGGTAAGTGTTATTAATAATAAAATAGTTTGTTTTATTTATGTTGTTTTATTTATTCCTTGTTTTGTATTAACACATGCCGTTTTTTATTAAAAAACTCGATTACATTTTTTCAGTTTTATACAGTTTTTTTCACAATATTTTGAAGTAATCACTTGTCAGTCAAATTTTAAATATAATAATTTCCTGCTATGCGTTCCAGTTGTACCAACTTATTTCTTTGTAAAATAAAATAAACTACTTTGTCAAGGATCTTCTCGTTGGACAGACTATATAAGCATACAGAGTCAGTAGGAGGAATACAATAGAACACAAAGGAGAAGGATTGTAAACTCAGATAACAGCGACAACCAAAAACTAAAGAGGCAACAAATTAATGAGATTTTTGAATGTCCGGAGTGCTGAAGAGAGATAACCTCATGTATCGAGCTTTTTAGTCACAGAAAAGCTCATGAAAAAAAACGCCTTGCGTAACCATCTTCTGATGCGTATCAAATACTCGTCAGCGAGTAATGGCAGTAAGTAACATTGAAAATAAATTTTCTTAGCTTTAACTCAGACTACTTGAAATCTTTTCTATACTAGAAAAACAAATTAAATAAATACATTAACGAAATTTATATTCTCTGTGAAAATATTGCTATTTGAGACAAGAAAAAAGACAAGTAATTTTGCAAAAATCGCGTTTACGTTGCTTTATTAAATATCAAGCTCTGGATTTGCGTCCAACGTCGAAACGTTCTCGGAAATACATTCAAAGGAAAACTTTAAAAAGAAAATCTAATAACTAAGAACTACAACACTTGCTTTGAGTCTAAATATTAAAAAAGTTTTCAGTAAACGAAAAAAGTTTTCGTAGAGATTTATATGTAGGTGTATAGGAGTATTTTTTAATAACAAAATCTTTCGAAAGGAACAACATCCTGTCGTATGAAAGGTAATTGAAAATAATCACTAAAGTAGCGAATAAGCGTTATATTCCAGGCAGTTAATTTTTGTTGTATTTACTTTCCGAGTGGGTGAATATATAAAAGTTCGTTCGGATGTATGATTGATGTATGATTTTTAAAATGAACATCGATGACATTCTCTATATAATTAATTTGGTTAATAAATAAGTGAAATATAGTACAATTCTTTTAAAAGTTCCTCAATATGGTCGACCTAGTTACGAAAATTGGTATTTTTTTTTAATGAAAAATAAGTTGGCGTTAGCGAATTCAGAACCTTTATTTACTCTTTGGTTAACAATAACATTTTTCAGGATTGTCAAGTTGACGTTAAAGTTAGGTTATTAGGTGGTTGTCATAAATCATAAATAAAAACATAGATTATTGAAATTATTTAATAAGAATAAAGGTATTTTACCGCAGATCTGAAGAGATTTTACTTAAAGGTATTTTATAAACTTTCTCAGTCAGAATATTAACTCCCCTGTTTCTTATATTTCAGTTAAAGGGACTTATAGGCAGTGAATTTTTGTTTTCATGTTTTGACGATATCTGAAAGTTCCTAGAATTATCAAGATTATTAAATAAAAATAGTTGTTTAATAAGTGAAATTAATAAAAAGACTTGGAAATAGGATGATGCGTTTCATGTTATAGTTGATAGATCACCCCATTTCTCTTAATTTGTTTTTATTTCAGTACAGTTAATCACAAATTGAATTGATGTGTGCAAAAACAGCTATATATTTTCAAACATCTGATTTAAATAGTTCTTTTATATACTGTTAAACTGTATCAACTACAAAGTCTTTAGCAAAAAGTTATAAGGTAATAAATTTTGTAGATATAATTTATGAAAATTTATATATAAAGATTAGAACACAATCCTCTTTGGGAAAAAGAAATACTGAAAAACTCATTAAATATACTTTATTAAAAATAACAACATACAAAAACAGTCATCCATGCAAACTGTAATAATCAGAACATTATCCATATTATACCTTTATTAAATTTGTGTTCACACTCCTGTCAAGAAAGCCAGAAATGTTTGTTTAAATATTAACTTATTTTATATTAAGCCATTTTAAATTAAGCCAGAAACACATCAGAATATGTCACAACCACAACTATAGGTTTGGAATCAGTACTAAATTTTATACCTAGTGATGTCAACTAACAAGTATAGGATAAAAAAGAATTATTAATATAGAGTGTACTATACGATGTCCTTCTGCTTATTTATGAAATGACTTTCCTTTCAAATGTGAGGAATAAATAAAAGTAAATAAAACATAAAACGTAAATTTTGGTTTGGTTTGGTGTTTGATATTCTAACTACATCTATTACAAACCTTAAGTGCTTTTAGTGAGTAACTGTATTTTTTATTATTGTTTGTGTATCCTGTAAAGTAAAAAAATATATATTTCAAGAAATATAAAAACAATGCAATAGATATCAAACAGATTCATAAAAACTACTTACAATTGTACATATTATATATTTCAAGTGTTATTTGATTTTTGGTCCCATTACCAACATTACCTTAGGTCTTCTCTACTAACTCAACTTTTAAACCTGTTTTAAACCTTCTTTATATTTTAAAACTAATTTACAACAATCTGTAATGCCCGCGCTGTTTCCTGAAATTCATATACGTTTTAATCTATTTATTATCATAACATATTAAAAACCTCAAAATTACTGATACGAGGAAACTTCTCAAAATAATTAGAGACCTTTTTACAAACATCTGGACTAATTTATTTTCACGAATTTGTGGACGAATCAATGTTTTCTAATACGTTTTTAAGCGTTTTACACATTTTTTTGAATATCTTCCAGCCTATTCCTCAGTTCTTGATCGGTGAAAAGATTATTTACAAGTATATAATTAGTACTGCAGGCTGCAGGTTAATTAAAAGAACAAAATCAAGTAGAATTTGTGAATAAAAACTCAAAAAATAATGAAAATATTTATAAAAAGGAACCGTAAACGTCAGTCAGTCAAGTGTCAGAGTTCAATTAGATTTACCACAGATTATCAATTTGAACGATTTGAACTACAGTCGATTCCAGTCTAGAGATTTTCGTTTTTAAGCCTCCCATACTGAAGTCCGCCATATTGGGAAGTTTTAGGTGAAAACTTTGAATAAGAAGACTAAGGAAGGAGCATATCAAAAATCTTAGGTACACCGCGATGGGCCTCAAATATGGCCGACTTAAATTCCGGTTTATCAGTGTCGTTCTAATTTTATTTAAAAAATGTAAAACTATGATGTAAGGTAGACGTGGGTTAAACTCAATAATTTGTTGTTTTATTTTACGTTGTGAATAAATGTTGGTAGTTATTAAAATTGTTATAAAAATATATAATTCTAATAAAAATAGATAAGTTATAATAAGTATTTATTAACACAAACATCCGATACGCTACTGAAGCAGGCAAGTCAAATTAACGTATCTAAATTCTTTGACATCTAATCTTTGACAAGTAATAAATAAAAGCTAAAATGCAAGAAAAATATATAATTTAGTTAATTTAAGTGAATTTCATAAATGATCGGTTTACTACACGTATGTATATTATGTAGTCACTTACACGTATGTATATCATATAGTCACTTACAAAAAAAGTGAAAAGTTGTTCCATTATTTCACTCAATTTTTGCCGAGATCTACCGCACGCTACACAACCAACTATTTCAGAGTCTTTTTCGATAAATCGCGATAGTGCCACTGTTAATTTAAGTTCTGCCACAATTTCCATCTGGATTTACTACCTTTATACAACTATCAGTAGTAGAATAAATAATAAATAACATAAAATAAGCTCCATAAAGACTGACAAATCCACAAAATTTCAAATCAAATTCAAATGTGTCAAATGAATCGTCAAACAGAACTGTCAAGGATCCCCACCCTAGAGAGCTTTTATGGTGCCTTTTCCGCCCACCATGCATGAATACATGGATAGCATTATTTTCCTTGCTTAGTCTTCTTATTCAAAGGGTGAAAACAAGTACCGTATGATCGAATAAAAATGGCGTCAACGATGTAAATGTAAATGTAAAATTATATGGCATCGATCGTCATTTCCAAGCCAACTGGACGCCGTTTTTTTCGATCATACGGTATAAATACCTGTATTTCTAATAGAGTATACAAAATATGAAAGTGTTTCCTATTTAAATTAATGTGTAAAACCCCTGTGTTTCCCGGTTGTGAACCCTAGTGACAGGACAGAAACGTTATGTGTAAACGGAGCTTAACACTGGTCTTACGAATAGACAAAAAATAAATTACTTTTTATATTGCATTTATCGCCATGCACTAATGCATGCAACTTTAACATAAATATATCGACTTTTAAAAAACAGTTAAAAAAATCCCATCTACTTAGTGAAAGTTCCAACATTTTTAACCCACTCTATCTAGCAAATCTATCTATCGACTATAAATTTTGTAATTGGGTTATTACCGTGTTTAATGGTTATAATTTTACGGATCTGATGCAATCGGCAGTCGGCCATTTTCAATTTGTTTGACTTCTTGAATGCCGATAGCAGATAAGAGAGGTGAAGCATTGTGTGCTTTTGTTTTTAAGCCAGCCACCATTGTGGCAATGTGTTGAGTAACCATAAACCGCTCGCGTGAACAAGAAACTTCGAGAGTTGGCAACCCTGGTTGACAGTCGGATTATTAACCTATTATTGAGAATTGTAATGTCGGAGTATTGATATAAATAAACTTATTTTGTGTTACTAGTTTTTGATTATACTTATAGTTGTTAGTTCTTAGAGGTAGCACAACTGGCGACGAGAAGTGGTTTACCTACTTACGCGCGTTAAAAAAGGGGTGAGTACATACCAAATAAAAAAAAAATAATTTAATATAAAGAAAAATGTGTGTAGAAATGGTTTACTGTTACCCTGTTTAAAGGGCAGTTTAAAACGTTTTTCTGTTTATAATTTTACGTGCTGTTACCCTATGAATAGGGCAGCTCAATGTAATAGAAAAAATACTTCATTAATAGGGCAGTCAACGAGCTGTTACCCAAATATTTGGGCAGTTCTGTGAGATAAAACAAGATAAATTAGAGGCTGTTACCCTTATGAAGCTATACCTATACACGATCACTGTTACCCTATGATTAGGGCAGTGCAATGAAAAAAAAAGAGGTACATCATCAACAGGGCAGTCAAAAGTAAAAACAAGGTATCCAAAGAGCTGTTACCCAAACATTTGGGCAGTTCTGTGGGATAAAATAATACATAAAGGCTGTTACCCTTATTTAGCTATGCCTATACATAATATATGTAACTGTTACCCTACTTTTAGGGCAGTTCCGGATGAAAAGCTTCCAGTAGACACAAGCAGAGGAAAAAAATAAGAGACTGTTTCTTTATAACCATAATATTGTTTGTCACAAATTGGTAAGTGAATAAAAATGAAATTCATATTAGATAACAACTTATTAATTTCACTAAGTCAAAATTTATTTATCACAAAATTTAATGGATTATTAATTAAGGCATATTTTCAATAATGACGAATGATTTTATTGTATGATGTAAATTAAAGTAAGAATAAAAGGTAACGTTTATTATTAATAAACAACACAAATACAGAGATTATATTAGAAAAGGGATTTCTTTATAAACTCAGCTGTCAGCTCTTACTCTCGACTACTAATACAAGTGGACACGATAACTATAAAAACCATCTAAACATCTAGATACAGTATTACTTTTAGTAGTTAGTGTATATGTAGATTTGCCATTGTATATTCTACAGATTTCAAATGACTTGGCGATTGCTTATATAATCACAACATTTATTCTGTTTACATCGCCCGGAATTTTGAGCGGTGTTATCGCAAGAAAAAAAGAGATTTAATTTATGACCACAGTATTTTTATTCTATATAGTTTTAACTAACTGATAAGTGGTTTTTTTTTAGGTTTGATTAAGATATACTATCAATATTGCCATCTATTAATAATAATGAATGTTTAACAAAACATTCGCTTTATTTTTGTTTATATTACGTATTGTATAATAATATTAATTTTATTTTACTGTAAGTACAGGGAAAGTTAATAATAAGTTAATTTCGAATGATTAATTTGATTTTCAGATTAATGATGTCTGAAAGCAACATCAGATCATTCCTGTGCGATAACATCGATAAAGCTCTGATTAGGGGAGAATGGGAAAAATGGTTACGATCTCTAGAATTATATCTGGCCTCCGAAGATATTACTGACTTCGCAAAGAAGAGAAATAAACTTTTGCATCTTGGAGGAGCTCAGCTGCAAGAAGTAGCCTATAACATCCCGGGGGCCATCGAAACATACAATGATAAAGAAAATAATGATGTATTTAAAATCTTGGTTGAAAAGCTAACTGATTATTTTTCACCAAAACAGAATTCGACTTTTGAACGGCACCTGTTCCGAAGCCTCAAACCAGAGCAGAGTGAAAGCTTCAATAAATTTGTTTTAAGAGTAAGACACCAAGCCACCAAGTGCTCGTTTGGAAACTCTGCTCAAGAAGCACTAGAAATTAACGTTAAAGATAAGATCATCGACAGCTGGGCTCCTACTGAATTGAAAAAGAAATTGTTGGAAAAAGAAAGATCGTTAGATGAAATCATAGAAGTTTGCAATGTCCACGAACAAATTGGAAACCAATCTAAAGCTATGGATTCTATCACAGCCGGCCCTAGTACTTCTTTTGCTATTAATAAAATTCAATCTAGCAACAAAAACAATTCTAACCAGTGCACGAGATGTGGAAAATTCCGTCATTTAAATAAAGATTGTCCTGCTATCGGCACCAAATGTCACAAGTGTGGATTTATTGGCCATTATGCATTCATGTGCAAAACGAGAATAGGAACAAAGCGTTTCAGTAATAATACGACACCATCATACCAGTCTCATAACAAACGTAGAAGACCAGGATCTAAAATAAATTTTATTGAAGGTGAGAACGAAGAAACAGAACAGACAGAAGCCATTCGAGATTTTGAATGTTTCAAGATCTCGGGACACTATAAAGAAGAAAATAACGATGATCTCATAGAGTGCAGCTTAGGAGGGGTGCCAGTAACTTTACTAATAGACTCAGGATCCACCGTTAATATTGTGAAAGGAGATGACTGGAAGATCCTTACGAAACAAAACGCTGTTTTGTGGGATATTGACCCACAACCTCAACATAACCTGAAAGGGTACGCATCAGGGAAGCCATTAGATGTACGGCATACATTCCAGTCAACAATCGCATTACAAGCAGGTGAAGAAATCATAACATCTTTCTATGTCGTAGATCAAGGGGACATCTCTATATTAGGAAAAGATACCGCTAAACAGTTAGGAATTTTAAAGTTGGGCATAAACATAAATCAAATTGAAATGTCAAAACCATTTCCTAAAATTAAGAATATTAAAATTAAACTGACAATTGACCCCCATGTGAAACCAGTACGGCAACCAGTAAGAAGAGTGCCCATTTCAGTCGAAAAGCAAGTTGAGAAGAAGCTCGAAGAGGCATTGCTTTCTGACATAATAGAGAAAGTGACCGAACCAAGTGCATGGATCTCACCAATAGTTATTATATTCAAACCAAATGATGACATCCGCATATGTGTAGATATGCGGCGAGCGAACGAAGCAATTATAAGAGAAAATTATCCTTTACCGACTTTTGAATCCTTCATGACCAAGCTAAGAGATGCTAAATACTTTTCACGATTAGATTTAACAAATGCCTACCACCAACTGGAGCTTGACGAGGAAAGTCGTCCGATCACAACGTTCATAAGCCACAAAGGCATGTTTCGTTATAAACGTTTAATGTTTGGCGTAAATTCAGCACCCGAAATTTTTCAGCGGGTATTCGAAGAAATGCTGTCCTCTTGTAGGAACTGTCTTAATTATCTAGACGATGTGATTATTTATGGTAGTACAGAATTTGAACATGATATTTGCCTAAAAAAGGTATTAGACGTATTTTCAACAAATAACGTGCTATTAAACGAAGCAAAGTGTGCCAAGAAAGTACAAGAACTTTACTTCCTGGGACATAAGCTTTCTAGTAAAGGCATTGAAGCGGATCAGTTGAAGATACAAACTGTTTTAGACTTTCGACCACCCAGAACAAAGGAAGAAACAAGGAGTTTCTTGGGACTTGTCACTTACCTTGGGAAATTTATACCGGATCTGGGCACCACAACAGAGCCCCTTCGACAACTAACGAGAGAAAATCAGAGCTTTGATTGGTCAAAAGCTCAGCAGGAGAGTTTCGAAAAACTCAAAGACTTACTAGCAAGCCTTCCAACTTTATCCTATTTTGACCCCAAATTAAGAACACGATTAGTAGCCGATGCTAGTCCGGTGGCATTAGGAGCAGTCTTACTCCAGTTCAACAAAAAAGAGGAGCCACAAGTAATATCTTTTGCTAGCAAAAGTCTCTCTTCAGTAGAAAGGAGGTATTCTCAAACGGAGAAAGAAAGCTTGGCACTTGTCTGGGCAGTAGAGCGTTTTTACTATTACCTATCTGGTTTGGAATTCGAATTAGTTACAGACCATAAACCATTGGAAGCAATATTTAAACCATCGTCGAAGCCACCAGCCAGAATCGAAAGATGGGTTCTAAGACTTCAGTCATTCAAATTCAAAATTGTATACCAATCAGGGAAACAAAATATAGCCGATTCATTATCCAGACTATGCCAAATAAAAAATGAACCGCCATTCGATAAAGAAAATGAACACCATATTTTCACCGTGATAGAAAGAAATTCACCGCAAGCTATTAAAATATCACAGGTAGTAGCAGAAAGTCAGCTTGATGGCCAAATAACCGAAGCAGTAAACAAAATAAACAAGGAATGTTGGGAACCGACAGACAAAAATATTTTCTATCCATTCCGTTTGGAATTAACAACAGTGGGACACGTCATTTTACGAGGTAATAGATTAGTGATACCTGAGTCCTTAAGGGAACAGGTACTACGACTAGCACATGAGGGTCATCCGGGGGAGACAGTCATGAAAAGAAGACTAAGAGCTAAAGTTTGGTGGCCTCTCATAGACAAAGCTGCCGAAAAATTTGTCAAAAATTGTCGCGATTGCTTGTTAGTTAGCTTACCAGATAAACCACCCCCAATGACAAGGCACAAATTCCCAGAGGGACCATGGCAATGCGTCGCAATAGATCTCATGGGACCTTTACCGAATCACGAACAACTTTTGGTTATTGTGGACTACTATTCAAGATATCAAGAGATCATTTTTCTCAAAAGTACGACGTCTTCAGTTATAATCAACCATTTGACGGAAATATTTTCCCGGTTAGGAATACCAAGATCTATAAGAGCAGACAACGGACCTCAGTTCACTAGCCAAGAATTTAAGAACTTTTGTTTACATAACAATATAGATTTAATACATACACCGCCATATTGGCCTCAGGCGAATGGAGAAGTTGAAAACATGAATAGAGCTATTTTAAAACGTCTCCAGATTTCACACACAAACAAATTAAATTATAAAACTGAGCTACATAAATTTACAATGATGTATAACGCTACGCCTCATGGAACTACTGGAAAAGCACCCTCAGAATTATTATTTAACAGGATAATTCGCGATAAACTTCCATCGGTAGCAGACTTAGTTAATGAGCCAGGAGACGAAGAGGCCTACGATAATGATTTGCTGAATAAAAACAAAGGGAAAGAAAAAGAAGACAAGGCTAGACACGCGAAAATAATGGACATAAGAGAAGGAGACAAAGTTTTAATTCAGAACATGATAATTCCACATAAACTCACTACCCGGTTTAATAATGAGGAGTTTACTGTGATTGAAAGAAAAGGAAATGAGGCTACATTGTCTGGACAAGATGGCCAAATCTTAAAACGACATGTAAGTCATTTGAAGAAATTGACAGAACCATCAATGAAAGATAAACATGATAAAATGAGAAATGTAATAACCCAATCGTCGATTCCTAACCCTCTTTCAACAGATCCATCAACCGCCCAACTTACCGGACCAAATAAGGAACCAACAGCATCGGACAAGTTACCCCCGCTGAAATTGAAAAAGATGGAGGGATTGTGGCAATGTGTTGAGTAACCATAAACCGCTCGCGTGAACAAGAAACTTCGAGAGTTGGCAACCCTGGTTGACAGTCGGATTATTAACCTATTATTGAGAATTGTAATGTCGGAGTATTGATATAAATAAACTTATTTTGTGTTACTAGTTTTTGATTATACTTATAGTTGTTAGTTCTTAGAGGTAGCACAACCATGTCTTCGGTGGTTGTGTTGCTTTGTTTTTGGTACACGGTGTTGTGTCTTCATTTATTAGCCAATATTTAAACAGGGTTTTGTTAGTTTGATGACTTTTTTTGTTACATAATCGTTTCCCCCACACGCTGATTGTGTAGGCCAGTTTGCGCAGTATATTATTATTATTGTTTTTGCATATTGTAGATTGTAAGGGAGGGAGAAGTTTATAGATCTATTGTGCCCCCTTTTTTCAGTTATACAGTCTCAGGGCTTTGACAAAATCAGTATCTGAGACGGCTCTACAGAGGTTAGTTCTCCATCTCCGATATCAGTCGTACCTTCCTCACATAATCTAGAATCATAGTTGTTTCTTAGCTTCAGCCTACTGATGTGTTCATTCGGGAGAGAGTCTTCTGTTAAAAAAAACCATGACAATCCAATGAATGTTACTTAAATCAAGGCAAATCTTTGAATTTTCTCGGCCATAAGCCCTGAGAAATTTCTTTGGGTGTCTTGACAGTTGGAAGATTTACATTCCAGGATACGGATGGAGTCTTCCACGTTCTTGAGTTCGGTTTTAATCTTAATCTTAATCATCTTGTGATAGATTTTGACAATTTGTTTTAACTCTGAATTTGGTATTTATTAAACGAATCCAGTACATTTTGGACTTTTCAATCAATACACTTTTTCCATAGACCTCTCTTTTGATATCTCTTGTTCTGTGCATATATTTTACTTAATTATTTACTGAGCTAGCTGGAACCTATTTGTACCGGAACCTGGTGAATCCGAGTTCCCATTATAAACATTTTCACCCAACGGTGACGTTAGAGATGGCAGCATTTATTTTTCCTCTAGTTCTAGGATTTCTTCAAGTTTTTTAGTCTTTGCACTACTGTGATTTTGTCGAGTTGACTGAGCATCAACTCGACAAAACCGCAGTACCAAACCAAACCCGACAGTCCTGCACCATTTCTCAGTGATTCGGAGTCCCCTTTGGATAATATCACACAGAGTGGTTTCGTGATACCTAACAAGAGATACCAATTTCTACAGTTAATCGTTGAAGGAAATATTGAGGAAAAAAGAAATAGCTGGGACTTAGGATAGGCTTGGTGCATTTCAGTTTATTTTAACAAATTCCGACCGCAGCGCTTTAACGGCAAAAATCAGTAATTACCAGTATATAGTTCACGCCGGCGCGGCGCCGCCGTCATGTTGATCGCATTAGAATAATATTGAAATCGTGGTTTTGTCATAATATTTAAGATTTTAGTTTTTTGCTAGTACAGTTATTGAGACTATAAAACACTCAGGTAGGAGATTTGTGTGATGTAACGCTGTTTCGGGTAGTAAAAAATAAGTGAAAAATAATTCGAACTAGGCATCGCGTCGTGTTGTGTTGTGACAATTTCAAATATTAATAAAATTGCCGAAAAAATGGTAACGCGTAGAAGAGCGTAATCAAGGCATTGTTAGGTGCAGTAACATTCAATAACTCAATTTTTCCGTAAACAACGTTTTATAGATTTATAGTTTCTCCCGTCGATTTGATTAATAGCAAAAAAGGATTCAAGCAGTTCGACGAAACAAGTAAGTAAACAAAGTGCTCATTAGATAATCAAAAATTTAAATAGACATATACTAGGAGAGGATAAAATATAATTTGCAATATTAATGATTACAGTGGGGGGTTGGAACCTTTGGTGTTACATAGCAAAATAAAACACTAAATTATCACAATACACCAAAACACTTTCACTTTTACACTGGACGCGCGTTTCGCTAACCATGTTAGCATCATCAGCAGATGATTATAAACTCAATAATCATAACTGAATAAACTTTTTCAATTCAACTAGTGAATGTTTTATGAACATCTTCTAAAATTATAATTATGTACCTATAAAAAATTCCGTTATAGCCGAAATAGCCCCAATTATGCCCCACTAGCAAAATCGATGATTAAAACTATGCTCGCTACAGTAGTTGAACTCATCTAAAAAATGTTTGTAACTGGAATTAACAAAATTACACCTGTAGATATTATAATATTTATTTTTTATTTTTATTTTTAGAATTTTCACGAATTATACTTTCTAACACTTCCTTACATTATAATTAAATTATAAATTTTTTGTATTCTCGCTATTTAAACGCGTGTATTTGGATTATGCTAGTTGTTTACGATATTCTCCGATGGTGGCAGCACCGGCGGAGAATGCACCAAGCTCCTATACGGAAAAAAGAAGAGTGAACAACCCATAGATTTAGGAAGAACAGATATCACATTGTGCATTTTAACCCGATCAAACAATCGGAAGTTGACTACGTACTGTAAAAACCAACTGAGATAGAGAAGGCGACATTGCCACGTCTCAAATTTGCGCCTATCTACTTAATTTGATTTGCAGAAAAGGTGACTTTAAAACCTTCACCGGATATCAATAAATCTCAATTTCTTAATTAAATTAATAGTTTATTTTTAAAGAAGCATGCGTAATATTATGTTATTAACCAGAGGATATATGCGTTACTATTAAAGGACATGTTTACTGTGTAATGTGCTGAAACGTCTAGAACTATTGGCAACGTCGCTGCTAGTCTTCCAGAATGAAATGAGCCGTCCGTCCCACCACACCTCGCGACGGCCCTTGATCCGTTATAGCGCACTACGTTTAGCTTACGGTGTGTTTGAAGTCGGAATCAAGTCCTAAGTGAACTTTTCAGTGTTTTTCAGTAGTTTTTGCTTTTGTTTAACATACTTTTGAATTTGCGAATTTTCAATATGGTACGACAGTGTCAAATATGTGGAAAAATAAGCTCAAATTACCCGAATTTGTCTTTTCACAGGTAGGTATTGTTTCCGCCGCGCCGTAATCGCCGTACATAGGCGTCCCACAAGGGAGCCTCTCACAATTAAAATAATTTCTAATTATATTTGTTGAATTTTGAGCTATTAAAACAAGAACGTAGTAGCCGGTAATTGAATTATAATTCGTCTCAATTACTACTTAACTGTTGTAGATCATAACAAATTTGAATATAAACATTGCATTTGAAACTTTATTATAAGCCAGAAAGCGACATTTTTTTTCTTAAAATTGCGTCATATTTTGGTCATTATATACGATATTCTAAAGGAATTTTGCTCAACAAATAAACAAATGTGTTTACACGCCCTTTTTTACATTTTATTGCATTATTATATCTGCCCCTTAGGCCTCGTTTAAACAATTTTTTACCACCGTACAATACAAATACCTCTTTCTAGAGTTATTTGTGCGGTGTGTTTACCTTTTTTTTAGAATGGGACGAACTGTAAATAATTCTTAGGCTACTAGTTTTATACATACCTATATACAGAGTGACCCAGGCCTCCAAAAAAGCTTTTTACCTATTACGTTTTAGGTTTGTAATTTTTATTTCAATTTTTTACATAAGATGGGGGCCATTGTAACGCACATTTTCAAAATATTTTTGTCAACATACAGGGTGATTCTCGGGGTGATTCAAACCGCAATACATATATGCTTAATACAGTTCATGAAGATTGGGACATTTAATTAAAATTTGATTGTCTGATGAAGCTACCTTTAAAAGTAATGGATTTGTAAATAAACGTAATATTCATTATTATGCGACAGAAATCCCATACTGTAGCACACAGATTTGATACTTTTAATGATAAATGCCTTCTATTGAGAGACTAGAAGGTAATTGCCTCGTATCAGAGCCATCATAATACAAGAAGACCGAAAGTCAAATTTTGTCTTATATTTTCAAAAAAACACAATTTTCTCATTAAATATTGATTTTAGGTATATGAAGTTATTAATAATACAAGATTAAACAACTATTACATAGTACTTTACAGGAAGCTATCGATTGCGAACTAACTAAATCGTTACTAATTATTAATTTTAAAAAGTTCTTTTTAAGATCAAAAAAGGTAAAACTAAAACCTAAATTATCATTTGAGATTAAACGGAAGTTCTAAATAATGTTGCCTATTCTAAACAAGAAAAATGTATTTATAAGTTTTATAACATCTCTAATTAAATTTGGACGAAAATAATATTTCTGTTTGCTGTAGGTAATTTTCTCAGGAAAATACGTAAATAGAAATGACTTTTAAGTAAAAAAAGTCAAAAGGACAAGTTATTCCAAAAAGGACTGTCCTTTTCAAAAAGGACAGGTGGCAACCCTAGGTATTTCTGGAATGGAAATTTAATGGCAAATCTACAACTTTAGTTTGAAAATATGTTCCGGCCCCCTATGTTTACAGAAATGTCTAAAATGTGCTTTACCATCGCCTCCATATTCTGAAAAAAAAATTGAAAGAAAAGACACCAACCACAAACCTAATATTGAACTGTTTCGGAAGCCTGAGTCACCCTGTAAATATTCAAAAGTAACTGAAAGTTTATATAGAATTAACTGAAAGTTTAAATTGAAAATCGACGTTGGAGCGATTTTCGAAAACTACCTACTAACGTTTCAACATAAGTATATGTGGGATATTAATTATATTATTATATTAGACCTTATAACAAAACTCATCTGACGAAAAAGTATTAATGTAGTATATTAATATGGAGTAAACATTTTACTAATTACTTTACTTTTACTTTACTAATTAAATTCGTTCCAAAAAACGATACGCCACTGGCCATTAGAACAATCCAAATGCGCCTAGTTGCCGGGGTCGGAAATTTTAGACTTCTCTGTCTCTTCTGTCCTTGTTTGACACATTGGAATGTTTGATACACTACCAACGAGTATTTATGAATGAGATGTTCGGTCTATAATTATAATGTCTTTGGAACAACCACTGATGGTTTTGTAGGAAATTAAAAAAAAGGAAAATTAAAACAGTCCGTTATGAGAAAAGTCATATATAGAGGAACTTTAAAATTTCGCCAGCGTATTTTCTCGTGCAACGTCGTCACGTAATTCGCATCGAAATCAATTTTTCGCGAAAAAGAATTTCCGCCGGTTCGCCAGCAGGTGCGGACTCATTTTTGCCGCAAAATATCGCCGACTTCTAATTGACATTCCGCTCGAACCCGATACGGGTCGCTGCGACTTCGAAATTTTTCCAATATCGCGCGTTGAACGAACGCCCGCAATTTAATAGGAAAAAACTGTTTTTCGCTGGCAAAAACACGAACCAATCCAGCTTTTATATAAATAAAGTCGAATAGGATCGTTACATATATTGACGCCCTATATTTTTCTAAAATAAATCTAAAGGTGCGTCCAGACCTGACGAGATGGGAGCGAGGCAAGAGCGAGACGTTTTAACATGGTATTTGGTTCGTCGTATTTTATTCATCGTCGGTTTTTTCCTTTTTGGTAGTTCTTCCCTTTAACTCTTCATTTATTTCCAGACACGACGTCTTTTACAAAATACGTTTTTAGAATAAAATGCTAAATAGAAAAGTTATAGGGAAAATTAAGAAAGCACATTTTAAAATTACTGTAGAGTATACAGAGTACTTCAAAAAAGTGTTGGGGATATAACATATATTTTTTTAAAGGTAATATCCAATTTTTTATTTTATTATTAGATTCTACCCTTGTCTATACCTGGATGCGTCTTAAAAGTGGCTCACCCCTATAACTTTTTATTTTTTTTAGATAAAAAAAACCGAGATTTGGTATGTGAGTATTAGTATGACATAAATTGGGATTGATTGACGCACTCAAATGTTTTTAGTCACTTCCTGTTTCACCGGAAATGACTACAACTTTTGATTTTTAAAGGGCACCTCCGGTATTTTTTTACTTTATCTATATAAACCGATATTCCGAATAGAAAGACATATCATATGTCAACTTTTGACATTCTCGCCTAATAATGGTATTTTAAATTTCAATCTAGACTTTTAATTTATAACTCTATGTTAAAAACACTAATTCTTAATTAAGGAGACTCTAAAAAAGATCTGGTCGTCTAATGTTTTTAGTGTCTTGTCCTGGCCTGTCTTGACTTGTATTATTAATTGTTTATCGCGGAAAACTTACTGTTTGGCACCGACATATACATGCCAAAAAAATAAATAAATGCTATCCATCATGCTCTTCGTCGATGGTATTATTGAAAGATGTATATCAAAACAGAGAAAAAAAAAGGTGCAAGTGTGTTTTCCTCTTATTTTCCTTTTACGAGAGAGGAAATAAAATTGACACATAGGGGCGGATTGATTTTACGGTTCAGTCTACTCGAAAGAAAGTTATTTCGAGGGCAATATGTGTGTGGTGAAAAAAATAACGAACGTATTGAAAAGAAAAATCCAATAGAAATTCGATTTTCCAATATAGAATATTGTTTGAAGAAGAAATAAATGGGCTCGTTCACTTTATGTGATGTATGCTATGTAAGCTTTGACAAAACATAAAATGTGAAATAAATTATATATATACTAATATATAAAATCCTTGACTCACTGATTTGATTAATCACGGTCCTGCTCAAACCACTCAACGTGAGAAGCTCAATTTTGGCATACAGGTTGATTCTAGGGTGTACAGGTTCGATAAGAAAGGATTTTTCGAAATTCCAGTTTCAAGGGGGTGAAACCACCCCTCAAATATTACAATATTTTTTATTTAAAAAACGGCCAAGTTTCCGAAAAAACTTTAATCACGATCCAGCTTAAAGCGCTTGACGTAAAAAGCTGATTTTTGGAAAACGGATTGACTTTAGGGTGTAGAGGTTCGATAAGAAGAGATTCTTCGAAACTCGAATTCTAAGGGGGTGAAACCACCCCTCAAATATTAGAATATTTTTTATTTAAAAACCGGTGAGTTTTTCGATAAAACTCTTAAACACGTTTATTTTATTTTGTTGTTTTACATATTTCAAGATTTTTTAAAAATTTATACAGGGTGTTTCATAAAAAATGACCATTGAGTAATCACGATTCTGCTTAAACTGCTCGACGTTTAAAGCTGATTTTTGGCAAACGGATTGACTGTGGGGTGTAGAGGTTCGATAAGAGGGGTTTCTCGAATCTCAAATTCCAAGAGGGTGAAAACGCCCCTCAAATATTACAATATTTGTTATTTAAAAAACGGTTAGTCTTTCGCGAAAACGCTTGGACACGCATAACTTATTTTGTTTTTTACATATTTTGATTTTTTTTTTAAATCATACAGGGTGTTCCAAAAAGTTGGGTAATTAATTAACCACGGTTCTGCTTAAACTGATTGACGTTAAAAACTTATTTTTGGCACATGGATTTTTCGAAAGAGATGAAATACCCCTCAAATATTACCAAGTTATATAATAATGTCGCCATATTGTTTTTTCTCATGCTGACATAAATGTGAGAAAATTTTATCCAGTTTGTATGTTAATGGAAATTCTTGCTTTGCTTTATCATCACCATTACAAATTACAAATGATTAATTCGAACGAAGTCGCGGGTGCACGCTAGTATATGATATAATTAAAAAAGTTGAGATATAGATGGTGCTATAAATTAATAAATAAGTTGGTGGATTAAGGAAAATGAAGAAAAGTGTTGAGAGAAATCAGGGTCGGACTGGCCATATAGTCGTGGCGTTTGCCACTCGGCAAAAGTTTGTAATACACTGTAGAATGGTTCGACAAGGGAACGCATTTTAAAATCACCTTATCATTAAGATGCATCTTTTCTCGGTAGTTTCTCTTTTATTCATCTCAATAGCTTTATTTTTATTGGAGATATTTGTTTTTGAAGAAGACATCAACGGTTTACAGCAATTTTATTTTTTCATCGAAACACCTGTGAAATGGAGTTTATTGTTTTTCTAATGTCATTGTCGTATGAAAAATCATATTATTATTGTTTGTTAGTTTAGGAGAGATGGTTTTAAGTCCAGAAGTTGTCCATGTTGAATTAAAGCAATAATAGCCACAGTTAAATTATTATTATCTATGTTGAAATTTTAAGTCGTCCGTTTTTCGTGCAGTTCAGTGTATTATCTGCAGCACGTGGGCCCTATTAAACACGAGACATATATTAATTCTCTCAGAATCTAAATGCAATTGCAACCTCGTGCGAATATGGCTATCTTAAAGGTCTATTTAACGTTTTAGAACTACTTTTTAACATTTGTCGTTAATAAATAAACCAGACACGTGGACAATATTGTATTTTTTAAGATTAGATAACAATAAAATTTAGAAAGTGCAATTCAAATTATATTTAGAACTATTTAAATGGACCAACGTTATATAAGATTAGGGGTAATAGAAGTAACATACTGTGTTTTTTTTTTAATTTACTCATATATTGGGTGAAAAAAACGGGCATCATAAGGAAACTGCAGGTCGTACAATGCTCAATAAAACGAAATATGTTGGGAATAACCAAGAGAGACTGTAAAAGAATAGAGTGGATACGACAAAAAAACCAGGTAATAGATGTCATCCACAGAGTCAAATCCCACAAATAGCAATGGCAGGACACCTGGCGAGAAGGACGGACAACAGATGGACCACAAAAAGTACAGCATGGTATCCACGAGGAATTAAGAGACCTAGGGGAAGACCCTTAGGAAGACCGAACCTTAGATGGGACCATGCTATTAAGAAATTAGCAGGGATCACTTGGGCCAGCATAGCTAACAATGGTCCCAACTACTAAGAGAGTATCTAAATATGTGAGGGAGGCTACACCATAATTCTAAATGGTTGAATAAGCTGAAAATGATGATGATAATCTATCCTCCTCCTAGCCTTCTCTGTTGAGGTTGGCGATTAATATGGCGTATGACTCTCTGTCCAGAGCTTGGTGAATAAGAGTGTTTCCGTCGGTGTGGGTCCAATCTCTTATGTTACGTAGCCATGATTTCTTTTTCTTCCCTATGCTACGTTTTCCATCGATTTTTCCTTCTATTATGAGCTGTATTTCTTCATATTCTGAGTGCCGCATTATATGTTCAAGGTAGGAAGTCTTTTTGATTTCAATTGTGCCTGTTAGGTGTGGACGAGTTTTCATTCTGCCTAAAACTTCACAATTTGTTGTTCTGGAGGTCCAACTTATCCTCAGCATCCGACGATACATCCACATTTCAAAAGCATTAAGGCGTTTGATGTCTTCTTGTTTTAGCGTCCAAGTTTCGCATCCATATTGAAGTAGGGGCCATATATAACATTTTAATGTTCTTAGCCTCGTTGGTATACCTATTCTGGGATGGCACAAAAACTTCCGCATGTTGAGGAAACCAGCCCTAGCTATTTCTATTCTTCTTCTGACTTCTTTAGAGTGGTCTAGCTGGCTGTTTAATACCCTGCCCAAGTAAATATAACTCCGCGTGGTTTCTAGATGGACGCCGTTTACCATTATGTCGGTATTTTCATTGTCTTGCCGATGTCTGTCGAAAATCATAGTTTTTGTCTTGGCGGTGTTAATAAAATAATCTATACAAATATATAATATTATATACTATAGAGTAGTACTATAGTATAGTAGTAGATACTATAGTATAGATAATCTATACTAATATATAAAATCCTTAAGTGACTGACATACTGGTTAATCACGATCCTGTTCAAACCACTCAACGTAAGAAGCTCAATTTTGGCATACAGGTTGATCCTAGGGTGTAGAGGTTCGACAAGAAGGGATTTTTCGAAATTCCAGTTCCAAGAGGGTGAAACCACCCCTCAAGTATTACAATATTTTTTATTTAAAAAACGGTCAAGTTTCCGAAAAAACGCTTAAACACGTATATTTTATTCTGTTTTTTACATATTCTAAGATTTTTTAAAAATGTATACAGGGTGTTTCGAAAAATCTGTCATTGATTAATCACGGTCCTGCTTAAAGCGCTTGATGTAAAAATCTAATTTTTGGAAAACACATTGACTTTAGGGTGTAGAGGTTCGATAAGAAGGAATTTTTCGAAACTCGAATTCTAAGGGGGTGAAACTATCCCTCAAATATTAGAATATTTTTTATTTAAAAACCGATGAGTTTTTCGGAAAAACTCTTAAACACGTATATTTTATTTTGTTGTTTTACATATTTTAAAATTTTTCATAAATTTATACAAGGTGTTTCATAAAATATGACCATTGAGTAAACACGATTCTGCTTAAACTGCTTGACGTTTAAGGCTGATTTTTGGCAAACGGATTCACTGTTCGATAAAGAGGGGTTTCTCGAATATCAAATTCCAAGAGGGGGAAAACGCCCCTCAAATATTACAATATTTGTTATTTAAAAAACGGTTAGTCTTTCGGGGAAACGCTTGGACAAGCATAATTTATTTGTTTTTTTTACATATTTTGAAATTTTTTCAAAAATCATACAGGGTGTTTCAAAAACTTAGGTAATTTCTTAACCACGATTCTGCTTAAACTGCTTGAGGTAAAAAGCTTATTTTTCGCAAACGAATTTTTCTAAAGTCAAATTCCAACGAGATGAAACTACCCCTCAAATATTACCAAGTTATACATATAGTAATATCGAAATATTGTTTTCTCTCATGCTGACATAAATGTGAGAAAATTTTATCCCGTTTGTATGTTAATGGAAATTCTTGCTTTGCTTTATCATCACCATTACAAATGATTAATTCGACGCGAACGAAGTCGCTGGTACACGCTAGTGAGACATATTAAAAGATGAAAAAAATTAAAAAATATTTCACCAATGTTTAAGACAGAGCACTTAAAATATCCTTCTTTTTTAGGTTTGTTTTAATTGGGCTGTTAAACAATAAAATTATCCTAGTACTCTTTGTGAATTCTAGTATCACTATTAAAGTGATACATAATATAGTGATGAAGGCATCTACATATTGTTATGGTACCGTATGATCGAAAAAAAAACGGCGTCGGCGATGGAAATGAAGATCGCTGTCATTTTATATGTAAAATTGAATGCCATTGATTTCATTTCCAAGCCGACTGAACATCGTTTTTTTTTTCGATCGTACTGTATTAACCATTTGAATAATATACAGGGTGTTCAAAACAAATGCGAACTAGGCTTCGATTGTACAGAAAAGTACAAAGTCGGCCATTATCGCGGTATAGATGGCGGAAAAATATCGTTTTTATTTTTTATTTGAAAACGAAAGAGATAGACTGGTCAAATTTAACATGGAAGCACAGTTATGAAAGACATTTTCTGGTAATTTTTCACTATTTTACCACGATGGAAGGTTGAAATAAACTACTTATCATTCTGTTAACGAAATCTCTTAAAGAAAAGATTATTCTGAACACATGCAAAATAATTTGATAGTTTATTTAGAAACTTTTTAGTCTCTTGTATTTTTGATAAAACTCACCGATTTGAAATTAAAAATATAAAATGTAAAGCATTACACGCCAGGACAAAAAACATTTTCTGATAAAGAATCTAGTGGGCTGCTGTAATTTTTTTAGGAAAAAATCTAGTCGGCCGCTGTTACTTTTTAGGATGTTCCTAATATTATTTTATTTGATATTACTCTACTGCAATACGTTATTATCTAGATGATTATTATTATCGTTATTATCACTTCTTAATCTAAAAATGTTTTTTGTCCTGACATGTAATGCTTTACATTTTATTTTTTAATTTCAAATCGGTGAGTTTTATCAAAAAAACACAAGAGATAAAAAAGTTTCTAAACAAACTAAACTATCCAAATTAGTTTTTTTGTATGTGTTTGATAAGATTTTTCTTTAAATTTCGTTAACAAGAATGATAGGGGTAGTTTATTTCAACCCCTTCCACTCATTTTAAAAAAGTGAAAATATTACCAGATAATGTGCTTTCATAACAGTAATGCTTCCATAAAATTTCATTGGTCTATCTCTTTTCGTTTTCAAGATAAAAAATAAAAACATTATTTTTCCGCCATCTTTGTACCGCGATATCTCCCTAATGGTTGACTTTTGACCCAACGTTTATAAAGCAAACTACCCTTTATTTTGAACAAGGAATCACCCCCTAAAGTTTTTCGCATTTGTTTTGAAACACCCTGTATAAATAGGATATAATAGAAACAAAGTGATATATAGAAGTGACCTTTGCACTTTTAACGGAGATTTATTGAATGGACATAAAATGCACAATAAAATTAACAATTAATTTATTCAAAGTAATATCCTTGTACGGGTTTCTATATGCGTTTATTGTAAAAACTATTAATTCTAGTTAAGTCTAAAGGTACCTACAATGTATTTGGCAATTAATTTCGACATATATCAATATTTAATTATTACATTGCCTTTAAGAATATATTATTTTATGGTACCTCTTGAATATTATATACTTTCCTTATTGTAGAATGCGTGTATCGCATTTACCATATATTATATTCATATTTGTTGTAATACTTGTTTATATAAAAGGAACTTTTTGATAACTAAGAGATTTCTTCTTGGAGATTTTATGGGAGGGGTAAGTTAATCACAAGATCTATTGTGTCCTCCTTTCTTGAGTTAAATAACTCATCGTACAGTCTCTCTTGTTGATGAGGTGTTTCCCCATTTTTACCACAAAATCTGCATTCGTCGTTGTTTCTGAGCTTGAATCTGCTGAGATGTTCATTGAGGAGACAATGTCCTGTTAAAAACCCCGGATAATCCGAAGATTGTCCTTGGTTAAATCGAGGAAAATCTTTGATCTTTCTCGGTCATAACTCCTGAGAAACTGTGCCTTAGACCGTTGGAGGATTCCCATTCCAGGTTAGGAATGGAGTTTTCCAGGTTTTTGAAGTTGGTTTCTGGCCTAGTTGGTGGAGTTCGCTCTTTATTTTCTTTGCTTAATTCAAGTCTATAACTAATCGTTCTTGAAATATGTATGTATACAGGCCCGGCAATGGATCTCTAGGCATAGGAATTACATGCATTGGAATGAAACGCCTATAAAAAGTCTATGCTTAAACAGAGATGGACAACAACTTCCCCGTTTCCACTTCCACTACGACTGTCTACTTAGACAAACTCCAATAAGATAACAAATTTTGGAAATTCCGCCACCTCCCATCCACTCATGATACCCATCTCCCTGCCCTTTATTTATCGCCATTATTTTATTTCCCTTCCCGCGCCTCCGCACCTCGCTATTCTGACTCCCGTCAGTTCATCACAGAGTTGCCAGGTCTACCGGTTTCGTCTGTAAGCTACCGATCTACCGATTTAAAGAAAAATCTAACGATATATTCAACTGCGTCTTTAGTTTTTACAATAGAAGCACTTATAAAAAGCTGACTTATTTGACTAAAAATTAAGCGACTGCCGTGTTGGAATCTGTATAATTTGACTTTATTATTGTTTCATTAAATTTTATTTAGTAATAACACACATACAGGTCATCGTTCTGTCTAGTTGCAGAGTTACAGAGATATTCCTAAAAATCCTTATTACTCCTTATTACTCCTTATTAGGCGCGGTATTGGCGACATGCCCGAAGAAGTTGATATCTTTTGAAAAGATTTTATTTCATTCATCTACTAAAGTTGAACCCATATTTTCCCCAAAAAATGTAAACAAAAAACAAAATTTAAGTTAAGAAACAACCTAAATTCGGACAAATATTTTAGTGATTTTCCCGTCAAAAAAATATATTATATGAAAAAAGAGTTGAGAGTTGCTACAGCTTTACCATTGAAATGAAATTAATTTTAGATATCACTGATCAAAATTTGTACAAAGGTAAAAAGTGACTGTTACACTAATTTGTGACTGCTATCCCTACTTGTTATAGTTTTATATGTTTTTATTAATATATTAATATTATTTAATTCAATATTTTTTTTTAATATCAAATAATATACCTAGCTATTTCTAATTCTTGTTATATTTATTATATTTGTATTTTATTTGATGATCTATTATTACGACACATAGGAATGCTAATTTTGGACTTAAATATTATATTTTATTTCGTTTCTGTACTTTTAATTTTTGTTGAAGATCTACCGAGAATTTTGTTCTCGTATGGAATTATAATCTAACAAACCCGGCAACCCTGTTCGTCTACTCCTTATAAAGTTTTTTTCGGCCTAATTCCTTTGTCACAGCCGCGGCTTTGTGAAGCGCCGCCGCCGACCGACTGTGTCGGGGCGACTGCTAGGAAGATCGTACAGTATTGCCATTTCATAGAATTGCACTTGCTATTTTAGAAATGATATCAAAGTTTTGCATGTTACTTTTCGTTTTAGAAAGAAGTTATGTGCCTAGAGAAAACATTCGTAAAATTGTTTCGTACTTTATTTAATATTTCATTAAGTAGGCAAGATAATGGGATTAGAAGATTTAGGATTTTGACAAGCCAACATAATTTCGATTTAATTGAATGGCAACACTGTCCGTCCTGTTTCTATTTTTTCGATTCTGTTCTATTAGTAGGCGGTAGCCCCCACACAAGCGTCTTAAAGACCCGCCCGGCGCCCCCTCTCGCAGGGACTCTCTCGTCGTATCACTTCTATGATCGCTTCCCCTATACGATGGTAGGGAAAAGACACTTTATCCGTCTCTGTTGCACTGCAGTGTATTTTGCAGCCTTACCATCTTTTTTTATCGCATTGAAAACCTCCTATTGCTAATATTCCTTTGCCAGTAGTGTATAGGTTTTTATAGCGTCGTTCGTCGTCCTCCGGTCTCCATGCGCCACCTCCTTCTGTTGTCCCAATCTCCTGGTAGTAGGTACTTTTCCTACTTGGCTTTGTCGATTCCTTGATTCCAGGAAAATTTAGGTCGGCCTCGTTTACGTCTGTCTGTAGGTGTCCACTGCAACACTTGCTTTGGTATTCTCTCGTCAGCCATTCGTTGTATATGGCCGTATACCACTGCAGTTGTTTTTCTTGTATTTCTTGTACAATATTACCCTTCACCTTCATTTTTTCACGTATTCTCTCGTTCCTAATTCTGTCTAAACGGGAGATTCCCAAAGTCCATTTCGGTCGACAATAACTTCTTTTTATGTCTTTCACTTAACTGCCATACCTCAGGGCCACATAACATTATATACGCTTTTCAGGATCGCGTTATAGATCAGTTTTTTTTCCTGTGATCCGAGATATCCCTAGACCAAAGCACCTAGTTTAGCGCTCCTATGACCTTTCTGCTTGTACCAATCCGTTCTTCGATTTCCGTTTTGCATCTCCATTTGCCCTTCCGATTTTTACCCCTAAATAGATAATATATCTTTCGCAGGCTTCAATTTTTATATTGTTACTAGCGTGTACCCGCGACTTTGTTCGTGTCGAATTAATCATTTATAACAAAGAATTTCCATTAACATACAAACTGGATAAAATTTTCTCACATTGTCAGCATGAGAAAAAACAATATGGCGATATTATTATATAACTTGGTAATATTTGAGGGGAGTTTTATCTCGTTGGAATTTGACTTTCGAAAAATCAGTTTGCCAAAAATAAGCTTTTTACGTCAAGCAGTTTACACAGAATCGTGGTTAATCAATTACCCAGCTTTATGGAACACCTTGTATGATTTTTCAAAAATTTCAAAATATGTAAAAAATCAAAATAAATTATACGTGTCCAAGCGTTTTCCCGAAAGACTAACCGTTTTTTAAATAACAAATATTGTAATATTTGAGGGGCGTTTTCACCCTCTTGGAATTTGAGATTCGAGAAACCCCTCCTTATCGAACCTCTACACCCCACAGTCAATCCGTTTGCCAAAAATCAGCTTCAAACGGCAAGCAGTTTGAGCTGAATCGTGATTACTCACATATCATATCATTGTCATATTTTATGAAACACCCTGTAAAATTTTTAAAAAAATCTTAAAATATGTAAATCAATAAAATAAAATATACGTGTTTAAGAGTTTTTCCGAAAAACTCACCGGTTTTTAAATAAAAAATATTCTAATATATGAGGGGTGGTTTCACCCCCTTAGAATTCGAGTTTCGAAAAATCCCTTCTTATCAAACCTCTACGCCCTAAAGTCAATCCGTTTTCCAAAAATCAGCTTTTTACGTCAAGCGCTTTAAACACGATCGTGATTAACGATGACCAGATTTTTCGAAACACCCTTTATACATTTTTAAAAAACTTAAAATATATAAAAAAATCCAAAATAAAATATACGTGTTTAAGCGTTTTTTTTCAGAAACTTGACCATTTTTTAAATAAAAAATATTGTAATATTTGAGGGGTGGTTTCACCCCCTTAGAACTGGAATTTCGAAAAATCCCTTCTTATCGAATCTCTACACCCTAGAATCAACGTGTATGCCAAAATTGAGCTTCTTACGTTGAGTGGTTTGAGTAGGATCGTGATTAATCAGTGAGTCAGTCACTTATGATTTAGGTATAGGTCTAAGCTGGCATCTAGCCTTTGAGAAAAATTGAGAATATAGGCAAATGTAGCCCAGTATGTAAAAGGATACCAGAAAATATTTTACTATAAAGGGCTCAAAAAGTGTCGAATGGATCTGGATGATCTCTTTTAAATGGAACACCCTGTATATTATTGCATTTGGTTTTCAGATCACTTTACATAACCCTAAGATATGAATAAATATACTTCGATAATTTCAGAGATCAAAAAAATAAAATCAAAATATATATTTTTCAGCTCTTAAAAATTATTGTGTCACAGGGAACTGTTCTGAAATCGTGTCTATATTAGGTATTTACTTTTAGATAGTCTGCTTTGCTATAATATATGAAAATCGTAATTATACAGGATGTTCAAAATTTTCACACTCAAACTTTCTAAAATATAAAACAATTTTTTTCTTTTTTTCAGCGAACACCCTGTATATTATTTTATCAATAGATGTAAACAAAAATGAACATTTTTTGTATTTAGAGAGTTTCGTAATTTTTAACGGTTTCGCAGATATTTGCGGTTTTATATTTCATATGGCATTTTCCACAGTAAATTTTTATCAAAGCCACCCAATGATTTTTCTCTCGTATTTTACCATTGACAGCGCCATATGAAATAATATTACGTGTATCTGCGAAACCGTTAAAAATTTTGAAATACTCTAAATACAAAAATGTTCATTTTTTAATTCTCCGTCTGTTGAAAAAATAATATACAAAGTGTTCCATTTAAAAAAAACAAGAAAATTTATTTTATATTTTAGAAAGTTTGGCGTAGAATATTGAACATCCTGTAGGATTTACGATCACCATATTTATAGCAAAGTAAGAACAGACCATCTAAAGTAAATACCTAATATAGTTTCGATTTCAGAACAGTTCCTGTGTTTTTAATAGTTTTATTAAGAAGGGCCGAAAAATATATATTTTTGATTTATTTTTTAATATCTCTGAAACTATCGAAATATATTTATTCATATCTTAGGGTAAAGTGATCTGAAAGGAAGCCAAAAATGCAATAATATACAGGGTGTTCCATTTAAAAAAAGTCACCCAGATCCACTCACACTTTTTTGAGCCACCCTAAAGAAGTTAAAATATTTTCCTGAAATACATCCTGGTACATACTTTAGGTTTGCACTTAAACAAAATTGTCAAGTTTTTTATTCTAGGAGCTACAGATGCCCGACGCACTATTGCCGGACCCTGTATATTAGTATAGATTTAATACCAGGTTTTCCAGCTCGCCACCAACACACATGTATCTTGTCTTCTTCTTGTTTAGCTACAGGCCCAATTTTTCGTAGTCTTCTATCAGTTTTTTTGTTATATATTCTAGGTCTTCTTTGTCTTGGGTCATTACTATCTGGTCATCGGTGAAATGTAGAGTATACAGAGAAAGGTTGTCATTAATATGTATTTCTATCTGAGAACACTTCTTGCGTTAGTGCTGAAGAGCTTTTGATTTTTTTGACTTTTCTTTCAAAATTTTCGGTCCGCATTTCATAAGTTCAGCTGGTATTGCATATTGCATCAGGACCACTAGAAATAATGTCAGTTCTTGAAATAACTAGAATTAATTAGAGAATAATAAACTTTCAATTAGTTTTTCTCACTTATTAACGACATTATTTAACTTAAACAATATTCTCAATATACTGCAGTGTAGAAAACTCTACTTCACGCCGCACAGTGGTGTGAAACTGATAATATAACGAAAAAACCCTATATTTCCTAAACCGTTAATCCAATCGCATTGGGACGAATTTTATTCGATTCAGCTTAATAAAATACATCAAATAACATGGTTTAATAAATTTATTTAAAAGTAAACTGAGCACCAATTGAAACGTAAAGTGAAACTTTTTGCATCAAGTTGAACTTCTTGTATTTTCTAACTATTGAAGGCATTTTGAATTGCTAGCCAGATTCTGAAACGCTTTTTTATCGACTGTCGAACCGTTCTTTGCAGTTTATTTAATTATTGGCCAATACCCATAATACAGGGTAAAACAAAATGCGTGCATTTTTTACAAAATTTTAAGTGACCTCCATTTTGTGGGGGATGGAGGATTTCCATTATTTGTGGGTATTTTAAAAGAGCTGTTTTATACCTCGGGACGTTTTTGAGTTTTTTTTGGGGTATCGCTCTCCATTGCGATGTTTTCCTTTTTTTATGATTTTCGGTAAGGTTTTAATTCTAATAAATTTATCTCATTATGAAATTAATATATTGTATTTTTGAGTATTATGCGTATTAACTAATGATTATACTAAGTGATTATACTGTATCCTTAATGAAAAAGTGTTAAATGCTTCTTTGTTATGCCAAGATACATAATAAAACCTGTTCATATAATTTAAATATACCAGCTAGATAAATTTTTAACGCCCTGTATAACTGTAACACTTTTTAGTTTTATAAAATTATTTGTTTGCTTTATTTAATTGTACGTTAAAATGTATAATGCTTAAAAATACGATATCTTCATTTCACAATGAGATAAAATTATTAGTATTAAAACTCTACCGACAATCATAAGAATATCGAAAACATCGCAATGGAGAGCGATACCCAAAAAAACTCATAAACGTCCCGTGGTATAAAACACCTCCTTCAAACTACCTACACAAAATGGATTTCCTCCATCCCCCCACAAAATGAGGCTCACTTAAAATTTTGTTAAAAATGCGCGCATTTTTGTTTTACCCTGTATTATGGGTCCTGACCAATAATTGAAAAAAAAAACTGCAAAGAACGGTTCTGATAGTCGATAAAACAATGTTTTAGAATCTGGCTGGCAAATTCAAAATTCCTTCAAAAGTTTAAAAATAGAAGAAGTTATAATAAGAAAATATTACAGCCTACTTCCTTAACACATTTTCTTAATATTTCATATTGATATTTTGTTAAAGATGCGTCAAGAATTAAACCCAAGGCTTTTTAGAGTCAATATACCTCATAGGATCAGCTTGTTTTTTTTTGTATTTGTTCTGCTGCTGCGATTATCAATTCATCCGAAAAATCCTCTCGAAGTTTTTTTTATTTTATTTTGCTTACTTCTTTACACAAATCTTCAAAAGGTTTCTCTGGGCGACCTCCGACAGACTTAAGGGATGACTCGTTTTCGGATTCATGATCAGATTCAGGAAAATTAACCAAAAACTCGCCCTGCAACTACTCACTATACTTCCGAAAAAAATTCGTTTCACATGATGCACTTCTCTCAATTTTTTGGCAAAGTTGGGTTGAAATCTTTTTTTTATGGCTCGAGTTACCAGCAACAACCGCTCTCCTTGTAATTCTGGATACTGTTCCCTTAAACCTTGCTCTAAAGGGTACTCGCGGTTAAAGAGTAACTCGCACACAACACTGTATGGTATCACAAATTGCGACATGTTTACTATCCAGCTAATAAGACAAATCCAACAACAATACTGATAAAGTTTCATATCAAAATTTATCTAAAATCGGTTTTCGGCATCCGCAAAAATGAAGAAAGTAGTTTTAATTTTTTTCACACCGTTTATCTTTTATTTTAAATTTTTAACAAACTTGGCCGAATCTGGCGATAAAATTTATAGAATCACTACTTTAACAGTTGCTTTTTTTAGTCAAATTAATCCGAGACCAAAGCTTGGTAAAGCCTGATTAAAGTAAGAAGTAAAGTAATTTTATTAGAAATAGGTTCAACCTAAACTGCACCAATGGCACGGTATATTTTGGCAAAATGATTTTTACTTTTAATGCCCATGGATAAACGAAACAGTTCCTGGGTAATACCGATTTTTAGGAATTAAAAGTATGTGCTGTAAAATATTACTTGTTTTCACTTTATTTTTGCGCGTTTCGTATATTAAGAAAATTGTCAAAAAGGAAGTGCTGTAAATTCAAAACTAGTAATTAAATTAAAAAAGTAATATTATTATATTGTCTTTGAACTAACTCGATGTAAGATGGGATAATTTAAACCCGATTTAACACCCTCTTTTTTGGGGGGTTTTTTCCATTGCCGAAACCACTGTGCGCCGCCGGCATGGCACCACTGAAATACGATCTCTATAAATCGCAAATTGTTGGCTTACAACCACTCTTACCGATACTCTTTTTTAGTGTAAAGTGAGTCTGCAAGGTCGTTTTCCGTTCGCTTCGTTCATTCGCCTTTCCATGTATACAGGGTGTCTCGTTTAGTATAAGGTTCCGTTCAATATATTCGCATACAAGCCCGTTCCTCAAATGGGTAGCGCCATGGTGCAACTTTTTTTTGGCGCCCCATACAAAAGCCATCAATTACTATCGAAGAGGAAGGGGATCCAAAATTTTACCAATATGGCTGGTATTTTTTGACATATACATTTCTGATTAGACACCAGTATGCTTCTACCGTATGATCGAAAAAAAAAACGGCGTCAGCGATGGCTATGAAATGCAGATCGCTGTCATTTTATATGTAAACTAGCGTGTACCAGCGACTTCGTTCGCGTCGAATTAATCATTTGTAATGCTGATGATAAAGCAAAGCAAGAATTTCCATTAACATACAAACTGGATAAAATTTTCTCACATTTATGTCAGCATGAGAAAAAAATAACTTGGTAATATTTGAGGGGTAGTTTCATCTCGTTGGAATTTGACTTTCGAAAAATCCGTTTGCCAAAAGTAACTTTTTACGTCAAGCAGTTTAAGCAGAACCGTGGTTAAGAAATTACCCAACTTTTTGGAACACCTTGTATGATTTTTTAAGAAAATTTCAAAATATGTAAAAAAACAAAATAAATTATGCGTGTCCAAGCGTTTTCCCGAAAGACTAACCGTTTTTTAAATAACAAATATTGTAATATTTGAGGGGCGTTTTCACCCTCTTGGAATTTGAGATTCGAGAAACCCCTCCTTATCGAACCTCTACACCCCACAGTCAATCCGTTTGCCAAAAATCAGCTTTAAACGTCAAGCAGTTTAAGCTGAATCGTGATTACTCAATGGTCATATTTTATGAAACACCCTGTATAAATTTATAAAAATCTTAAAATATGTAAAACAACAAAAGAAAATATACATGTTTAAGAGTTTTTCCACTCACTGGTTTTTAAATAAAAATATTTTAATATTTGAGGGATTAGTTTCACCCCCTTAGAATTCGAGTTTCGAAAAATCCCTTCTCATCGAACCTCTACACCCTAAAATCAATCTGTTTTCCAAAAATCAGCTTTTTGCGTCAAGCGCTTTAAACACGATCGTGATTAACGATGACCAGATTTTTCGAAACACCCTGTATACATTTTTAAAAAATCCTAAAATATGTAAAAAACAAAATAAAATATACGTGTTTAACTGTTTTTTCGGAAACTTGACCGTTTTTTAAATAAAAATATTGTAATATTTGAGGGGTGGTTTAACCCTCTTGGAACTGGAATTTCGAAAAATCTCTTCTTATCGAACCTCTACACCCTAGAATCAACCTATATGCCATAATTGTTCCTTACGTTGAGTGGTTTGAGCAGGATCGTGATTAATCAGTATGTCAGTCACTTAAGGATTTTATATATTAGTATAGATTTATACAATATAAATATATAACAATATAAATTATACAGGGTGCTGCAACAGTACGTCGGCCATCTGTTATAAGGTCCCATAAGAAAGAAGCTATGAAGTTCATTTTCGACAGAATCAATAAAGAAAGAAATAAAATCAGTATTTTTTCATGCGTCAAATTTTTATCCAACAAATAAAACGCTATTTGGAAGTTCAGGTTCCATATAGAATATCTGGGAGATAAGATTATTTATCTAATAGATATTGCTTTCTATAGTTGAAGGTACACGTTTTTATCTGCCAAATAAAATATATCGGCGAATTATTCAAACCTGAAAATACTGGGAGTCAGAGTTATAATCAGATATTGATGAAAAAATTGCGGATGTATCTATTTCTTAAAGAGTATATTATACTGTAACACCCTGTATAGGAGAGAACCGAACTGCCAACAAATTACCTTGAGTGCAACGGCAGCGGTATTACCATTCACTTTTTGTAGCGAATTATTTTTGTTTATAATGCCTTAACTCGTAATATAACCTTTTTATTTGCCAAAGGTAAAATAATAACTTAACACTCGGTTTAGTGAACGTTACTCTATGCTATAGGTGGTTTGCTGATAAAGTCGGAGATATAGAATAATCACAATAATTATAATACAAAATAACAAATATAAATATAAAAAACTCATTTAGAGCAGGAAAGGCGAAGACGCTGGATTAAAAATAGTCTTGACTAAGGACACTGAGGGGCGCTTTGACCTAAAATTTTACTATTAAGTTTCATACCTATCTTACTAGATAGTTATTTTCTTTTATCTATACCACTGAGCATTTTTAGACACAAAATCGAAACAAAATCTCTGCTTAGAAACATTGCGAAACAGTTTCGTCACATTTTTGATACTTGTGTTTCGTAACATAAATCACTTTTTGTTTTGAATGATTTTACCAAAATATGATTTTGCTACATAAGCTATAACAATAAAGATGTTAGTGTCTCAATTTTTTCGAAACTTTTTAGAAACAGATATGGCTCACATTTACAGATTTCGTATCCATTTTGTGCCTGAAAAGTTTCCATAATTTATTTGATTGTTAAATATGAGAAAATAACCTTACTTTAATTGTTTAGATTTTGTCCTGCAGTTCGGAGGACATATGGTGAGTACAAACAGTTAGTAAAATATTTTTATGTACTGATATTACAAACTATTTGAAATAAAAACAGAAAACGTAAATTCCATTAAATTGAATGTGCATTAAATATTTTTATTTACGGAGATAACAAACTATTTGAAATAAAGTTGATAAATTTTTGTGAAAAAAAAACTCAATTTATTTCAGAATCTAAAAATTTTTTACTAACATTTTTTTTTCATTATTAGTCATTTATTATATATATTTATATAATTATTATCCTATATTACCTCTTAATACTTCTACATTTCCATCACCCATCGTCAAACTGATTGTAACTCCCGGATTCACGTGCAAATACACCACATATTCCTCCCTAGTCCGACCCTGAGCACTCGCGGACGACGGTCCAGGACCGGCCGCGTAAAACCCCGCCCTCTGCGGCTCGAATCCCGGCCCGAAATAGAACTTTGCCGGCGCGCCACTGGTCGCCGCGCCCGAGGACACGCCCCCGTTCGCCATAGCCACGCCCCCTTCGCCGTTCATGCTGATCACGCCCCCGTTGCACATCTCCGCGCACTGAGGCGGGGGAAACGGACAGTGGTGGTGGTGAATGAAGTAGTGGAAAGGGGGGTTGTGGACGTTGTGAAGGTGGATGGGGTTAAGGGAGGAGAATGCCGATGGATCCACGCAGAAATTAGAGTGGGAGTTCTTGTAGGAGTTTGGGTGGAGTGATTTAAAGGGGCGTGACTTGCGCGAGGGGACGTAACGGGTTATAGAGGAGGTGGAGGGTGTGGATGAGGTGGTGGGGGATGTCGCGGTAGGGTCCGCCATCGATGGTGGGAGGTCGTCGTGCACTTTCACCATTTATGAGAGTTTTATGGTAGGGTAAATCTGAAAATGAAATAAAATAAATTAGACTAGAATAAATATATGATTGTAATTCTGTAATTGTAATCTGCATTAAACTTGTGCCAAGTCTAATAGCAATCTTTAAAAAAAAATAATATCATTAACTTGTGAAAGTTTTTAATAAGTACTCATTGATTCCTCATAAAAAATATGAAAAAAAGTTAGAGTAGTTTTAGAGTTACAGGATGTTAATAGCATTATTTTTTATATGAAATTGCTGTAAGTTGGAGCAAGAGTAATAGTAATAATATTTACTAATAAATTAAGTAAAATCTATAATTTATTAAATTTATTTTTATATATATATATTTTAATTTTATTAATTGCGTTTATCTCATCAAGGAGGCCGAATTCCACAAAATACCAAGAGGTAACTTTTAATAGTCATTAAACAATCTACACAATTTTGATATCAAAAGAAAAAGTCAGTGGTACACATGTTTCTTTTGAAACATATTCTATGCACGACACTGATGAATTTATCGACACTTTTTTAGCTTTAAAGTATATCGCATTTATAGTAACTTTTACTCTCAAAATTTTAATCGAATCACTAAAAGTACTTGGAAGGAAATTATAATAATCGAAAAAATATTAAGACTAACACCCTGTAGCTACGAAACAAAACAGAATCGGACCTGTGTTGATATGAAAAATAAGACTTATTTTTACGTGAGGAATCTCCCCACGAGACATGTTTTTTGAAACACCCTGTATAGTCACTAGTGAAAAGTTTCGTTACTGCACGCTACACAACCAACTATTTTACAGTCTTTTTGGATAAATCGCAATAGTGTTACTGTTAATTTAAGTGCTGCCATAATTTCCTTCTAGGTTAACTACCTTTTAACAACTATCATAGTATATGGAATAAATAATAAATAACGTAAAATAAGCTCAGTAAAGACTGACAAGTCCACAAAATTTCAAATCAAATTCATAAACAGAACTGTAAAGGATCCCCACCATAGGACCCTCTCTCTGTCTACCACGCATGAATACATGGATAATACACGGCATTATACTCCTTTCTACAGTGTCAAATTCTTCATAAAATATCTTTTAAATAAAACCTTTGACAAACAAATTTCATGGAATAATAGTAGCCTTCTAGTGGCAAAAAACACAATTATTTTGAAAAAATCTTTCTATTTACCTAAATTTGCAAAAAAGTGTTAAAAATCTGCACTAAACCCAATTATACACATATGTGTATTGAAATATTTACTCCTACAGAACCTCAAAATAGACCTACTATCTTTCGTTAACTGTGATTAACGTCAACTACTACTCACGCACGATAAAAAACGTCGTTTCCGCATTATTCCTGCGGCAGCCTGTTGCCAGGCGAGGGCGACCTAGTGTGGCGACGCCGCGTGCGGGGGCGTCCCTAACGTCCAGACGCCGACCGTCGGAGTCTGGAGACGCTGGAGCGGCTAGACGAAGGATGCTGGCACGCGACGGCGGCGATGGCCTATAATCATCGACCGCCACGAGGCATATAGGTACTTTTTTATTCAGTAATAATAAGGGGCCGTTCTCTACCGGAAACACTGCGACCTGTGAGGCCTATTGTATTTGTCCCCATTTCTATGTCTGCACCCATTCTCCTATCCCTATCCCTGTTATCAGAAACCGCTGGAAAGAGCATTACAGACATATCCTTAACCAAGAAAACAACCCCAATATGGAAACACTAAACACAATACCTCAGTACAATAGCCTCGATGTATTAGATATCCGAATAACAGAAAAGGAAATAAAGGCCTCCATAAAACAGCTTAAAAACAACAAATCAGCTAGCTGTGACGCGATTCCTGCGGAAATCTATAAGTGTGCAAGTAAAGGACTTATTGCTCATCTTAAGGCTCCTCTTCGATGTCATATGGAAAAGCGGAGAGGTACCTCAGGACCAGGGGCGGATACAGGAATTTATTTTAGGGGGGCCCAAATAAAAAGTAATGTAGAAAAAGCTTTTTAGGGCTCAATTTTTAACCAAAAAGCCTAATATTTAAAGCAATTTATAGATTTTAGGGGGGGCCAAGGCCCCATGGGCCCCCCCTCTGTATCCGCCACTGCTCAGGACTTCTGCAACGCGAAGATAGTTACCATAAAACAGATTATAAAGAATAAATCAGCTGGGGGTGACGCGATTCCGGCGGAAATCTACAAGTGTGCAAGTAAAGAACTTATTTTAAGGCTCTCTTATCTCTTATCTTAAGGCTCTCTTCGATGTCATATGGGAAAGCGGAGAGGTACCTCAGGACTTTTGCAACGCGAATATAGTGAATATATTTAAGAACAAAAGTGCATCAGACTGCGGAAATTATCGGGGAATTTCACTATTGTCTATCGGATTTTTCTTCCGATCCTGCAAAAATTATGTCAAACCGCCTGCACCCACATATAGAAAAAATCCTTCCAGAATCGCAAACGGGTTTTTGCACCCCGGCACCGTCGTGTCGATTCGCCAACTAAAGGAAAAAGTAAAAGAACAGCAGTCTAAACTTTATGTTGCAATTATCGACCTAACAAAAGCCTTCGGCTCTGTGAACAGAGATGCATTTTGGGCAATTAGGAAAAAGTTTGGAGTACCCAACAAATTTCTTACAGTGTGTAAAAGCCTCCATAACAACAAGTTAAAAGTGTTCCATCATGGATGACTGAGCGATCCCTTCCTAACAAATACAGGAGTTAGGCAAAGATGTGGAAGCGAAACCTGGGTGCCGTACCGTCGACACATAAACGCATTGAACAAGTCGCAACAGAGACCTTAGACAACTCTTAAGGATCAAATGGTTCCATCATGTCTCAAACGTATCGGTCCTTGAAAAAGCTAACTGCGAGAGTATTGAATTCACGGTTACAAAATCTCGCTTAAGATGGGCTGGTCACGTATGCAGAATGCAAGAAAACCGCATACCAAAATCTCTGCTTTACGGTGAGCTTGTAGACGGTAAGAGGATGCCGGGTGAACAACTCAAAAGGTACAAAGATATTTTCCACGAAAACTTAAAGGGAATTAACATGCAGAATCAGTTGGAAGAAGCAGCTCACAATAGAACTCGATGGAGAAAAATTGTAAACTCAGTTAACAGCGGCAACCAAAAAGTAAAGAGGCAACAAAGCAATGAGATTTTTGAATGTCCGGAGTGCGGTAGGCAGATAAAATCACGTATCGGGCTTTTCAGTCACAGAAAAGCTCATGAAAGAAAACGTCTTGCATGACCATCTTCTGATGTGTGTCGAATACTCGTCAGCGAGTAATGGCAGTATGTATGTAATAATGATTTCAGTCAAAAATATAGACTTGAGTCATAGAAACGATTTAAATCACGTTAAATTGATTTGATTTACGTCTTTATATAAATGACTTGACTTGAAATAAAACGATTTAAGTCAAAGACTTAAGACATATCATTTTGACTTTATGTTAAAATTGACTTAAGATTTAAATCATTTTGATTTCTCAGAAATGACTTGAGGTTTCAAAATAATATCAAAAATAACAACACAATTAACTACAAGTCATCGACAAACACAAGTAAACAAATCAAGCCTTAAAAACTCTTCTTGCTGTTTCTTTTTTATTCGTTATCGCTGGAAGTACCCAAGAAAGTGAATCCCCTTGAAAATGTTACCTGCAACCAGGATCTCCCTCTCTATCTCACACGGGAGAGCAAAATAACCATAAAAAAGGTGCATTAAATCTTTTGCAAATATGGGAGCGGTGCGCCGGGTACCGGTGACATGGAATGGTACCAGCGGAGTGGTATCGACGTGGAGGGAGGGGGGTTGACCGGAACCCAAATAGGGATGGGGAGACTTAAATAAAGTATCGATAACTCGACTATCGATGTTAAGAAATATTCAAATTGATTTCCAAGCTGATTTCCAAGGTGAGAAAGAGATTTAAACATCTACTAAAACAAAGAAGGAACTGAGATAAAAACAACTAAAAACAAAAAAGAACAGTGTGTGCACTATGTGTGCATATTTGAACTGAAACTTCTTAAGCCCCATACTCACACTTCGCTACTTCACTTCGTTCCTTCGTCGCGTCCCTTCATCCAAAAATCCTATATTTACTATGGGAAATTGTCGATTTGATGCGACTGTGTGTGTGTTCCTTCGTCAAAACGCTCCTTCGTCCGTTTACTTCCTGAAAGCGCTCCTTCCCCGCACTGTCGGTTTTTGGACGAACTAGCAAAGTAATTATTACGAACACAAAAAAATATTAAAATATATAAATCGATCTTGGATTTCATTCGTAGATGATTTCTTGATTTGGCAGTTGATAGTCTGTACAGGGTGTCCCATTTTCGTGTGTTTTGCAGGGTTTCTCGCTTATGAGTCGAGATACAAAAATGCGGTTTTCACATTACGCTGTTACTTTTTTATGAAACTAAAGATGCTACATACAGATATGTCCTAGCTCTCTTACTTCCTAAAATACAGGGCGAATCTGAAATTGTTGCATTTTTCGATCCCCTTTGTATCTCGGTTATCTTATAACTTATCGCAAAGGTGAAAACGGTGTCTCGTAGAGTTTTTCACTTAGAATGCAGTGAAGTAACTAGTTCTTCGTTGGAATCGTCTTTTTTAAATATGACTAAAACTCTAAAATATGTTTTTTTAAATGCGATATTTTGTATATTATTTTATTTTTCTTGTTACGGGCTTTCTAAAATATTTATTTGACTCGCCTTGTACATTCATACTGGTATACCTTGTACATGATACTGAGATATTCGGATTTATTAAAAAAAAAATTATATTATTAAAATTCAATTCTTATTTTTGACACGACAAAGAATTGCAGCTCGAATTGCAGTTTTATGAAATAATTCGTAATAAACATGTAACTGCTTTATTAAAAATATTTTGTGGTGTGTTGTTGCATAATCGACTAATTTCCTAGCATCGAATGGACGAAAGAACGAGACGAAGGGACGAAGGAACGAAGTGAAGTGACGAAGTGAAGTAACGCGACGAAGGGACGAAACGTTACCATCTTGCGCAAGTTTGCGCAACTTTAAAAAAAATATGTTTAAATGTAAGGATGTCCCTGGTACTTTGAGTAATAGATACTATAGGTCTTTATGATTTATTTAGATTAAGTTCGTGTGATTTTAATAAAATCTGATACTCATGAATCGCCTGTAATCAAGCACATAGTTAGGAGGTCCAAGAGTCCTAGACCCTTCAGTCTCACCCCACCTCAAATCTACAAATTTTGTGGGTTTTAACTGAATTAATGCTTAGATCGAGGCTTAGATAATAATATACAATGTCCCCACTGCTTTTTTATCTTTTTAATGGAACAACATGGAGATTTGAAGTAAGGCAATATGTTTAAAAATATTACGTTTTAGTCTAAATATGACAGTTTAAAATTTCAAGATGGCGCCTTAACTTATTAAAATATCCGCACGTAAATTCAAACTATGATATGTACTAAAATAATGAACCGATTTTAAAAATTTAAGCATTTAAACACATTATTTTTAAACGCATTACATTACGGTAAATTTAAAACATTTTAGTTGCTCCAATTCAAAAATAGGAGACAAAAAACAATTCCGGCACCCAAAACCACCCTTCCCCCGAAATGGTTATTAAAATTTTTGGAACCCCCTCATTATCCGAAATTGATTTTTAGATGCTTGCCTGTAATGGGTACTCGAAAAATCTAGTCCATACTTTCTTGATTACGTGCCGACTACTCATTTTGAGACATGTGAGACCACGATTGAAAATAATTATTTTTTTACTTCTTCAAAACTAGAATCCAAAAACATTATTTATTTTTTTATCAAAGTTGTTGGTTACATACGGATAAAAAATATATCAAACTGACCGATAAACAGACAGACAGACACACAGACATGCCACAAGGCAACAATAGATATTCGAAATGGCTGGCAAGGCAAAAGTGTAAAAGTTTTGTCATCCGGGTATTTTTTCTCACATTATATTGATGAGCTAATATGCTGGGTATATACGTACGTGAACTATAATATAATTAACTAAAATTTTGAAGATCGGCCCCACCGTGCGGCGTAAGGAAGTTTCACTTCAAAGAAATAGTCGATATTTCTGTATATCGATATATCAATACATTCTTATAACCAGTTCGCTTGGGCAACGAACCACCGACTTGTTTGCCAGCGTTATTTCGTTAAAATCTCGAGACATTTATGGAATGCGATAAGTAGGGACAAAATGGCACTTGGATATGCGTCTCCGAGATAATGGCTTTAAACAAGATATTTTTAGCTTTACGATTTTGCGATATCGCGCCGTATTGAAGGGATATTGAAGCAACAGCGCACTTACGGGTGGGGTAATGGGAATAATTACCCCTCCCAGAACGAAATTTATACAGACTAATTCAAATTCAACGTCGAACTTACGAAGTAAAATTATTTAAATCTATATAGTCGAGGCAACCAGAATTCAATTTAAGTACCTCTTTTAAATGTTAATAATAATTTTCCTTTATTACCAATTAGCAATTTTCTTAACAAGTACCATATAATATTATTAATTTGTTACAGCTACAGATGAACTATAGTCTGTCCAACAACAAGATCCTGGACAGTGATAGATGTGTCTGTTATTTTCTTTGAATAATTTTTTTTTATTTTACAATTTTAATTTTTTTTCTATTTTATTTTTTTTATTTATTTATTTTCTTTTAATTTTTTTATTTATTTATTTTTTCTTAATTTTTTTATTTTTATTTTTACATCTTTTTATTCAAAGGTTATTTTAATTTCAAAGTAGTTTATATTATTTTACAAAGAAATAAGTTGGTACAATTGGAACGCATAGCAGAAAATTAATATATTTAAAAGTCAAATTTGACTGATTACTTCAAAATATTGTGAAAAAAACTGTATAAAACTGAAAAAATGTAATCGAGTTATTTTATTTAAAAAAACGGTATGTGTTAATATAAAACAAACAAGAACAAAACACCATATACCAGAAAGATATAAAAAGAACTATTTATTACCTTCAAGCTTCAAGAAACTTCCCGCGTTTATTATTATATTTATCAATATAACTTATGTACAAATACAAATTTGTAATATTCCACAGGAATAAATAAAACAGCATAAATAAAACAAACTATTTTATTAATAATAACACTTTTTAACCAAATTTTATACCTGATTAATTAACTTTAATCTTAATTTTTTTAAATCAGTACCTTTTGACATTATTTTTCTGCAGTAAAATATAAAATCCATTATTTACCTATCGTGTGATGTCGATATTTTACAGCTACTCCAGTTTTTAGTATATGTCTAGTACGATACTTGTACCATATACGAGATGCACTTATCTACGATGAGATGGTATACAAACTTTATTGATGGTAACTTTATTGGTGCATAAGACTTTCTACCTGGGCAGCGAGTATTAACTATAAACTGTGCTCTGGGTCTACAGTTAATTTTCCCTCGATTTTTCCTCCACTTGACTTCAAAAGACACAAAACACACGTAATAAAAACGAATCAAAATACATCAACTTCCAAGACGCCGCGCCGGGTACTTGACATAAGTTGACACAAAATTATAACCTATAATTTGGCAAGACTTTGACAAGCCCCAAAAATCTAAAGGCGAGTTCATACGCATCGGCGTCCGTTTGTCGTTTATCGGTCCGTCAAACCAATAAAATTGAAATATGATCTGTCATTTTTGAAATAAACCAATAAAATTGGTTAAAAAGAACAAGAGACGACGCATGACAGATTCATATTTAAACCCATCCATAATTAACTTAAAAAATATTAGAAACTTTTTTTAGTAAAATAAATAGATTGGCATGGGACGTCATCTGCTTTTTTTCTGTCATCGTCTATCGAAATCTTACCTGAGAAAAAAAAAACAGAGTATAACTAAATCCACATAAAATAAAACGGTTAATTTCCAGAACAACTAGAAACCCCAAAATATGTTTTTTTTATAAAATTTAAACGGTTTTTTAGTACTATGTAGGTATCCACTACAGTTTAGATGTCACCATGGGCGCCGGAAGAATGAAATTTAGGGGGGGGGGCAAGGTAAAAATGAATAAAAAATTTACATTTTTGGTAATTATTGGGAAAACTGGAAATCGTCCGATTTTCACCAAAATTGGTATACACCGTATTTTGAAGTCGTAGATTACGAATCTGAACTTTTTTCTTGGCGGTCTCTTACCGTTTTTCAGAAAAACGGAAAATAATTTCAATATCGACTTTTTGTTAATTTCTCATATTTTTAAGGTTTTCTAGCACATATTTTGTTAGGTATTCAATAATCAATAATGTTTTTGCTATTTTCTGTTACTTTTTTAACCAATTCTATGCATAATAGAGGAAAATTTACTAAAATACATTTTTAAACAATCTGAAAATGTTAGGTTATAGCTTTGTTCGGGTTCTTGTTATTACCGATTCTGAACCGTCCAAGAACTCTGCAGCGCATGCGCACATGAAATAATGTCTTCATATTTCCTTCTGCGCATACGCATCACAGTTCTAGGACGGTTCAGAATCGGTAATAAGAGAAACCCGAAGTAAGCTTATGTGTTTCTGGCATTTAAAGCAACGTTGCCAATGCTAAACCTAAATTTAGCGTGTTTTTTTCGCTCATTCTGGAATTACGAAAGGCGGTCGCCAGAAGAACGGCTCCTTCCCATAACTGCTATTTTACCAACGAGATCTGACTATTTATACCCATGAAGTTACACGAAAGAGTTTTAATTGCATTCGTTACAACTTCCATGCAGAGGGTGTTAATCTTTTGTTGTTATATTATTAGATTAACTAAAAAAAGATTAACCCCCTCCGCAAAGAAGTTAAAACCAATGCAATCAAAACTCTTCCGCGTAATTTTGTGGATATAGGTGTATATTAAATTATTGTCGATCTCATAATAGGTAATTTAGTTAAAATCCCCAATCACCCGAAAAAATAGAAGATATGGCAACGTTGTAAATTTTCAAATTTCTAGATTAGGTCTAGAATATATTTATCTCTCTTATTACATAGGAGAGAGAAAGAAGGATATATCAAATGTCAAACTTCCATCTGGTCTCAATTTTGTTTGCTATTTTATTAAGAAAAGAGTTTTTCAGTAAAATGTTGGACACTTTTCTATCCCCAATCAAATGTGGCTTTTAGATAAACTATAATATAATGAAAATATAGTGAAATTATTACTTTATAGGGCCGAAATAAAGAAAAATTCAATGTTGAAATAATTTTCCGTTTTTCTGAAAAACGGTAAGAGACCGCCGAGAAAAAAGTAGATTCGTAATCTACGACCTCAAAATAGTGTGTATACCAATTTTGGTGAAAATCGGACGATTTCCAGTTTTCCCAATAATTACCACATTTTTAATGATTATTTTTTTACAGATGGATGTAAGAAGATAGCTTTTATTTTTGTTTCAGTGATCCAGGGGGGGGGCAAATGCCCCCTCTTGCCCCCCCCCCCCTGTCCGGCGCCCATGGATGTGAATACATGTCTATTAAAAAGTGATGTGTTTTGATCACTATGTAATATATCGATGGCATAAGCTAAGGGCTGGAGGATTTTAAGGTACTCTTCAATATATTCGAGATAAATTTCTTTCGTTCGTTTTTCGGGCTTCATAACGGAGTCGGGGATTCACTTGAAAGACAACAGACTCACTACGCACGCGTAACACGACAAATAATTAAAACCGGTTCCGAAAAAGTAACATTTTATTTGCTAGTGTTATTGAGCGTTGTGTTTTTATTCTGCTGCTTGGCTGCCTCCTAACAGTTTAAAAAAAATGCCGCTGTTAAAAATTTATCACAAAAATATATAAAAATCTGACTTAAGCCTTTTATAAAAAGACTTAAATCTTTTTCTATTTCGGATTAAAGATTTAAATCACAAATCGTTTTCAAAATGACTTAAGTCAGCTTTCGAAAAATGACTTAAGTCATTAAAATAATTTAAATAAAAAAATACTAAGTTTTCTGTGAGTTTGAAGCATCTGTCTATAAATAATATAACCTTTTATAAATCGATATTTAATTAATGACATATGTTGTACGAGATATTATGTCCTTCCATTGACGATGTTATCTTTCCAAAACAAAGTTCGGCATTTTCCGGCATTGGAAAATATAAAAAAAATGATTGACAATTCGGTGAAAAACGTTTCAACAATTATTATTGTGAAGTATATTTAACTGATAAAATTGAAAAAAACACTCACCGGAAAATCGTTATTGTTAAATCATACCTTTTCATAGAAATATTTACTAGTATAAACATAATAACAGGTAAACAATAATTTTATTAACTAACACCGACATATTTTTATTTATTTTGTTTCTGTTATTATAGTTATTCCCATTTATATTCTGGTGAAAGCTTCTAGATAAATGCCCGTCATAAAATGCCAAGAAAATGTTAGGATATTACACTATTTTTTAATTAAAAGTGCATAAATGCACCGGAAAAAACATTGACGCCCACATGCCAAAGATAACGAGAGGTATGTTGCACTTTTACAAAGCTATTATAAAATAACAGTTAGTAGTTATTGAGAAAATTAACAGAAACACCATTTCTTAAACGGTTTTATAAAGGAAAACTCAAAAAAACAGATCAAAACTTACCGCTTTTCGGAAAAACATCAGCCAGATTTTCCTGCACAAGATTACTGTCACCATCTTTATCGATTTTTGTTTATGTATGATTGAAACTTTACTATTTGAACTGGTAAAGGTAAATATCGAGGCGGCATCTAGCGGAGCAGCTTTGAAAGCTGAACAAGCTTCGCAGGAAAAATTCAATTGGGTTTGCAGGATTCTGCTCGGCTTTGAAGCAGGAATATGAAAGTTTTTCGTTTGATGTCGCTTTGGTGCATGTTTTAAGAATATTTTTTGACGAAGTAGTATTTATAGTCACATTTAAATCGTTATTATAGTTATTATTGTATAAAAGGAATTATAAGGGTGCTAATTACCGAAGGGCAATAATTGGTCGAAGTTTTTAACACTTATAATTCCCGTGATACATGGATAATTTTATTTCTTACTGAATTTAGTATATTTTGTCCCATTTTAAAACGACACAAATGTTGCAACTTTTAATCTTCCGGTATATTTGTATTAACGCTGCTGGTAGGAACTTTGTTTGTTACCAGGTTACTACTGTACTAAATGACCTGTTTATTTTTTTATAAAAAAAACGCCTTTAGCACGGATTTGGCACACGTTCGAGTACGTTTCCATCAAAATGGAGAAAATATTAAAACAAAAACTGAAGAATCACGACAAGCGATAGATCCACTTAAAAGTGAATCCAAAATGAATATAAAAAATAAAGTAAACGTCACGAATGTTCGGGAGTGATTCATCGCTTGACGAAGTTAGAATCGACACGCGCGCTATCATTTTTACATTAAAAACGTAAATTTTTACCGCGGACGTAGGTTTTTAAAGGCCCGGTCTAATCATCTGCCTGCGCTCCTCCTACTTATTCTAAAATGTTAGCGTGATTGACAAAGACGATACTATATCGCGTTTCTTTGATTGATTCGTTTTTGTGCGTCAGTCCATTGGTGTGCCTGCAGTGCGTACAATGGGGCATTCCAGTTTATATTTATAACCAAATATATGTTTTGACAAGACTTTGACAGTTAAAACAACAAATTACAACAGATTATATATTGATTATTATATAACTTGAAACACCACGGCACTGGAATTAAGTTTTATGTGACCTTGAACAGATTAGTTCACATGGTAGCCATATACACTTGACAGTTCTGTTTGACCCCACTTCTACTCTACATCATCGTTTTACATTTTTTAAATAAAATTAGAACGACACTGATAAACCGGAATTTAAGTCGGCCATATTTGAGGCCCATCGCGGTGTATCTAAGATTTTTGATATGCTCCTTCCTTAGTCTTCTTATTCAAAGGTAGCGACCAAAGGTAGCGACCGATGAATCACTCCCAAACATTCGGGGCGTTTACTATACCTTCAGTGGTTGGGACAGAAAAATATTGTAACAGGGGATGTCGATAAAACTGTTAAAAAAATGTCTATACCTATGTGGCGGATTCACCTCTCCAAAAAATCCTCTATATGGGTATTTTACCATAAAATAAGTAATATTTTATAAAAAAAAATAAAATAAAATTTTTTTAATTCCATGTGAATGCGATAAATTTTACATTGGTGAAACATCTAGACCCTTAAATGTTAGAATTAAAGAACATAAAGATTATTTAAGAAAGGGAGATTTTCACAAATCTAAGATTTGTGAGCATTCATGGGACACAGGGCACAGAATAAATTTTAATAACGTCAAAATTATAATGAAAGAAGCGATATCCTCTATAAAGAAAAAAGAAAAATAAAAAGACTTTTTTAATATACTCTAAAACAAAAATAAACGTATTGCTCATGCATCCGTAGATGTTAGTAATGTATGGCAATCGCTTCTTTGATTTTAAAGAACATAACATAAATAAACATAGCATACGTAAAAATTTAAAAAAATCATACAGATAGTTTGGGGTTTTTTGGTTTTACCTTATTAAGTAATCTGAATAATCACTGTCAAAAAACTTATTAAGTAATTGTTATCAGGTAGTAATTGTTAATTTTGAAGTTTAACTTGGATATAATGTCATTTTAACAGAACGTCAACGGTTTTTGTAGACGTATTTGTTTTAAAAAACTAAAGGGTTCTCGAATAGTTGAATTTAAATATTTTAAATTGTTTTTTTCTTTATTCTTAGTATTTTTTTTTGCTTCCGACGACGGAAAGAGATAAACTTTTCGAAACGTTAAGAATTTTTTTGTTCGTTAAGGTGAGTATTCACTTGCAACAGAACACTCCGAACGAACCAAACGCGCAGTGCGCGCTGTAACAAATTTGTGTAGTTAGTACGTTGCGCCGAACCGAACCGAACGCGCCAAACATTTTCCGAAGCTTGTCGGTAAACGGGATTTGCTCAAAAGAATTTGTTCGTTGGCCGGTGTTCAGTGGATACAGCAGTTTTGAACGTTTGTTGTGTTTGTGGTGCTTTTAAACTGTGCCTAGCTATGGAGTGAGAGAGAGAAAAGTTTTTAGAGTTAATTGATGAGTTTGAGAAGCAGCCTATTTTATGGGACCCGACAAATGGGACATATTATAACAAAGTAAAGAAGCATGATGCTTGGGTGGCAATTGCTAATAATATAGGGTGCACCGAAACTAGGACCTATTAGGCATATTAGGCTCTCAAAATCTTCTGCAGCCCCATCCTTGTAAAAATTTTCATATGCATATAATCTAGTCACTAAGTAAGGCCATATTTTGACGGCGCAAAAAGAGGCGTCTTGCCCACATTTTTCGTTCTTTCCTTTTTTTCTTTTTTTTGTTACCTGCTAATGCCTCTATTATTAAAGCACCAGCTGCTATGGTAATATCAGATGCATCCATGTCGACAAACACACTAACATTGATTACTGGTGGTAACGCAGCGAACACCGCAAACAGGCGGAACGCTCCGCGCAAAATGTTTTGTTGCAGGTCGTTCAGAGCGCGCTCGGAAAATGTTTTGTTGCAGATTGTTTGGAGTGCGCGGCGCGTTTGGTTCGTTCGGAGTGTTTTGTTGCAAGTGAATACCCACCTTTAGGCAAATTTATATATCTGAAAACCTAACTACTGACAAGTAGTTTCCGTTGGATTAACGCAGCAGTGTTTACAAAAAATAACTATTTTATTTTGTAGACTTTCTTGCAGTGGCGAAATACCCATATTGGATTTTTTGGAAATATACTATTCTCTTGGAAATTTATTATATAATGATGTAAATTAATTATTAGAGTAGTTAGGTGAGTGTCCAGTTTCATTTAATATTATATTAATCAAAATCTCTATTGTATTTCATGGTTGTTACTGTTACCTATAAAAGGAAGAGGTAATTATGGCATCTTAATTACCGCTAATATTGTCCTAAATAGAATACTAATTTACTACAGAATATTTCTGATAAAACTTCGTTTAAAGTGAAATAAAACCCAAAACCATTATTTTTAGTAATTTTATTATAATTTAAGTATTTACAAAATCATATAACGAGAATATTTACATCAAATGTGACATAATTTATTAATACTTTTCTAATAATCCTACCTATATACATTCATATCTTATAAAGTTTTTAAATCAACATTAACAGAGAAACATTACATTACTTATTCGAACATTTTTGAAGTTGATTTTGATTTTCAGTATTAGATATATTTCCCAAAAATAGTTTTCCTGTTTAGCAATTTCTAATGTTAAAAAATACAAATGAGAAATTTTACATTAATTCAAGAAATTTTTGATAGTTTACATTTTCAGAGGTCTGTAGTTTACCTGCAGTTAAGTAGTTTGATACACAAATGAAAATATAATATGTTTTTAAGTACTTACAAGAAGGTTTTATGTAATGTATAAAATTATTGGCAGATATTATCAGAAATATAAAAGGTAGATAACAATTTTTAGCAGCGCCTCAAGAGCATTCTGGAAATTAAAAGAGAGGGTTTTCTACAATCATGACTTGAGCACAAAAGAAACTTCCAGTGTACCGAGCAATAATAATCCCCACCATGTTATACGGAAGCGATATCTGCGTGCCCTACCGCCGGTAGTGATGTAAACTTTTTAGTTACTTTTATGGACTCGTAACTACTAGTTACTTTTGGTAATAGGACTCGTTACTTTGGACTCGTTACTTTAGTTACTTTAGCTACTTGTTACTTTATAATCGTTGTTTTGTGTACAGGTTGGAAGACTTAGGGTTGACGTGGAACTTCGTTACTTATTGTGCGCGGCGATCTTCGTTGCGTGCTCGGTTTAACCTAAAAGGGGTTTCTACTTTCTTCTAGTGTAAGGGCTTAATAGGATAATTTCAATACTCGAGATTCAAGTACCTACTGAATAATATGTTTTTAATAATATGTATAATATTTTGATAATGATATGTTAAATAAAACTATGTACAATTAATAAAATTAAAAATAAAAGAAAACAAATCAAACAAAGAAAATCTTTCTCTCTCTCTCTCTCTCTCTCGAAAAAATATTTGCTCTGCTTTTTCAGATGTTAACATTTTTTGTAACTAACGTGAATGCATTTTTAATTAATATCTAAGACATGTTAATCTAAATAAACAATTCTATTCTTCGCCCACCGAGCAACTATAAATCAAAAAGTAACACACTCTACCCATAAATAATATCTTATATTACTTATTTCAACTAAAATTGAAAAAACGTGCGGAATTGCCATAATGCGACAACAAACGGCAAAGGGTCAGATCGCCGCCGGGTCGGCATGAGCCAGTCCCATAATAATTGTAATAAAAATATCACACATTTACCATCTAAAACACCGGCCGGCGCGGCGTCATGTCAACACTTTAAACATAAACATATTGATAACAACTAGACCTACGTCGAAGTAAGGAATATTTCAGTAACGAGTCCTCGGTTCGTGCATTTCCAGGTATTACGATTACTGCCAGCGCAAAAGTAACGAATTAGCTTAGTAACGAGTCTAAATTCAAATGGTAAGCGTTACTTCGAGTCCTCGTAAAGTAACTGTTACTTTGTAACGATTACTTAGAATTTTTACTATCACTAACCGCCGACACAAATGCATTAAACAGGTTTGCAACAGAGACACCTTAGACAACTGTTAAGAAACAAATGGTCCTTGAAAAAGCTAGCTGCCAGATCGCTGAAGTCATGATTAGTAAATCCCGCTTAAGATGGATTGGTCACGTATGCAGGATGCAAGAAAACTCTTTACCGAAATCTTTTCTTTACGGTGAGCTTGTAAAGAGTAAGAGGAAACCGGGTGGACAACTTAAAAGGTACAAGGATATTTTTCATGAAAACTTAAAGGGGATAAGCATGCAGAATCAGTGGGAGGAAGCAGCGCACAATAGAATGCAATGGAGAAGAATTATTGTAAACTCAGTTATAGATAATACCAAATAAACTTTGAGTCACGTGATTAAGTTTGACCGACACAGCGTTGCACATTATTACATATTTTCTTTTCATCAGTATATTTAATGATACAAAAATAAATTAATCATAAATATATAAACAGTTATTATTTACATCAACAAAATTCACTTCCTTAACAGCACTGTAAAACTTGGAAAATAAGTTCGTTATAAGAATGCTTTTATTTATTCACTATTCTAATAAAGAATATGCATTCCTTCGGAAACTCTCTATTTATTTATCTAGTAATGCTAAAACACTCTATTTGAAAGTCGATTAGAGAAAATAGTATGATTCATTGGCAAGCGATGTAAATATTTGTGATCAGGTAAAATTGTGATGTAAGAGGAGGCTTAGCTTGCCGGCGGCAGGTCAGTAGTAGACGGACCGGCCGGCTGTTGTGTTGTGTATTGTCATAGAGCTGATATTTGGGGTTTGCGAGTCTTTTGACTATAAGCGTTGCATCTACTGTAAGGCAACGAAGAAAACCTCTTGTGACGTCTTGCCTTCGAGGTTGGTCTTGAGAGTTTGAGGTCTCCCTTGTCTTCTCGATTGACACGATGCGGCGTTGGGGTAGTGAGGTACCCCTAGCCTATTCGATTGGGATGCGAATCTGTTTAGCGGCAGATTTGCGTCCGGGGGAAACCCCTATACTAATTCAGGTGACACTAGCTAGTTGTTGAAGGTTATTAACCAATAGATCAATAGATCCGAATAATATTTGAATTAGATGGAAGATATGGAATGGGATATATTGAATAGAATGTCAGTGGCTAGGGGGCGGAGTACCTACGGGTGTGTCTTACTATTTAATTATCAATTTTATCCAGTACCAGTAAATGTTTCTTTTGTTATTTTCATGTACACTGAGAGAGTGCTTGCCAATGACCAACTAAATGGATATTTGAGGTGAATTTGCATTGTGAGACCCGATTGAGTAAACCCCAAATATAAGCGATTTTACAGCACTTAAGAGACAAAGTTCCATAACTACCGCTTCCCCGTTGAAAATAATATAATAAAGTTGCGGTAAGTTTTTTACGTTATATCTTGTAATCTTGTAATATAATAATAAAAGTATATCTTGTAATATAATAATAAAGTTGCGATAAGTTTTTTACGCTATCTTGTACCCTTCGCACTAAAAGAGGTTCTAAAATGACTGCAGGGTTAGACTAAAGTGTCAAAACGAATGAAAATCTCAGGAAATAAATAAATAAAAGTGGCAAATTTTTTTTTTACAGTACTAAGCTATAATTGAATCCCCAGCGGGAAGTTTAAATTCCAGTTACTGCCCGGCGCCGAATATGTCCATGGTTGGCACCAATGTATTTAAAAACCGTCTCTCGATTACGTAACTAAAAGTTTAATTGGTATCGCTTATAGAACTATATCGTTGTAATATACTATAAGAAAATTAACAACAAATATATACAAATATACATTTATGGAAAAAATCACAATAAAATAAACAAGTAATAAACTTAACTAAAAAAAATAACATTGAAGTTTTAAAATAGTTCCTAGTATTTTCATAGTAACATTCATACAAAATTTACAATAAATTCAAATCTATCATTATTACTTATTCTATAATTGTTCTAATGGTGACGTTTATACAATTTTTATACCCTATATTTAATCGAAAGTGAAAACGCTTATAAAACATGTTATTCGTAATATATAGTTAAATACATGAGACGGATTTTATAAAAAAGTTTGATTCTATCTAGTTTCTTTCCAATGTTACATTTTCTAAGAGTATACTTAGTATCAAATTTTTTCTCTTTTTATGTCTTTACCAATTACGATATTATTACTTATCAATTTACAAAAATTAATTGCACAATATTATGCTTTAATTATGTGATATCTCCTATGAACAAATACAATATTACTCTCTAAAATTTGCAGACTTTTTTTAAATTCTGTTTTTTTAAATCAGTTCAAAAAAGGCTGCACTTTGTTAACTTGGAAATGGCAATCGCTGTCATTCCCCACATTCCCTATATAATTTTACATATAACAAGCCATCCCTGACGCCGTTTTTTATCATGTTGTAATTTCTGTTAGGACACCCTGTATAAACAGTAGTTTATTCTTAATTTAAATAATCATTATCGTAAGAAAAAACAAGTCTTGAAAGATCTCTAGTCTTTTAAAATTATATTAATTTTAACGAAAAAATGAAGTACTTTAATATTATTATGTCATTTTGATTTTTTTTACATTTACACTAAATTTATGGATGTTACGTTATCAATTCCTATAATACACATACATATTTATTCAACATTGTTTCATGATACATTACGAAAACTCAATTCTGTACCTATAAAGATACAATATTTAGTTTTATATAATGAAATTTAATACATTTAATTTCTTTTTTAAATACACTATAAGTTGAATTTTTGATTTTACAAAAAAATATGTACTTGTATCATACTACACCAAATTTTTTTTGTTATTCTGTATATGCGTTTGAATCACTACGAAGGAAGTAAAAAAATATGAATACAATATACGAAGACCAATGATACCCCTATTCTAGTATATTCCGGTAGTGTAAATATTATTTTATTGACCCCAACGTTCGGCGTCAAAAGTTGTAACGATGCCCCACGTTGGGCACTAAAATCTATATCAATGGCCCCACGTTGGGCACCAAAATATATATAATAACGCCCCACACTGAAATTTTATAATAAAACTCAATCGCAGTACCCAACGTATAGTCGTTATATCAATCAGCTAGTGCTTTAAAATTTAAAATTCGATTCTATATGTCAAAATATTTGTTTTAACTGTTGATTAACGTGACCGCAGATCTTGACGTTTCTGCGTTATGTTTCAAGAGATTTTGTGCCGTGATTTAACTGTATATTAATAGACTTTAGATACTTACAGAATAGAAATTTTAAGAGTAAAATTTCCTGGTGTACCAATTTTACCGGGATTATACCATTCTATAATATTTTTTAGTTTGATGTAATATGATGAAAGCATGCAATATTCTCAGTATACCTTCATCCAGAACCTTGAAATTAGTGGAGTAAATTAGTGGTTTTAATTATACCTTATACATAATAATTTACGATCGTTGGCAATGCCTAAAAATACAATTAAAATTAATAGAATATTCTAGCAGTAGGTTGCTAGTAGTTGTATCTATAGAGAAAGTTTAATCAGTAGCTTATAAAACAATACACTTTTGATTTCTAACCACTATTTCTCTTGACGGATGATAATTAAACGCCAAAATGTCATTACTCGCAAATTTTGGACTACACTCACCGGCAAGAAAAACAGGCACCTTAAAATTTTAATGTGATTTAAAGTTTAATATATTTTGTTCTAGTGGGCCGATTTTGATGATTTTTAGGCAATTTGTACCTAAATTATTTGACTTCTTAGTGTCTTTTTCGAAATTAAAAATGAAAATTGCCATCTGTCAATTATACGAGGGGAAACAAAATGTTGCAGGTGAAGGTTTGCAACACCTTGTAGAGTACATTAACGAAGCAAGGAATTCAAAGATCACTTTATCATCTAGGTGTATCTTTTCTAAAGAGTTTGTATTTTGATTCATCTTAATAACTTTTATTTTTTTTTTGGAGATATTCGCTTTTGAAGAAGACACCAACTTTTTTTTGTATTTTATACATTAAAACCATGCCCTTGCTTTTCGCCGTAGTCAACAAACTTATAAAACAGTGTTTATTTTTATTTTTTAAATTTTTTCCTCAGCTTAAAGCCGGTTTTAGCGACTAAGTCGGGATATTTCTTATCAACGACCTAATCGCGGTTCAACACAGTGCGAACTATCGTCCGCACTACTATCGAACTGGTGAAAAGAATTATGGACTTCTACATGGTAGAGATGATTCTTTCCGGGTTGTGAAGTTGGAGTTTCTTAAGGTTTGAACAAGGTTTACGTCTACTAGGCCGTTACAGGTAAGTATTATGGGTAATATAAAAGCTTCTTGATCTTGCTCAAATCGTATATGGCTTTAAGTTCTTGTGCCAGTGCTTCATATTTTGTGATTTTCTCTTTTCTTGCATTTTTAATATTTTCGTCTAGTGGTATTGTGATGTCCAGCAGGTAAGCATGTTTTTGTTTTTTATAGAAGACTACTATAGCAGATCTATTATGCTGCACAGTACGCTCTGTGATGATGTCAGTATCCCAGTATACTTTTACGGTTTCGTTTTCTACTATTTTTTCAGGTAAGTATCGGTAGTACGGTGTAATTTCATTTAAAATATTTTCTTTTTTGCAGATTTCTTGGTGTAGAATACCAGCCACCCGGTTGTGTCTGTCCTGATAATGCCGCGGTGCAAGATAGGTACATCCAGAGCAGATGTGTTGGATTGTTGGCATCTGTCATTAGGTAAGTCCTTTTTGGCTATTATTTTTAGAAAATTTTTACTTGGTATTTGCTGGTCTTGTATAGCTATAATAAATCCTTCGGTCTCAGCTCTGAGCTGTCCATCTCTGAGAAAACGTAATGACAACAACAAACAGTGTTTATAATTTATATTATGTCACTGTCTTTAAAAAATATTATTATGTTTTATCTGTTAGGCAGTTACTCTACAAGATATGGTTTTAAGTCCAAAAGTTGATCTCTGCCATGATCAATTAAATCAGCAATAGCCGATACTGCAGAACTTAAAACTATCTCTACTAGAGTTAACGCCAATAAATAATAATAATATTTTAGTTAGACTTTTCAATGACAGTGACATTACAAAAACTACAAACACTTTTTTCTAAGTGTGGTGATGAGGAACCATAATAAATTGCTGGAAATCGTTACTGTCTTATTGAAAAGAGAATATCTCGAACAAAAATAAAGCTATTGCGATGAATCAAAAAACAAACTCTCCAGAAAAGACATACCTAGATGATAAAATTTTTAAAATCTTTGCTTTGTTAGTATATTCCACAGGGTGTTTCGAACTTTTAACAAAATATCAACATTTTGTTTTCCTTTGTATAGTTGACAGATAGAAACTTTCATTGTTAATTTAGATATAATAAAAAGTCAAATAATTACAATACAAATTGCTTAAAAAGTCATCAAAATCGGCCCACTAGAACAAAATAAAGTGAAAGAGTGTTAACTTTTTCTACAAACTGAAAATTACTTCAACTAATTCTGACATTCTGATTGTTTACATTCAAATTAGAGGAACAAACTTCTACGCTAGTTTCGACCAATAATTTCGAGATTTTGAATGAGACTCAAGTCTCCTAACTTATTCTACCACCACCACAATAACATCGTCATCAGCATCGTCCTGTTATAACCGAACGCTCACTAGATCGCATTGGTCCAAGGACACCACGTCATCGTCAGGTGTGACGTCGGGTCGAGGGGACGTTTTGTTGGTCGAACCGTCAAAATGACAGGACCTGTCACACTTTGCTGCGCCGTGACGGTTCCTATCGCTCTGGCAGGCCGACGGGTCCGAATGCTATACGGATATCTCCTGGATCTGGACGCGTTTCTTGACGGTGCCTGAGGAGGTGGCGGGGTTGCTGGTGGTGCGCACTGGCGGCGGAGGCTTTTCCTTTTTGAGGGTGTTGGTGGCCGAGGCCGGACCTGGAGCGTGGAACTCGTGCGGGTTTTGAGATCGTGGTATCTGTAAAAGTACATAATCTTGCTTGTGTTAGACGAAAACTAATATTAAAACAAAAATGTGCATTTTTAACAGATCGCTGTAACTTTTTTGCTATGGAAAATTTTGTATTTTTGTGAAAACATTTCCAAAGCACCTTTTTGCGTAGAATTTATGGTTTAAGTATAATTTTTTTTAAATTAATAATTTAAGAACAGAAAAATTGATTTTTTATCAATTTTTCTGTTTCCCTTTCATATTTTTAATTAAGTGACCCTTATTGATGATATACCCCTAATTGAACTCGAAAACATATTTTTCCAGCAAGACAAGGCACCGCCTCAGAACGCTGAAGTTATCAGTAAATTTTTGCATCCAATTTCGAGAATAATTGAATAGATACCAAGATACCGTTGCCGTCGAGGCCGCCGGACTTAGTGCCTGCAGAAGAATAATGGTTCTTATTTTTAAAATGCCCGTATAATCTAGAGAAGAATTAGAAGTACTTAACGGTTATGCGAGGGTATGTTTCACCCCTACTGAGTTAATGAATTCCGCAAGAAATGTCCAAAAATGGTCCCGTCTGTCCATAACAGAAGACGGTTAGGTCTTCTTTTTCTTGGTTTCACATTAATTTTTATTGTTATTAGATATAGTTTTTAAATGTGTTGATGTTAAATATAGTTTAAATTGTTATAAAATTCTGCATCTCTATGCTAATATTATTTTCGTTTTAATTGCTGCTCACAGATTCAAAGTGTGCGAATTTTTAAAAACTCCATATCCCGAAGAGAAATAGAGCAAAATATCGAGTATGCTATATTTTTAGAAAGGTAATTTAAAATTCTTTTCAATTAATTAAAAATATACAGGTTGTCTCATATAAAAAATCAAATTTTCTGTTGATAATCCTTAAATTATTAATTATAAAAAAAAATTAAACCATTAAATTCTACGTAAAAAGATGCTTCGTAAATGTTTTCACAAAATTACAAAACTTTCCATAGCAAAAAAGTTACAGCGATTTGTTAAAAATGCACATTTTTGAAAAACACTTGTAACTCCGAAACGGTAACAGATATTGATGTGGGGTTTTCACCATCATGTTTTTGATAAAAATTGAGTTCCAGACACCAATATTAGTTTTCGCCTATCTCCTATAGAAAAGGGTGTTTTCCTTTAAAAGTTTCCAATTTACAGAAGAATATAATCACCACCCTGTACAGAATAATATAATCAATGCTTCTATATCATTACTTCTTAATAAAATAATTTCTGAATCACTAAAAGCATTTGGAATAAAATAAATCGAAAACAAATGAAGAGTATATAGTAGCTAAAAAATGAAGCAAAATCAGACCTATAACGATATGAAAAATAAATCTTTTTTTACACGAGGAAAATCCCTACGAGAGATAGCACATGTTTTTCGAAATACCGTGTATATTTTACTTTCTAACCTACCTTTATTTACATACGGTAATCGCAAAACATTTTCCGATGCACGCCATCAATCATATCGAAATTGACACTAAAGCCTATGAACCTGACTAAATTAAATTTGGCAAAAATGTTTAAATTCATCAGTCATTATTTTGTATAATATCGTGTTGTTCTCTTCTTTGTGAGTAATTTATCATCTTTGTAAGTAATTCTCATTTTTTGTCTATTTTCTTAGTCTTTTTTTTTAAATTGTACTTTTAAACACAAACAGTTCTTTTAAGAAATAAATTCTCGAGTTCTCGATTGCATTTCTTGAAATTGTGTGTTGAAAATATGCCGAAGCATCTAAACAGTCGAAGCAAAGAGCTTGTAGCTTCCCTGATAAACTATTTTGAACGAGAACGTGACAATAAAGGTGCTTTATTACCCTTGATTGCAGTCAGAGAAGTAAGTTTGATTGGTAAGCACATTATACCACCTTCAAAGTGATTTCTACGTTAGTTTTTAGTACATTCTGTGATTACTGGTTTGTGCATTAATGGCTCCCTGTTACTTCTTATTACTACTTGTATTGTAAGTTGTACCTACATAAATAAATAAGCCATAATAACGTTTAGAATAATCATTATAATGGACTAGTTTTTGCCAGTATGTAATAAGTAAAATAAGCTATAAAACAAATAAATCAATTAATAAAATATTAATTATTAAATTCAAAATAAAAGGTAAGAATCTTTAAAAAAAAATATCATAAATATATTGCTTCCCAATTTTACATTCCATAATTTGATTCATCCCATAAATCCGTCCCAATCTGGCAGCGCTGTCGCCATCGCTTGTCACTTGTCACTCAAGGTTGATCACGTGTATCGGAAATTGTTTTGCGATTACCGTAGTGCCATACCGTGCTGGCAACTGTTACTTTTGGGTCGGCATTTACATGTGTGGAAGTAAATCGCATAGGTATCTTATTAATTGGAGTGAGAGAAATGCGACCGACCGACGCGACGCGCGACGGTGTGCTGTTGCGGCGTTGCCGATACGCCTTTCCCTATCAAGTAAAATAAAATCACGATCGCAAACCGCTTATTTTTAAAAGACTTTTTTTTCAAGAGATAACTAGATAAAATCATTAGACATGTTTCTGAGCATCTGATATCGTTAGGGTGTCATTTTTTTTATAACGAGAAAACGTCAGTAATCGCGATAACTCAACTTTTTAAGCATAACTCAAGAACCACTTTAGATATTGAAACTTTTTTTTATTTTCAACATCGGATATTTTACGCGAATATGTTTCCATAAGAAAAATTCGTTAAGGTTGTTTTTTCCATGCAAAAATTGTAAATAATCCATCCATTTACTTTTAGAGCATAGCAATTTTCAGCAATCGTGTAATTTTTTTACTGATAAAGATTTTCACATACTGTCTACAAAGAAAATACAGCAGAAATATTAACAAAGTTCTTGAAAAAACTACAATCTACTATATCTAATAGATTTCGAGATATCGATTTTTGAATTCATAGTTCTAATAGCGCGACCACTATCGAACACCCACTCAATTCCACTTATTTTTACCAAAAATGCAAGTGCCCAAGCAGCATTTGGACGTCGGGACAACGTTGTGTCACGCGACCAAACGTCGGGGCGCAACGTCGGCACAACCTCGTGCCAACCCTAGTCTGCACTAGTTTGGAGAATAATTTTTGGGTCGAAACGACGTTGGATACCGACTTTGGCTAGAAGCCTAATTTAGTACAAACTGCAACGTTGTTTAAAATCCTAATTCACAGAAATACACAACTAATATGGCGTCTAAGTCGCGTTTTATCCTAAATTGGGATAATTATAGTAAAAATATTACTTTTATGATTTAGTTAGAGACATATGTCAGATGGCAGTGAAGGAAAACAAAACAAAAGTATTTAAGTGTGGAGGATGTTTGAAGATCATATTTATTGAAACACTTTAACCGACTCTGTACCTCGTTACCCAAGGCAAAAAAGTTAAACGCAAACAACTTTATTGATAAATGTATTGTTTCTACTTTGAAAAATACTAATGGGCCTTAAAATTAAAGAAGTTTTAAAAATTTTCTTGAATTTTTTTTTTTTAGTAAAATGAGAATAATTTATTCGCAGTCGAAAAAATTGTTTCCGCGTGATTTTTAGGGTCAAATATTTCAAGTTAATGTATTCAAAAAGCAGGAATTGCTATTTTAGGAACGAAACATTTTCTTATTTAACAACATGGCGGCTTTCACTTTGTTGTTTTGGGAGATTAAGATGGAGTAGTTCGAGTAGTCGCATACTGGACTAATAAAGTCGCAGTTCAGCCTTAACAGGTAGTATACTAGTCGCAAGATTGCCTAATTTAGTCATCCTAGAGTCTAGCTTGTGCCGCCCTCTATAATCTAAATAAACGAGGGAGTGGATAAACTATCGGTAATATATGCCGATGTATATTTAAATTTAGTTTTATATGTACCTTTCTTATGTCCCATTTTAAATAAGTTTTTTTTATAAAAACAAAAACAGCACTGAACTGTCTGACTGAACAGAACAATGAAGTGAAAATTTAAGATTTAAGGTTATGGTTCAATACAGTTGCAAAAAGGTAGTGCCTCGACGTCCTACCAACGTAAGAATAAGGAAATCTAAACAACGTTGGAATAAGTAAAACAGACGACGTTTGCATAACGTTGGAATAGGTCCTGAAACTGACGTCGGAAAACTCTATATTATCCAACGTTGTAACTACGTTGTCCGAATCACCTAAAGATCACTTAAGCAAAAAAGGTTACAAGACAACGTTTATTCGACGTCGCAGAAGCTTCTACTTTGCTGTAGTACTAGTCCAACGTCGGCACAACGTTATAAAAATGTTTAAATTTATTTTAATACCCAAGGTAGGGAGCTAACTATTTTTTGTAACTAATCCAACGTTGTGTTTAGTAAACATGTGGTCGCAAGTCGTGAAAATGCTACTTGGGTGTTTCTAGCTTGCACTTAAAAAAATTCAAGCTATAGGGAAAATTACAACGACTCGTTAATAAATAAACAAATTAAGTATCACGAGACCTAATTAAATCATGAAACTGAACTCATGACGTACACCTTTCCCTAGAACTTTAAATACTGACAGAGGTATTGATTGGGTCGACCGGTCAACTGCGACAAATCTGCTATATTCCCTTCTACGTCTCTTAGCGATGTGCACAGTTTCTCGGTTTATTTCATACGTTTGGCAACGTGTTTACTGTCCTCTCTTTGTTCAGTACATTATAAACGCATTGTACTCTTCTTACATACGGAAATCTCGACCCAAGGCTAACCTTTGCCAGCCCTTAGTATATGTTGATTTAAAATAAATCGTTTTATAAACTTTCTGTTTTTCATCGAAACTTGTATCTCATAGCTTATACTTCAATAGCATCGGACGCGAATGTTTTTCAAGTTAGCGTTGTTAAAAATAGCTTAAATTCCTGAATTCTAAGCGGCGGGTCAGGTACGTATAGTCTGGAGTTGTCTATGGAATAAAGTACACTCCATTAACTTCATAACTTAGATAAAACTACCGCCATATATATTAAAAGTTTTGAAGGATTTCGGAATCTGGTTTACTTGTCGACGGAAGAAAAGTAATTTTAAGTTTTCAAACTGAAATAAAACTATTAAAGCCACATATCGCATTATAATTTTCTACCAGGTATTAAAGCACATATCGTATTATAGTTTGCCACGCTCGAAAAGATATGGCTATTACTTTAAGATATTTTATGTTTGTGGTGGTATTTTTGTATGATAATATGCTAAATGATTTATATAAATACGTATAGATCATACCAAATAAACTTTTAGTCACGTGATTAAGCTTCATGGTGATTAATCCGCTCCATGGTTGGCAACAATGAATTTTAAAATCGCGCCATCGATTACGTAACTAAAAGTTTAATTGGTATCGCTTATAAGTATACAGGATGGTTCGAATTGTATTCCGGAAACTTCAGCAGCATATTCTTTTTCTTTCGGAGATACAGGGTGTTGAAGATTCATTTTTCGATTTTTTTCAAATAATTTCTGAAGTAACCTCAATATTTGGATGAAAATTGTATTCTGAGGGTTTTTTGATATGAGAAATTTGGTTTTGATCTCAATATGACTCCTACTTGCAGAGGGCGCCACCTACATATTTTTTAACTAGTTTGAAGAGTAATAACTTTTCGTCCGTACCTGTATAAAACTACTAATTAAAAAAAATATTCATTTACGACTTTTTTTATGTAAAAAAGTCTCTTGGTAAAAATCGCTACGATTAATGGTTCTCGAGATATTTGGAATTGAAATTATCAACACCTGTCATCATTGACATAAATTAAATATGTTGACTAAATAGTTATTAGACTGAAATCATAAATTTGAAATGTTTATGTGTCAAAAGTTCAACAGAAACTGTTTTATCATCATTTTTTCGAAGTAAAAATTTATGATTAATTTAAAAAATAAAAAGTTTCCAAATTTATCATTTTAGTCAAATTTATCATAACTACCGTATGATAAAAAAACGGCGTCCAGTTGGCTGGGAAATGACGATCAATGACATTTCCCAAATAAATGTACATAGAAAATGACAGCGATCTTCATTTCATAGCCAAGACTCTCAACATGTTTATTTTTTGTCAATAATGACATGTATTGAGTGTTCACATTCTAAATATATGGAGAACGGTTGCTAGTAGCGATTTTTACCAAGAGACTTTTTTACCTAAAAAATCACGGAAATGTATATTTTTTCACTCACTAGTTTTATACACGTACAGATGAACAGTTAAAATATATGTAGGTGGCGTTCCCTACAAATGAAAGTCATATTGACATCAAAATCAAATTTCTCATGTCAAAAAACTCCCAGACACCAACTTTCATCCAAACAATGACGTTACTTCAGAAATTATTGAAAAAATCGAATTACAAATGAAATATCTACACCCTGTATCTCCGAAACTAAGCGTTTTAGAACATACATTTATACGAACTTTTTTACATATTTTTATCTGCAGAAGTTTTCGGAATACAGTTCGGACCACCCTGTATTTTATCTAGGGTTGTTCAACTATTTTTTTCATATACTAACAGTATTATAACATTGTGGTATTTCCATTAACTCATGATCCCTTCGGCCTAGGAGTGGTGATTGCCGGGCACTGCTTCCTGGAGTACTGGGTCTTTGTGACATGGGAATGGTTTCGTCGGTTGAAGGAGTTGAATTGGTACTCAGTCGGTTTGAGGTTCCATGATTGTTGGTTCTATCGTGACGTCTTCTATCACGATCCCTCTGAAAAATGGGATGTAAAGATAATAAAATAACTTAAGTAAAAAAATCGTATTTTAATTTTATTTTCGATCTAGAGTACCATGGCTGTGTTAAAAGCACTAACTTTTAATCAAGGAGCCTTGGAAAAATAGATTTGATCGTCTAACATTTTTCGTGTCTTGTCCTGACCAGTTAAAAGATGCCCAAATCGCATTTTTAACTATATCTCAATTTCCTCAAATGGAACGAGGGTGGCTCATTAGCATATTTGGAAAAATAATTTTTTTACGAATAATTTGGTACCACACACTTGGTATTTCGAGCCAAATTGTCTTTATTAGTTACATTTTCAAATAAACCATATGAGAAAATGTGTCAATCAAATATGTCAATCAATTGTAGGTAATTTATTAAAACTAAAAGAGTTTCGGACATCCATTATCTTTATTTATTTTGCTTACACAACGTTTCGGTCAGTGTGAACTAAACTAAATCCTTATAAGTTATCAAGTGTGAACTAAACTTAATCCTAAAACTACTGAGCTTCTATACTAGAGCCGAGCATTCGTCACGATGGCTAGGAAATGAAGATCGCTGTCATTTTATATGTAAATTTATATGGGAAATGTCATCGATCGTCATTTCATAGCCATCGCTGACGCCGTTTTTATTCGATCATATGGTATAATTAAAATACTATGTCATAGAGCAATCACTATGTGCAGTGACCAAGAATCTCTAAGTTCTGAACTAAATAATATTAAAACCGATTTGCTTCAGAATGGTTACTCTGCAAAATCCCTAGACAATATTATATCCAATTGCAGGTTCGACTCATTGGTACCTCAGCCTGAGGAGGATGCTCTCTCTCTTGACGATTCCATGTGTGAAAGGAACATCGGAGAAGATCAGGCGAATAGCTAGGCAATAAAAATTAAAACTGTTTTTAAGTCTGGGACTACTCTAAGAAGTGTCCTAACATAAACAAAACCTGAATCATCAAATCAAGAGAAAGAGTGCATTAACCAGGTACCTTGCGAGTGCGGTGAGTCGTATATTAGAGACACAAAACGTG